>NC_056731.1:1025607526-1025765026 GCF_019279795.1 Protopterus annectens | reverse complement strand
TATGGAAAGGTCCTATATACTTGTTATAATTGTAATTCTTTATTCATTGTATTGTCTTGAAGATAAGCTTTTGAATGACTCACAGCTATTGTTGTCTGTACAACTTCTGATAGGAAAAGCAACCAATATAATCCTGTGCAGTTAATATTTTTTCTCAGAAAAGCTGCCAAGCTATTATAGTAATAAGAAGAAACATGTTATTGATGTTAAAATAATAAAAAAAGTCATATCAGAAAAAGTATATTGAGGCACAGCCAGAGATGTGTGCTGTTGTCGGCTTGACAATTAGCCATGCCCCTCAGCATTGTCTTCTTGACTGGTGCTGCCACCAACAAAGTGATTTTTCACATCTTATTTACAAACATACCAAACAACTGCCAGTAGTAAATTAGAAATTGAACCGCTAGCTCACCAAGCTAATTTTCATGCAGGAGTTATGCCTTAGGGTGTATGGTTGTATGCTTGTAGACAACAAGCCTGTTAATTCAGTTAGCTGAATGTTGGGATGAGTATAGGGAGGTAATGTAAAACTGCAATACTAAGAATTTAGAGAACACATAAGAGAGAAGAACACTTCATTTCAGGAAATGTACAAACAAGATAGACAGGTGGCATCCTAAAATAAAAAAAACAAACCAGGCTAGCACTGGTGAGAGGAAATAACTTTATTATAAGTCAAATGACAGTCTACAGACCGGTTTTGGCTAAAAGCCTTTTTCAATGTAATAAACAGCCTCTTTAAAGCCCTATTAATAAAGGGACACACCTAATGATGTAAGCAAAATGTTCCAATCAAAAATGATTTTACAAATGTTCAATTAGACAAGGTAGAAACAAGCCACCTAATCTCACAATCCAGGCTTTTTCCTTTTTATTTAATATATTGTGCCAGCCAGCTTTACAACTTTTATTACCACTTATTTTGTCTATGATAATAAAATTGTGCTAATGTATGTTTATTGGTATGTTTGTATAATGCATTGTTAATACATTTGTTCCTGATATTGCTAAGATGTTCTGATGTACGGAACCTGATGGGTCTCGAAGTCTGGCCCACATAAAAAGCAGAACATGTACATACTGCTAAATATATTACCCATCTGTACTGCAGTTTGTAAATATATTAATTTGAAAGATGCGTGGTGTACTTTTAGTAATAAATTCCTTAGTTTTACGTATGTGTTTACAAAAAGAACAATGGCTGCATGGAAAACATCTTACCACTTTATTACCGTCTAAAGTGGTCTGAACCATAACAGATGGGGGTGCCCTACGTTTGAAGTGATTGAAATGACCACCAAGTGTTTTACCTTTTCTAACTGAAAAACTACATCTCTCACCTAAAAGAGCACTTAACCATTCATCTGAAAGTAGAACATCCCAATGTTGTTGCACTAAATTCATGAAGTTGAGAGTATTGCGTCCATAGCTGGTAGTGAATCTGATGGGTAGAATAGTATTCACCTTACTTGTCTTATATTTCAAAAGGTCATTCCTATCTACCTTTTTGATCTCTCTACTAGTTTGATTTAGATCTGACCGATTGCATCCACATTCACAAAATTTAGATGTTAAATCTTTATCATGAATCCAAAAATCATCCTCTGAAGAGCAAATTCTGCGAATTCTCATATACTGAGATTTGGGGATATTTCTGATTGTATGTTTAGGATGATGGGTCTATATTAGATCACTGAATGCTTAAAAAAGCAAACAGTGATTAATCAACTCTATGTAAGCAAAAGCTTACAATGTCGAACTGTCAGAACAGCGATTTTTTTCCCTCGGAAAAAAATCGCTGTTCCAACAAAAAAAAAAAAAAAACACTTTAAACATTACATTAAGTGGGGGGCTGTGCCCCCCACACCCCCCTACTTAAATATACCAACTCCGAGACCGCACTACAGTGCTGAAAATGGCAAAGTAACAAAGCAGCCAAGCAAATTCTTTCCCAGGGAAAGAATGCGCTTAAAAGCTGCTTCGATATTTTGCTATTTCAGTCTTTTAAGTTTGACCAAGACGCATACGAAAGAATAAGTCTTCGGTCTTCTAATAGGAACCCAGGATGACAGCTGGTGGCATGTAATAGGGTGTTTGTGTGAAAAGTTTTATTGTATAATGATGTAACCAATGTACCATGTTGTTGCTTTTTGACCAAAATATCCAAAAATGAAATACATTCCCTATCATAATCTACTGTAGATTTTATACCCCACTTGTTTTCATTGAGATATTGGACAAATTCAGACAGCTATATAATGTCTGATTTCCAAACCATCCAGCAATCATCCAAAAACCGTCTCCAAATATCTGTTTCTTCTAGATACAGATTATGACTACTATCATCCAGCAAAACGTTAAAAAAACTCATATTAAACTTGGTATGCTATACTGAAACATCCACTTCCTTTCCCATCCCACCAGACAAACCCTTGCCACTACCTATTTGCTTCCCTCACTTTTATCTGGTGCTCCCCTCCTATCTAACCTATCTGCATCTCTCTCCTCCAAACTGGAAATCTGCTATAATAAAATTTCTAAATTTGCCACCAAAGCCAAATTCTCCTCCCATCACTGTACTGCCCTTCATTTGTTAAACTGGCTTGAACTCCCCAACCATCTAGATTATCTCCAAATTACTACAGCCCATAAACTAATTTTCAACCTAAGTGCCCAGCCCTATCCAATATCCTCCAACCATACTCCCCTCCAAGATCTCTAAGATCATCCCACCAAAACCTAATCACTGTCCGTAAACCCAATCGTCCTGCTGGGCAGTATCTGCTATCCTTTTCTTTAGCTAAAAAATGGAAATCTTTGCCATCCTCCCTAAGGACTTGTGAAAGCTTTGACACCTTTAAAACTCTTCTGCACTCCTACCTTTCTTCCATATGGAAATGCAACTGCTCTCTCCCCACATAGCCTTATGCCTCTCTATCCCAACAAACTTCTCTCTACCTCTGAGCCTAAACCTAACCTGACATAACAGTAAAAGTAATCACCTGTACAGCCCTCTTCAACCTCTACCACCTCTGCTCTCTTTCACTTCTCTTTCCCCCTCTTTCCCAGTTGCATTTTTCCTCCATACACTTCAAATACCTTCTAACCTGGGAACATACTCCTGTTCCCCAGCTATGAACTTCTAACCTTCTAACTTCTTTAGCTAAAAATATAATCTGCAACAACTTATTCCTGTTCTTTAGCTTAAAATTAAATTCTGCACCCTCAACTTTTTCTCAATAAATTCCCTGTTCCTACTCTATAACATACCATCATGAATACTTGACACCATGAAACCATATAACTTATGTTGTTCTCTGACTCTTAATCATCTCTGATTTGTGTTTCTCTTTACTTTGACTGTAACTGTGAACACACTGTGTAACACAATTTTATTTAATTGTACTCTTCCTCATTTAATTTGGATTTTTATGTGAACAACTGTGTATAACTGCATATATATTTTTACCTCACTTAATTTTGATTTTTATGTGAATAACTGTGAATAATCACTATGTAATGTGGATTTTTATGTGAATAACCGTGTATAATCACTATGTAATGCGGAGCTTTTCTCCACGGGCATCCACTGAAAATGGGCTCCCTGAACCCAGTGGACCTCATAGTCATCAAACTGATATAAATAAATAATCTGTTCCAAATATCCCATAAAAAGTCTGCATAAATGGGAGCAAATGAAGCACCCATTGCCATACCTTTTAGTTGTAAATAACAGGTGCCATTAAAGTAAAATGCATTTTTGGTTAGCACATGTTTGGCCAAACAAAGAAGGAAGGTGCTAAAACCTGGACTATACAGTGGAATTTTTTCTAACCAATACTCTAATGCCTCCAAACCAGCCCAATGAGGAATACTTGTGTATAAGGATGTAACATCTAGTGTGCACATGACTCAGAGTCCAGTTGTGTATCAACTACAATATTTAGGAACTGTGTTGTATCCTGAATCCATGCCCTTAAACCGCTAAAAAATGGTTTTAAATACATAGTCAAAAATTCAGATATTGGCTCAGTTAAAGAGCCATTACCCACAACAATTGGTCTCCCTGGGGCTGGGTGGCATTTTTATGAATTTTGGGAAAAAGATAAAAGATGTTGTGGTAGTGGACCCTTAACTTTCAAATGAAAGTGAGTTTTGTCACTAATAATTCCTTCACTTACCACTAGTTGTAAAAAGCCATCAATCTCATCAAAATCTTATCAAAAGACTGCAGTGCATATAGTGATGTCACATATGCTGCACCCACTTACTTCCTATAGAAGAAGCATGCCAGAAGGGATGTGACTCATCTGACATGTAAACTGCTGCTTAAAACTTCTTGCTGTTATATTGCCATCACTGTCTTCAAGTGTACCAAGACTTCTGGACTAGAGCGTTTGCACAATACAGGTGAACAACTACCAGGCACCATTTTCATTATTCTATAATTCATATGTGTTTTGGAAAAGCTGTTCCAAATGTACACTTTTTTATACTGCAAAAGTTGCACACTTTCCCAACCTTCCTTATTCTGTTGAACCCTTGGAATATGTGTTTTATAACCTATGATTAAACTGGCATTTTATTAGCCCTTCTTCCAGCTTGATACCGAAAATCAATCTGCAATTGTTTCATTGCCAGATTGTGGTGGTCCTCCATTTCCTGAGAGGGAGTGAATGTTGCATGATTTGTGTTTTTGACCCAAACTACCCAGCTCCATCATCTTGAAGAATAAAATCAGCATATCAGAAATGGAGGCACTTTCAGAACTTTGGTGTGGCTACAGCCATTCTCTTTATGTTAAGTGGGTATTACAAGGTTAGGGGTTAGGGTCGCAGGTCAGTAAGAAATTAGTGTTTATCCACTTCTCAACTGATTTCACTTTCATCAGTCTCCTTTACTTAGGGAACATCCAAGCTCCCTCTTCTTACTAGGTTTTCAGTCATCAGGTTACCGAGATTTTGTTGCCCAAGTATAACACCGATTTTATGTCTATGTCTGCTCTCAGATTTACAACCACTCTTTCCTTAATGGGGATGGCAACAGATCATGCTTGCTGTAGAAAACTGGGCATTTGGAACAGTACATTATAAAATTATATTATTTTTTGGTTGTGTTGGAGTGATTTTGTTTTTATGACTCTGGGCATCCATAATAATCAACTTTTTTCATTTCCTAAATGTCTCAGTTCAGGGAGGATGTATACATTTTAACATTGCTTCATTCCCTTACGCTTTGGGAGCAATCTATAGGGTTAGATAAATAGTTTTGCTGAACATGAAAAGGAATTCTGAAAGCAACTGTCCATCTAAGTAGGAATTTAATCAACAACTTCATTTTCCCTCCAGTTACCTCACTTATTTTATGATGTCATAATTAGTATTACAACATACATCTGTAGGTCTAAGGGTGAGAGTCCATCACAAAGATGCCCGGTGTAAACATGTCATGACATTCTTCACAATGCTGTGACAAACTGTGAATTACAGTAACACCATAACTTTTTCCCAAGTTTTTTTTCCTTGTACTTATTTGTTGACCAGCTAAGCTCACTAGACACATTACACATTTTCAAGGGAGATATAGGAACATGATCTAGTTAGGCGACTTGCTCTGAGTAGTAGGCAAATATAGATGGAAGGAATAAAACACTCTAACATGGGCATAGGAACCAGCTGTTTAGCAGCTCAGAGATCTAGTTTTCTGTGTTAACTTCCAGATGTTACCAATCAAAATATCTCAGATAATGGAACAAACCCTGGTAGACTTTTCACTTTTCAAATCCATAGAAAAGACACAGTGCACATACATATGTATCCGGGTCTCCTGAATACGTTTTCTTCATCTCAGCATTGAATGTGTTACTATATACACATGTAAACATCTTCTTGGGAGGCATGGTCTGCTGGGATGGAGGTGGGGGAGTCTAACAAATGAAATCCATCCTTCCAGCTCCTTCCAAATGATTAGGTTGGAATATGACAGTAGCCCTTTACCACTTTTTGACACTATTATATTTAAGAATGGGAACACTTTCATACAATGTACTTTTCACAAACCCAACATGAACAAGTTTCCCAATTTGTATTTCTTGTAGTCCTTGCAAAGTAGCAACTAATATTCACCCAAATCCAGGCCCCAGCACTGAAATAATGAGTTGCACCTTACAGTCACTTAATGATCCAGTCTGAAATAACAAAAATGCACTTAAGGTGGCAAACATTGACATTTTGTGTGTCAGGAATAAAGTGCCTGAACATCAGGCATGGGTCAGTATGTACAGCCCAGATCTTTTTCTTATATCTACAACATGGCTGCAGTCTAGGATACTTAACTACCTGGTCTTAGTAAATGACTAAAACCTATTCATGAAGGACAAAATCTCTGATGTTTCAAAAACCAGCCAAAGAAAATACAAAGAAATTACAAAGAAATGAGGTGGCATATTATGCCTTTGCACCCTAACTGTGCAGTGAATACCATGCAGCCTCTAGAGAGCAGTGCTGTGAACTCGTCTGTAACATTCAAGTAAAAATGTCATTAGGAAGTTTCATAGTTTCATAGTTAGTTTCATAGTTTAGTACTAGGCTATCTGCCCTGGGGCATTTATAAGCCAAGCCATAGTGATGTGGTTTTCGCCACCCCATGTAATGGTACAAAAGTGTACAGAATAGATTTAGAATACTGTGCCTCTGTCTAGTAGTGACACAGTGAAGACCCCCTTACATAATAGAATTAGTTTACTGTGTCCCTGTCTAGTAGTGACACAGAGATGACCCTTGGGGTAAACCTACGATCTCCCATCCACTCGTCAAGATTTCTCTTGAAGAGAGTCAGTGAGGGGCTCTGCCTAACATGAACTGGGATTCTGTTCCAGAGTATGGGAAGCCTCTGAGTTATGAATCTGTCCCTCCAGCATGTCCTATTCATATTTGTGCTAAGGTTTAGATCTTTAGCTCTCATGGTTCTGATGGATTTGGATTTTTTGAGGTGGAGCATGTCCATCAATTCCTGATTGGACATGGCCTTGTATGTCAGGCACAGATCACCTCTGAGTAGGCGGTATGCTACTGAATAGAGCTGGAGTTTCTTTAGTCTGGCAGCATGTGACATATGTTGAAGACCCTTGATCCTCTTGGTGAGGTACTTTTGGGGTCTCTCCAGCTGTTGCAAGTGCCGGGTGAGGTACATACCAAATGGGGCATTGTACTCAATCATGGGCCTGATAAGGGAGGAGTATAGGGGTATAATGACCTCCTTTGATCTGGATGTGAATCCCTTCATGATAAGGTGGGCAAGGTAGAAAGTCTTTCTAACCACTTTGGCAACGTGGGTGTCAAATGAGAGGTCACTATCGACTTGGATCCCCAGGTCTCTGATTACTTTTTCCGTACTCAGTGGGTTACTGTCTATGTGATAATTTGTGGGTACTTTGTTTTTCCCAAAGGGGATGACTATACATTTTTTGGCATTTAGTTTAAGGCCATGACTCCGGCACCAGTTGTTCATTTCAGTGAGGCCTTTCTGTAGGATGTATGTGTGTCAGCTGGTGTATCGACTATGGCGCCTAGTTTGCAGTCATCTGCAAACTTTGTCAGCCACAACCCTCCCATGTTTGCTTTCACATCTGAGAAATAAATGCCGAACAAGAGGGGTCCCAGGACAGAGCCCTGTGGGACACCACTTGTGACTGGCTTTGAGTCTGACATGGCTCCAGCGATTTTGACTTTATGGGTTCTATCCTTTAGCCAGTTTGCAACCCATCTTGTGACATATGGATTTACATTTAAGCTGCTGAGCTTGTCTATGATGCCTGAGTGGGGTATTGTGTCGAAGGCTTTAGCCAAGTCCAGGTAGGCTGTATGGACTGCTTTGCCCTCGTCAATGGCTCTAGTGACTGTTTTGAAAAAGTCAACCAGGGTCAAAAGGCAGGATCTGCCCTTTACAAAGCCGAACTGGGTGGGATCAAGTGTCTGTAGGTCCCCAATGTCTCTGTTTATTTGTTCCATAATGATTCTTTCCATAGCTTTGCAGATCAGGCTGGTTAAGCTTATGGGGCGGTAGTTACCAGGGTCTGTAGAGGTGCCTCCTTTGTGGAGTGGGACCACTGTTGCTGTACGCCAGTGTTCAGGTACATATCCTGTAAGTAAGGCTAAGGTTAAATAGCATTTTTATGTGTGGGTTTAGCTCCTCCTGGAGTTCACGTAGCACGCAACCCGGGATACCGTCAGGTCCCATTGATGCTGTATTTTTAGCTTTGCTGAGGGCGGTTCTCACCTGGACATCTGAGATGACAGGGAGGTTACATTCAGCTGGGATAAGTATTTCTTCTTTTGGGGTGAGGGAGGGGAGAAATTTGCACTGAACCTGTCTGCCAGAATGTTGGCAATATCTGTGGGTTCAGTGTATTTTTGTCATTGTGAACTAACTCTGAGCATATGTGAGGGTTCTCCCAGCTTTCTAACATAGCAGAAGACCTTGTGGTTATCTTTAGTGTCCATAGCGATTTTTCTCTCAAAGTTGGCCTTGGATGTTTTTATGAGAGAACGTAGCTTTCTACTAGTGCTGATCAGAGATGCCTTCTCTTTATGGGATTTTGCTCTGTCGTGCAGTAGCTTCCTTCTTTTGTTATACAATTTGTTTATGGCTGGGGTCCACCAGACAAGATGCCTGCCCTTGGTGGAGAGGGTCTTGGTTTTATTTGGGATTGCATGATCCATGCATTCTTGGAGATGTCCGTAGAAAGCATTTGTGAAGGATTCAGCATTGTGGGATGTGGTTTCCACTGGCCCAGTGGGCTTAAAGGATACCACCTCAGTCTTAAGAAGTGTAAAGTCGGCTGTTGAGAAGTTTTTCACTGTAGTCTTTTGTGTTGGGGGTGGGATATGTATATCCAGGGTGATTAGTTTGTGGTCAGATCTCACTAGTGAGGGGTATACTTCCGATGTGGAGCACTTTGTCCCCATGTTTGTGATGATCAGGTCTAGTATATTATCTCCCCTTGTGGGAGAGGTGACTAACTGTTCCATTGCATTTGAATTTATGAATTCCAGGAACCTTTGGGCTAGGGTGTTAGGGCTAGAATAATGCACCCAGTCTATGTTAGGGTAGTTGAAGTCTCCCAATATGATGGTGTTTGGTGAGACATTCATATCCTCCAATGTCTTCAGGAAGGCTGAATGGGGTTCCTGAGATTGGGAGGGTGGTCTGTAACATGCTACCAGTTGTATAGCAGTTTTGCCTATGGTTAGTTGCACCTGGATGGTCTCTGATGCTTCATGTGTTGCCACTAACCTGGAGGTGTGGGTGTCCCTGATGAATATGGACACTCCCCCTCCCTTTTTGGTTTGGCCCGAGTTTTGGGGCCGAAAAGCATGATACGAGGTATAGCCTGGTAGTGCTGGGGTGCTCTCAGGAGCCTTGAACCAGGTCTCAATTACTGCACAGACATCGATGTTCTCCATACTGAGGAGTGCTTTGAGAGCCTGCATCTTGAGATTTAGACTTCTGGTGTTGAGCAGCATTACCCTTAAATTTTTTCCATTTTTATTTTCTAAGGAGGTGGGTTTGTCTTTTGAGCCTTGCCTGAAAAAGACACTATGGGGGTGGCAAGAGCCTTAGCCAATATCCGGAAGCCCAGTAGTGACAGGTGCAAGCCGTCCCTTGCGAAGCAGTGTGGCTTGTCCAGCATGTCATCCCAAGCAGACAGACATTGCATCCCACTAGAATGACACCAGTAATTGAGCCAATTATTAAAGCTGATCATCTTGTCTTTGTATTGTGGCATCATTCTTGGTGAGGGCAAGATGCTGCTCAGGGTCAGGGTCATACCAGCCTGGGCTACATAATCAGAGAGCTCCTCTATGTCTCTTTTCATGTAGTCCAGGGAGGTACGTCTCAGGTCATTCACGCTGGCATGGACAATGATGGAGTTATATTTGTACTTGCTTTGGAGTGACCTGAGTGTGTGTGTTATGTGGCGGATCCTAGCTTCCGATAGGCAGCTCACCATTACCCTCTCCTTGTTCAGCCTGGTAAGCGGAATGTCAGTGTGTTTGACTATAGAGTCACCTATTACTAGTGTATCAGGCATGGTGTTTGGCCTTAAGGGCTGTGATTGTTTGACACACTGATTTATTGAAGTATGTGTTGCATGTGTTATGTTTTGAGGTGGTGGATTTTTGGGTGTCTGCTTTGGGAGCCTTTGTTGTTTTGGTACGTTTTTTGTTAGAGCCTCCGAGTATGTCTTTGTGTTACTATGTGTTATTATGTTTGGTTTGGTTAATAATCAGTTGTCCCTAGATTTACTCAGTAGGGTAAATTATGACTAAATTTTAGGCTAGCACAGTAAAACTAACAGACATTGTCGGATATTTCAATTTAAGGTCAGCCATTTCTGTTTGTGGACTTGAGTTCCCATAATGAAAGATTCTCAAGGATTTGCCCATAAGATATGCAGTGATTAAAATAACTTTACAGTTTTCATGATTAACAGGTCCTCTTTTCCAAGCTTAAGAACTGTATTACAGAACTATAATGTCACATCTCAATGACCATAATAGTGTCAGTTAAGTCTGAATATTTGAGTCTTTCAACTTGTGCACATTGGAAGGCTGTTGGAGCTTCTATTATTTCACAGAAATGCCCTCATTCATTTCTAAAATTTGGCCTTAATGAAAGACACTTTCCTTACAGAATATGGCGAAAATCCACACCCATCATCACAATGGGTATGACCTCACTACCTGCCCTTAAAATATGCTTGGTCATTTCTAAGATAAAGTAAAAGATCAGATAAAAGTGCATCTTGGCAATTTCTGACTCCTTCAGTATAATACCCTACTCTGCATAAAGCTAAAAACATTTATGTATAGCAGATTTTCTATTACCACAAACTAGTCCCCACACAGATTGTTTAAAATACAAATACAGCTGGAAAACTTATTGGAAATAAGCACACCTGAATCCATTCAGTAGTAGCATCTTTTCTTTCCTATTAAAAAAAATGCAGGTTCTGTTTTTCTGTTTTGTATCTAACTTTAATCCCTAGTACATATTGCTAGGAAATCCTTATTACTGTTTCATACATATAAGCAAATTAATTCAGTATATTGCCCTCTGTAATCTGACAAAGGCATTTGTAAACACCTCTTCTTCGTTCTCGCCTTTGTAAATTCATGTCACATTTTCTTTCTTCTGAACGTACTTTTTTGAAATATAGTGCCATCTTGTTCTCTGTTTACAGCTTACAAGCCTATGATTTCATTTGTACCTCACCAGCTTCTTCTTCTGCCTAAAGTATAAGCAATGAGATACCCCACTCTGTCTCCTTGTAGCCTTTGATGCACCCTTTGCTGCTGATATTCAAAACACTTCAGTACTGTTTCTTTGTACATGTGTAGCCTCAGCCTTGTTACAGGACTTGAAATGAGGTCTACTAGTTACCTTCCTAGTGGCATCAGTGACTACTTTCTTCTTCTTCTGGTTATAGAACCACCCTCTGCTGACTATTTAACTTCCTTTAGCTATCTAGATTGAGGTTAGCTAGTGCTATAGTTCAGAACTATGTTTGTTTGCCTATAGGTTACTGTTTTAATGATCCACTCTTTAATAAACAGAAATATCTTCCCACCGCCCTATGACATCCTTTGGTTTTTGCACCAGAAATGCATAATCTTTCATTTTTGAAGGGTACTGTGTGTCTAGAAGTATGCACCATTTTACCTAGATTATGACAGTAGCACTTTGTGAGTCTGTAAAGAGGAACTCTCCTCCTTTCTGTCCTTAGCTACACACCCCAGACCAATTGGATCCCAAGTATCATGGGTGCCAGTGGGTGGGGATGATAGAAGGGAGATAACCAAGGATTTCTGTGTGTGTGTGTGTGGGGGTATTAGGAGAATACTTTTCTTATTGACAGCCTCTGTCCATAAAGGACATGGAACTCACACGGGGGGGGGGGGGTATGATTTCCAATCGAATCAAGCTTTTGTTTGAGTAGGGTCCAGAAAGAACTCTGTTTTATATGGATGGGGAGTCTATTCCAAAATGTGGGTATCCTTTGGGCCACATATCTGTCTGTCCAGCACACACTGTTTATGTCACAAGCAAAGTTTGGATCCCTGGATCTAGTGTTTCTGCTGCTGTTTTTTTTTTTTCGTGCATGTCCAACAGATCCATCAGGACTGGGTCTGAGGAAGCCCTGTAAGCTAGGCAAAGATCCCCCCTTAGCAGCCTGTAGGAGACTGAATACAGAAAAAGAGCCTTTAGGCAATCAGTATAGGACAGAGCATTCATGCAATGAATTGTCCTGGAGAGAAACCTTTGTGGACGTTCCAACTGTTGCAAGTGTCTGGCTAGATAAATGCTAAAGGGGACATTGTATTCAACAATGGGTCTGATAACAGCTTAGCAGAGTGGTACTATAACTTTCCTGGTCCTGGATGCCATACCCTTACATACAAGTTGGGTGACTTAACATAATTTTCTTGTTGTCTTAGCTATGTGTGGGTCAAAGGCCAGGTTGATGTCTACATATGTTCCCAAATCCCCTACTACTGGGTCGACTCTTACAGTCATTTTGTAGGAGTAATCAACTTGGATTACAGTTTCCCAAGGGGGATTATAATACATTTTTTGGCATTGAGGTTTAGGGATGGCTTTGGCATCAGTCATTTGTCTGTGTTAACCACATTTGTAAGATGTTGGTGTCTTGGGGGAAACTATAATAGCTCCCAATTTACAGTTATCTGTGATCTGGGTGAGCCAGAGGCTTTGAACAGTAGCCCTGACTTCTAAGGAGTTGACACCAAAAAGAAGCAGGCCCAGCACGGAGCCCTGGGGTAATCTCTTGATGGAGGTGGTCTCACCGATCCTGACTTCTTGGGTCCTGTCTGTGAGACAGCCAGTCATGCAATGAGGTATGGAAGTATTTATGCCTAGCTCAGAGAGTTTGTAAATAATGCTCAAGTGGGGTACTGTACTGAATGCCTTAGCCAGGTCAAGATATGCAGTATGTACTGATTTACTGTTGCACATTGCCTTGCTGACCCTCTCAAAGAAGTCTACCAGATTAATTTGGCATGACCTTCCCTTAAAGCCAAATGGGGATGGGTCCAGTGTCTGTACATTGCCAATGCCCTTGTTTATCATTTCCATGATAATTCATTCCATGACTTTGCATATTAGGCTTGTTAGACTGATGGTTCTGTAGTTCCCTAGATCGGTTGATAGTCCAACCTTGTTGATGGGAGTGACTGTTGCAGTTCTCCACTCACTTGGAACATAGTCTGTTTTAAGGCTGTAGTTGAAGAGTGCCTCAAGTGGTCCTGATAGGTCACGTTCAGGAGGCAATCGGGGATGTTGTCGGGAGCCATGGAGGCGGTGTTCTTGGCTTTAGCGAGTGCTGCCAGAACCTGGCCTGTACTGATACCTGGGGAATGGATGTTGGAGGGTGTTTTCACCTGGTGGAGCTGAAGGGGGGACTGGAGAGTGAAGTGTGAGCTGAATTTATCAGACAGTAGATTTGCTATGTCACTCTGGTCAGTGAAGATGGTACCGTTCACCACAAGTTCAGCACATTGCTGAATGTTTCGTCGAAGATTCCAGACATAGCTGAAGGTGGCTTGTGAAGCAATTAAACTGATGCACTTCAGAATGTTGACTGCAACACCTCGATGGCTGACATTCCTCAAGCAGGTTTGTGTTATTTCTTGTAATGTAAACTATATGCATGTTCAGCAATACAAAATAAAGAAAACATGCATTGGACTGGTGTATAAAGTTAAAATAAGTTTGTAGTTACATACAAACACCAGTATGAAATTCCACAAGGAGTATATTGTATAAATGCAATCACCAAGTAATTATAATTACCATTACAGTATATTCTAGGACAGGGTATTTATTTTCCTATTGGGCCTATGCAATGACATCCTTAAAAGTACTGGAGGTATTTCACCAGTGTGCAGTTTGTCCTGAACTCAAATGCCTCTGCATTTGTACTGCTAATTATTCTGGGTGTTTACTGTGTCATCCTGTTCTGTCTGAATTTGTAGATTGTCCAATGGTCAGTACTCTCCTCAGCTGACTGCCTTCATGTAACCTACTGTCCTTATTTGAAGCTTCTGTGTGATACATTCACCTGCTTTTTATTTGTTAACTGGGAGAGAATGGGAGGCACATATGTATAACAAAGTGACTTTCTTATCTACACAGTATGCAAATAGAGACTGAGGGAATCAAACCCTAGTACTATAGACACTATAGGATGGTGTTGCTAGCAGCTCAAACCCTTAGCACTCTGTACTATGAGACTAGATTTACCATGTGAGTCACTGACTTGCAGTGAAATTTTTAATCTTACTGTGGGCAGAATTTACCTTAAATGCATAAACTATTTACTGCAACTTGCCTTCGCAGTGCTATGCAAGAATGTCTTGCCTCACATCTTTTCACATGCAAATGAAACATTGTTACCAGTATCATGGTGAATAAAGTATGGATTTTTGTCTGCGTCACACAGAAGTGCCCTCGGAGAGACCAGTGACATCGGAGAATTATGCACATTTTTTACTATATGTGCTTGCTTTTAGATGCACGCCTGTGCATTCAGTATTTGACCATATTATGTTTGCCACCTTTAGACTTTAATTTCCAGGTGCAGGATTTATGGCTGATCCTCATTCCACATCTGTACATAACATGTTTCACCTCTAGGCATGACAATACTGAAGCAGTTACACAGACTCAGCCTTAAAACAGGATGCTGTTAAAGAGATTTTGTATTTTTGTTTATGCTTAAGAATATGCAAGCCTAGGCCTGCATGTTCTGAGAGTATGTTAAGAAGCTGCCTGCAGATGGCAGCAAAATCTTTTTGTCTTTTGTGATAGGGTTGACTCCTTTGTTAAACGGACTGTTGGGCTTGAGTTACTGAAAGTCAGAGGCGAGGGAAGGACTTAGTGAAACACACTCTAACGGTAACATTATCAGGGAGGCTTTGTTTGGATGCTGACTGAAAAATGATGGATACCTTAAAGTGGTGAGAGAAATAACATTACTTTTAATTTTTTGGAGAAGGAACTGAAAATTGTCTTGTACTATGTCTTTTAGTGTTTTTAATTTTGGTACAGAGTAGCAGACGTGGCTTGTCCAGCACAGTTAGTTAGAAGCTACAGGCTGCCATCTCCTGCCAAGTTGGAAGTGGCTAAGATGACTGCAAACAATCCTTTATCTTGTTGACAGGAAACTGTGTTTTGCTTAGTGATTAGATATATATGTACATGTTTAAGCCTGGAAATTAATTCATGAGTAATGTGCTCTGTACTAAAATGGAGGAAAAGAGGGCAAAAGTGATGTAAGTTAATAGAATATAGATTAGGAAGTACATGCAAGGATATTTGCCTTGGATATGTATTTTATTTTATGTTTGCTGGATGTAATGCTTGTTCAGTTAAAGTAGTCTTGACATGCCTTGTTTTTGATTTCACTGTTTGGCCTTTTTATTTTGTGCAGTGTATTTCTTTTGCTGGTTTATATTATTACTATAGTTGATATATTGCTGTTGACAGTGCACTTACTGTTAGAACTGTAGAAAAAGCATTTAACTGTATGAAGTAACTTTAAATGAGAAATCAACTGCAGCGAAGAAATAACATCAATGAAACTAAACTTAAAATTCCAGCACATCTAAGGAGCAGCATTCTTTGGTCAGTTTACAGTTTAGAAAGTAAAAGTTCTATAGACTAGTTCTACAGAACAACCTAGCTTATTGTTTGTGATTATCAAAATGTCAAATTCCACAAATGATCTTTAAGCCCTCAGACAGTGTGGTATGGGCTAGACAAAGAATTTGTGTATTTTCTGCATTAATGTAATGTAATCCCTGTACTAACCCAGATTAATTGCTACTTATTCAATGCCTTATTTAAATTAATATTCTGTGCATCTCTTGCTCGTAACAGCTTGCTGCAACCTGTTGTTTTTGTATACTATTACACAGTCTATATTGCGTCTACCTACTAGAGGGATTTGTAAATATGTTTGACTCCTATCTTTCTGTGTTATCTGGAGCTTTTTCCCCTGGGCTTCTGCTGAAAACAGACATATCCAGGCGGACTGTCCCGGTGAACAAATGTAAACTAAATAAATAAGTAAAGAAATCTGATTAATTTCTGGAAGGCTTATTGACAAATTCCCAGGAGATATGAAGTAGGCCTTCATTAAAGCTTATTTTTAGTTCCAGAAATTTGTGGTAATTTTTAATATTTATTCACTGTTGCCTATGGATTGTGACATGCCACAAAGACACACAACAGTGTTAGTCTGTCTCGGACCTCTCAACCAATCGGGGACAAATTTCAACAGAATCAAGGACAAGTCAAGAAAAAATCAGGGACAATCAGGAACACTTTTAAAAATATTAATGCTATTAACATGAAACATTGACAGAATCAGAGCATATGAATTAATACACATTTTCTGAAGTAAAAGAAGTCTAACTCTTAATTATTGTCATTATTCATTAAGTGTAATTCACCACCTTTCCTCCAAAAGTCACTAGTTTTAGGAGGGAGTAAGAGGGACAGAGCTAAAATTTGAGTCAAAATCAGGGACGTCCCTGAAAATCAGTGTCAGTTGAGAGGTATCTACTTTTACATCACTGCACTTGTCATCCAGGACATAAAAGTGACAAGGAGAGAAGCAATATTTCTATTGAAGCTATAGCTTTGACATGTAAGTCTGGCAGTTAGTGCAGCGGATTAAAGTACATCCAGGGTTTGAATCTGACAGCCTCTATTTTCATAATGTGGGGCTTTGACCAAGTCATCTAACCAGACAGTGCTTCTGAGGTAAGTCTGTAAAAGGTCAGTGTGAGTGCTATAGCCTGGTTAACAAAAACAAGTAGTGCAAATCCCTTATGTAAGAGAGCAAATGCAACTCTATGCTCTACCCCTTAATAAGAATTACAAAATCCCCTGATTTTTTATTTCAAAGTTCATCTTACACACTGGGACTACAAACATATTAAGATGACAAGCAAGGCTGAAAGCTCATATTGCAGTTCCATGTTTTAGGCCACAGCTCTGTCAGACATACATACCTGAATGCCAGTTTATAGCATAGCGACCTATTATGTCTTCAGCAAAGTCCTCTCACAGGGAGCACTCTAGTGCAGAAAGATGGCATGTGGTCAGTGTGTGGCTCAAACCGTAAACTCTTACTAGAAAGCTTAAATATATAGATTTAATAATATGTTTTGAGGCCTATAAGAGGGAGAGTGTGACTTCTACATTTACAGATTGTTATAGGATTGTTTAATGAATAATTATTTTAAAACTAATTTTTTTACAGGTTAGAGATACTGCAATGGAGCAGAATTATGCTAATTTACTCATGGAGTATTTGAAAGAGCATTATTTTTTGCTTCCATTATTTTTTAATATCCTGTTAAACTGTATGTTCACTGTATTATTTTTTCTGTTTTTTCAATCTCTTGAAAATTAATTTTGTAATTTATTAAAGCAGCAAAAGTGTCCGGTTTAAGATTCACAAACACAGCAATCCCCTTAGCATCAGGGTCAACAGGTATTTGTAAACAAAGTATCAAGAAGTTATTGCAGTGAAAAAATGCTGAGCACACCTTCTTACACACAGCATGCTTTCAAACTGAGTCAGGCTCCTAGGCAGCAAGACATTTCCCTGTGGTACATTTGGTTGGGGACACATGGCTGAAGTGACATTCAGTTACAGGGCATGAGGCTGTTGCAGACCCGCTATGGAAAAAGAGAAGCATGCAGTGCCATGCCCACAGCTTCAATAACCAAATGTACAGGAGGAAAATAATATCCATGTCCCTCCAGTTACCAAGAGACAGCAGGCAGTATGGCAGGCATCAGCTGCAGGTCACCCAGTGGGCATGTCAGGGGCATTAAAATGCAGTGTGAATGGGTGGTGCCTTTATTATTAGCATGTGTGTGGACCATTACCCCCTTTACAGTTGTCTGGGGAACATTAACTAGAGCATATGAGTGACTACAGTGGCATGCAGGATATCCTCCATGCTGTAGCACAATTCTACATGCTACACTTACATTAACATGTACTGTACACCAAGCACCACACACGCTACTTCCCATGCCCACATGGCCCTTGTTTATTGAAGCTTTGAACGTGGTGCTGTGTGCTTCTCTTTGCCTACAGGAAATTTGCAACAGCCATATGTCGATGCAGCCGAATGCTACTTCAGCCATGTGTTCCCAACCATATGTACTGCAGGGAAATGTCTCAACACCCTAGGAGCTTGAAACTCTTTCAAGCACTGCATTTTAAAAAGGTGCTCTGCATACCTCTCAGCTGTCCTTGAGTTTGCAAGAATGTCCATTCTTTTGCAAATATTTATGGTCTGATCTTCATAACATTTATTTTTTTTTTTCTTTTTGGCCAATTTGTTGAGGACTGCAGTCACTAAATAATCAGTCATTTCAGTTTCATAATTTATATCTTTCATAACATGCAAGCTAATTTAAAATATGATTGTTCTTATAGCAACTTTCTAAGCATATAAAAACAGTATTTAAATCTGCCAATTTTATTTTAGAACTTTCCCAATGATTCTTGAGCTAAGAGGTTGAAAACTATGGTGCCTGGTTATTTGTCGTTTATTTGTAGAGGAGTAGGACTGTTTCAAAATACAGCCACAGGATAGTTAAGAGGTTAAAGGAAGAGTGTTACTTTAAGAATGTATTGTTCACTGCCTTTAAGAGAGTTCTACTTGATAAAAACAAGGAAGAACCTTTTAGACCATTTTTTTCTTCCCACAATCTAGAATCTGTGTGTTTGTGGTAATGCACCATGCAGTGGAAAAAATGTTTAATGTTCTGTAGAAGTACTAGCCACAGTTGTCCTGGATTCTGTTTTGAGGCAAGTTATTCCTGATAACTTCAGAACATCGTTATGTAACAGTAGAAATCTTTTGCATTGGCTGATTTCAGCTGGGATAAAACAAGAAATGACAGACCAGGGGTTCTATCCCTTTGTACTACAAGGTAATGAGGTATGTATGAAGTTTTACATGCTTTTGCTCGATATGGCATTTGTTGAGGCTGTAAATGTTTATATGCCATTGGTAATTTCATCTAGGACTGATTTGTTTATGTTTGAAAACTTTGATATGTTTAATGTGCTTAGTCATTGCAGCACCATAGAAGCATAATACAGCTTATAGCTCTGTTGCTGGTCACACTTTCCTCACGATTCAGTGACCTCAACGTAATAATTCAAAACAAGTAGCTGTACAGTCATCACGTCCACAGGGGGTAGGTACACAAGACTCACTTCCCTGCATTAAAACTCTTTTTTTTTTATTCTTTTTTGAGTTCCATTTGCTTAGAAACTTCACAGTTTGAGTACATGTGTTATCAGCATATGTGGACTGTAGCTGTAGGTGCTGAGCTTTGTTTGCTGTGCATTTGTATGAACGAAGGTGAGCAGTTTTTAAAGACTCGTAGCACATCCTTTTATAAATGGTAAAAGATTTAGATTAACTGGCAGATACACCCGCAGTATTGTGTCAATGCCGCATTCCTTGTCATGGCTGGCCTTAGGCCAGTTGGACCAATTTGGCCAAATAGGGCCTCCCTCCCTCAGGTTGGTCCTGGATTAGGCTTTTACAGGGTCATTACATCTTCCATTACCCAGAGATCTGCTTAAGCGACACTACAGTAAAGTGCAAGTCATTTTCCTACTGGTTGCCTTGCTAGCATCCATTATTATTTGCAGCTTCATGCCTTCTGTATGACTCACAGTGTCAGCTACTTGCATCCCTAATAGTAGTCAATTTGCTGTTGCTGAGGGTTTCTAGTCCCTAAACTTGTTGCATTAACTGTCTGGTTTTCTGTACCACTCAAGTTACTGTATGCAAAGATAAGACCAGGCTTATTTTGAAGACTGATAGAAATGTACTGTTTTCTTATGGGGTTTACGAATGGTTGTAAATGAATAAAGTTGCAAGCAATAACTGTGGTATAGTCAGTTGCAGACAGCATGAAAACAAACACTAGTTGTTGTTTGTCTTTCGGCTTTTTCCTGGTAAGGGGTCGCCACAGCAGAACTCTGGTCCGCTAATGATTGGCAGTAGATTTTTACGAAATGCAGACATGCTAGCTCGACGCCCAACCTTCAACAAAGGCATGCCCATTTACGC
Source organism: Protopterus annectens (assembly GCF_019279795.1). Classification (NCBI taxonomy): domain Eukaryota; kingdom Metazoa; phylum Chordata; order Ceratodontiformes; family Protopteridae; genus Protopterus; species Protopterus annectens. The sequence goes on along the minus strand of NC_056731.1, from coordinate 1,025,744,822 downwards.
ATGCATGTCTTTCGAACGCTACCCAACCGCGGGGAGGACATGCAGACTCCACACAGAAGGCACTCCCAAGCTAAGCCGAGAATCGAATGGGAGAACATCTTGCTGTGAGATAACAACGTTACTGCTGTACCACCGCAGCATGATAAATGCAGATACTGGGATGAGAGGTAACTTCTGATCACCAAGACTTGTATCAGAATGTTACCAATATTACCAATTAAACAGTAGGGCATAAAAATGCTTACTTTAGTCATAGATGGGAGAAAACTAATCCTAGTGAAGTGAAACATGAGGGGGTCTGTACTGGGTAGTTAAAGGCAGAAGTGGATAGAAAATTAAGGCACTTGGTTGAAAGTGTTAAAACTGTAACAGTGAAAAACAGCCAAAGAAATAAAAACATTAATATCAATGGAACGGTGTAAGAGCAAGTATGCAGAGAAGTGTAAGTGAGCATAGTAAGTAGTACTAATGAACACAGTCATATGTAGATGTGATACAAGAATCCAGCTAGCCAAGTCAATAAGAAATCTGGTACGAAGAGTGTCTGTAACATCATATAATGTAATGTTTCTTTGGAGAAAATAGTACAGTAGAGAATCTATTATCCAAAACGTCAATTATCCGAATGCAGCCTTCCAAAGTTTTTGAGTAGGAAAAATCATAAAATCTGATTATGTAAACATTATAAATATTTGCTTGTGCATGCTTTTTGAACTTGTAGCCTGCTCGTGGGTGAAAAATATTCTTTATTGTCCACTGGAATTGTTGAATGGTTGAAAAGTGTATTCCCTGCGTGCAGAAAAAACAAGATTTTAGAAGTTTTTTATCTGGATTAATGTATCTTTGATTATCCGAGCTACCCTAGGTCCCAATTAGTTGGGATAATCGACTCTATTGTAAGCTATACTAGCATGCAAAATTGTTGGGCATATTTGCTTGTGCATGCTTTTTGAACTTGTAGCCTGCTCGTGGGTGAAAAATATTCTTTATTGTCCACTGGAATTGTTGAATGGTTGAAAAGTGTATTCCCTTCGTGCAGAAAAAACAAGATTTTAGAAGTTTTTTATCTGGATTAATGTATGTTTGATTATCCGAGCTACCCTAGGTCCCAATTAGTTGGGATAATCGACTCTACTGTAAACTATACTAGCATGCAAAATTGTTGGGCTTGGGATGAGAAGGAGAGTAAGGTGTGAGTCAAATAAGGGAAAGATGGAAAATGGGGGAGAGAGAGAGAGTGAGGGAGGGAGACAGAAAAAAAAAAATACAATAAAATTAAAATAAAAAAGTATGGATGGGGAAAAAGGTAAAAGTGCAGCTATCTCTTACCCAGGTTTAAGATATCCAGATAGTATTTTAGAATTGGGGAATATGTTTACTGGTAAGCCAGGGTCCACCCATCTGTTGAAACACCATATTGGAGCAGGACCTCAGGGGTCTATCAAACATACCCCCTTGCAGTGGATCTGTGTGAAATAATCAGATCCTGTGAAAGGGAACTACAGGAGATGTTGGCTTGGGGGGTAATATAGAAATTAGTGTACTTCTATTTTAAAATATCTTATAACAAAATATAAGTAATAAGTAAACATATTGTTTTATTTTAATATAGAGTACTAGCATACATTCCTGATGCCTAATCTGAAATAGTCTTAAGTTCAAAAGCCAGCAAATGGAGCGAAAGACGGGGGTGGAAGATGGGGCCAAATTACAGGCACCTCCAAAATGATTCAAATTGTGGCCCACAGTTGCTAAGGCCGGCTCTGCTAATTGTTTTCCGAAATGTCTTAACATTGGAGAAACCACACATATGTTCCATTTACACATTTTAGAGAATATTATAGATACAAGAGGAAATGTGACAATCCATTCCATTACTTTCACACTTCTGTCAGGATAAATTGTAATGTTAAGTTTTGCATACTGTATTAAGTTGTCATCTGTTTTACAGCTGCTCAACTTAAAAAAGACGTGTGTTTTATTGAAGTATTTGCATGTTAGAACTGGGTGTATGGACAATGAATTAATAAAGAAGTAATTCATTGCTTGGCATCTTCACCAAAAACTCAGTGGGATTGTTTATTTGGTCATTTAAAACTTTGTATCCATGTTGTGACTTTCGGCTTTTCCCGGTTAGGGGTCTCCACAGCGGAACTCCGGTCCGCTAATGATTGGCAGTTGATTTTTATGTACCGAGTTGCCAGCCCTGATGCACAACCTTCAACGAAGGTCTCCATGCAGAAGACGCTCTGAGTCGAACCAGACAGCATCTTACTGTGAGGTGACAACCCTACAGCAGCACCACCACTTTGTATCCATGTATATGGGTTATAATGATCTGTAGTAATTTATACTGCCTATTACATTTTCATGTTTCTATTTTTTCAGTATGATGCTGTGTAATTGGATAATAACTGGCTTGACTACATTAACTTGTTAGATACTAGTCACACATTTTTCTCATATACCTTACTTCATAGCAGGCTAAAAAGGCTGAGATGCTAAGTTTTCAATAAATAAGACTATGAAAAGTAAAGGTTTTCCTTGGTGTCATGGAACAGTTGTATTCTGTCATGGCAGAAAAGAGTGAGGTTTAACAAAATCTTAGACTTCTTTGATTTTCTGACCAGTTATAGTAAGGAGGTTATTATAGCCTTTCAGGGCTTCCTGGACTTTAGCAAGACTTCTGCAGTAGTCCCACACAAGATACTATCAAGGAAATTTTGGAGCTTATCAGAATGTTCTAATGTACTGTAATTTGTTAAAAAAGTGGATACTTACTTAGATGCAAATACAATAGTAAATGAAATTCTGTATAAGATTAAGGTTGGAGACTGACAACATACGTTTGGCAAGAAATTTGAAGAAGAAAATATAACAGCAAATCAGCCACCGAACTCAAAACTTGTCAAAGAATATGTTTAATACCAAAGGTTGGTTAAAAGCATCCACAGTTTAGTGCTTTCACCTGTAACTCTTAAGACATCATCAGAACTATGACTATACTGCTTGTGGAAGCCATTTTAAAACTTAAGTGCAGAAGACACACCTCCTATGTAAACCAAACACAACTTGTAGCTAAAATCAGTGTGAAACAGAAAAAAAAATAAAGTTACAACAATAAAATAAGTTAAAACTTTTAAAACCTGAACCAAAACACACAAATACAAACTAGGCAAAAAATAGCTAAACACAAAAATATATTTTGCTGGTTATCCTTTTTAGTTCACTGCTGATAGACATACTGTTATTTAAACCGGGAAAGTTGGTCCAGTTTCATGCATCTGATACTGTAATTGTGAGTAAATTGCAGGAGAAGCTGTTTTTTTAACCAAAAGGTTAAAAAATTTTGTTCACAATCACAAGTTGTGATAGGAGGTGTGTCTTCTGCAGTCAGGTTTTAAAATGGCTTCCACAAGCAGTACATTCATAGTTCTGTTCATGTATTCATGACAGGTGAAAGTGATAAACTGTGTATGTTGTTAACCTACCTTTGGTATTAAACATACTCTTCGACAAGTTTTGAATTTGGTTGCTGATTTGCTGGTTGTTTTGCTGTTATTAGCTACTGTTTTCTTCAGTAACAGAGCTGCACTCATTTCTTAATTAAGAAAATATAATAATTTGCAGGTGTCACATATATCTACCGCAGAACAGATGCACAGAATATTTGTACAAATGGTAGTAAAGGTAAGATGATTTCCTTTAGGTACTCAGGGGTGTGTTACTTGTTTTGTAGTTGCTTGAGCTTGGATTCCCAAAGAAGGAGCTTGCTCTTGTATGTTCAGTCACTGCTTATCGTAGTGTTGTATGCTTTTGTGTGTCAATTACATTATCCTCTCTTTCTCTGTAATTGTGGCATGTGAGAGAAAGGAGTAGTGATATTTTCTTTTTTTAATATTATTGTTCTTTCTCCAAGTTGAAGCAACCTCACAGAGTAATGAAAGTTGGGTGCTGTTGTGTGTAACATTTTCTGATTTGAGTACTGGTGGACCACTCCTGCACTTACTGAAGCAGATAGTTTTGTGCATTTGGACCAGTGTGTGTACCACCAAAAGAAGATTGGCTGAAGGGACAATATACTTTAATTAAGGTGGCATTTATCAGATGACAGCCTGAGGACTTAGCATGGCAGACACAGCAAAAAGTAAGCTATTTTTTTCTACAGGCTGCAGATGCATACAAGCAAACATTTTCTGTCAGCATTAACAGTTTGGTTGACTGCATCAAACAAACTTCCAAAATCAAACAAATCAACTACCTGCGCAAATCTATTTTACTGGGACACAAACTGTAGATTTAAACTACTTTAGTCCCTCAGCAGCTTCAGTCTTTTGAAAGCAGCTATAAAACGGCATTTATAAAATGAGTTCCACTTTTTACATCAAATTCTCTCTTTCATCAAAACAGGAATGGATTGTATGTTTTATCATTTCCTGTCTGTTGAAATGCAAGCATGTTACAAAGAGCTTAGTAAACTGTAGGGTTAAGGTAATTATTTTAACCTTAGTGTGATCCTGGAGTTAGTATATTTGGAAATGCGAGGGGTATGCCATAAATTTTGAATATAAACACAAGAAGTAATAGACAATTGGACTTGGTAATTGCACACAAGCCCAATGTAATTAGTGATTTGGAAGTTAAAGAACCCCCTGAACACATTTGACCATTGCTCCGTTATATATAATTTTACGTGGCAGGGAAATTGTAAATAACATAATATTTTTGATATGGGTAAATATACTACTGATAGACACAAGTTTTGAGACAGCATATGTAGTAATGACCAAATTAATAGTAGATGGGGAGGACTCAAATTGTGCTGCCCCTCCATCCTCCACTGAAATCCCATGCATACAGGGAGCATGATACTGCTTGGCCCCAACTGAAACAAATTAAACTAGAGTAAACTATTTATTGATGCCATTGTGAAATCACTACTTATGAGGTCTAGGAAAGTTAACAGTAGGCATCAATGAACCCCCCCCCCCAATAAATCTACCTAGCCTTAAGCTGCATTTTACCTTTGCCTAGGATGATACCTCAATACAAGCAAAAAATGATTGGCTTCAATAATTGGCTTAGTTTCTGGTGTCATTCAACGGGGATCCTGAATCTGTCAACCTGGGATGACATGGTCGACAGACCTCAATGCTTTGCCAGAGATGGTCTTCATCTGTCACCCCTGGGATTTCTGTTACTGTCTAAGACTCTTGCCATCCCCATAGTGCCTTTTTTAAGCAATGCCATAAGAACAAAATTCCCACCATAAAAATACCCTCTAAAAACAACCTCAAGGTTATGCTGTTAAACGCTAGGAGGCTAAATCAGAAACTGCCCTCACTAGAAGCAGTCCTCACTCTGGAAGATGCTAAAATTTGTGCAGTCACTGAGACCCGGTTTAAGGCTGTGGAGAGCACCCCACCTATACCAGGTTACATTTCATTCCACATATTTAGACCACAAACTGAAAGCTTGAGAACTAAAGGAGGTGTTGTATCAATATTCATCAGTACACCTCTAAATTGGTTAAACAGCACTATTCCCTTGAATTACTTCAGGTGCAATTGACTGCAGATAAGACACCTCCAGGTCATTGCCAGCTGTAGGACCCCCACTATGAATCAGGATGTCCACTCAGCCTACTTGGATCTACTTGAGTTAATCATGATACAACCAAACACCCTGGTTTTGGGTGACTTTAATTACCTGTCTATAGACTGGGTAGATCATACATGTTCTAACTCACTTGCCCAAAGGTTCCTAGACTTTAGCTCCAATGCCCTGGACCAGTTGGTTGAAACACTTACAAGGGGCTCAAACATCCTAGACCTGGTGCTCATCAACAAGGGAGGTCACTGCACCACCACAGTGTGTGGCCATCCCTTGTGAAATCTAACCACAAATCAGTCTCAGTAGAAGTAACTATAACACAAACTTAGCAACGACGAGACTAACAAACTTCTCAACCTCTTACATGATGGCATAACTAGCTTCATAGCCCCCCCCCCCCTCACTGATGGAACAGACACCGATGCTGAGTTATACACTGCTTTATACAAGCACCTGTACAATTGTATTGGTTCTGCTGTACCTGATAGAATGAAAGCAAAATCTAAGCCAAAGCAAGATCTTCAAGGAAAAACAAACCTGCCTGGTGGACAACTGCCATTTAATAAGCTATGCAATAGGAGAAATAAATTCCTGTCTTATAGCAGGAAGGAATGGTCTCAAAACTGGAAACACTCCCTCCTCAACTTAAACAAGCAAGTAAGACTCCTAGTGAAGTCCTGCAAAGCTAACTGCAAATCCAAATTAGCTTCCCTAACTAAGGATAACCACAAGGTGTTCTTTAGTTACATCTGTAACCTCAAAGCTAAGGCCCAGATTTACACTGAACTCGTAGTTAATGGTACTACATATATAGAACCTGTGGATATAATAAACCTGCTGGCTGACAGGTTCAGTGAAAACTTCACTCCCCTGTCCCCGCCACATATACCCCAAAGCATCTCAACACCTGTCCCCTGCCTAGTATCTCTGAGGAGTAGATCTTAAATATCCTCTCCAAGGCCAAAAACACAGCCTCTTTGGGACCAGACAACATCCCGGGCTGTGTTCTACATTGGTTAAAATGGGAATTAGCATCACCATTGAGCATTCTTTTCAATCACAGCATAAGCACTGGCTTCATCCCAGTGGAATAGAAAACCGCTACCGTCATCCCCTTGCACAAAGGGGGTGTATTCACGGACCCTGGGAACTATAGACCCATTAGCCTGACCTGCCTTATCTGCAAGACCATGGAATGAATCATCATGGACCATACTAACAAAGATATAGGAAATCTCCAAATGCTTGACCCCACCCAGTTTGGCTTTGTCAAGCGGAGATCATGGCTGTTAAAATTGGTGGACTTCTTCGAGACAGTTACCAAAGCCCTAGATGAGGGTAAATCTGTGCATATGGCCTACCTAGACTTAACCAAGGCCTTTGACACAATCCCCTACTTGGGCATCATTGATAAACTCACCCAGCTGGATGTCAACTCATATATTGTCAGGTGGGTTGCAAACTGGTTCACTGATAGAACTCATACGGTCAAAATAGGGGACTCCACCTCCTCCAGCAGACCTGTAACCAGTGGTGTTCCACAGGGATTGGTTTTGGGCCCCCTACTCTTTCAAATCTACTTCTCAGAAGTGCAGGCTAAAACTAAAGGACTGTGGCTGACAAAAGTTTGCTGAGGACTGAAAACTGGGAGCAATCATTGAAACCCCTAGTAATGTCAACATCCTGCAAGAAGATTTTATACACACTAATGACTGGTGCCAAAGTCATGGTCTTTAACCTAATGCAAAAAAAATGCATTATCATTCCCTTTGGTAAGGGTGATGTTCCTGCAAACTACCACATCAATAGCAATACTCTAAGCACACAGTCAGTGGTGAGAGATCTGGGCACAAAGGTTGACAGCACCCTTAACTTTGATCACCATGTCTCCACAGTGGTAAGAAGGACATTTTGTATTATTCATCTCATAAGTAAGGGCATTGCCTCAAGAAAAAAGAGGTTATAACCCCTGCACTCTTTCCTCATCTGCCAGTAATAGAGCACAATGCTCTCTTTGGTCTATGTTGACAAAGGAGGTACTGATAGTACAGCTAGCTGGAATTTTGTAAATAATTGTCATTTCTGAATATTAATATGATTTATATAGAAGTGTGACAAAGGGAGATACTGCCAGCACAGCTGCCTGGAATTTTGTAAATGGTTGTGTGTTGTTTGTGAATGTCAACATGCTTCATGTAAGAGGCTTCTGTTGCAATTGTATTAGCATTGCATGTTATGTGTATTTCTAATTTGTTTATATAGACGTGTGTTAAAAAAAGGTATTTTGTGGAGTACTGAGTGTAAATATGTATCCACAGTGTGCCCTGCTGGAAGAGAACAGACACTATTGTAACTTTAAATGTATATATTTTAACAGAGGAAACTGAAATACAGGAGGTTAATGTCAGAAAATTGTCTGAAATTAAATTACTTTATGGCTACACAGTAAAAGATAATATCTTTCAGTTTCCATGCCGCAAGGAGAGATAATGTCTGAAACTAGGGAGATTTCTGTATTGTCTTGGGAGTGTTTTATTGTTTTATGACTTCCACCATCTGCCAAAGATCTGAGGAAAAGCATTTGTCTATGTATTTTCACAGGTAGATGCTAAATGTTACCAGCTGCCATCAATGGTTATTTTGAGGCCTGGGAACTAGGAGTCAGATGACAAACAATGATGTCATGCTGCAAGTTATGCCAGCAGTAATATTTGAGATATTCATTTGGAGGTCTCTGAGAGAGGCAGCATTCTGTATTCTATCTTTGAACTGACAACTAGAGAAGATCCATTCACCACATCTGCCTTGTTCTGATGAAGTAAGTTTCTAGGGAACAGCATAATTATCTTAGATATAGTCATGAATATAGCAAAGCTTAGTTTAGAAGTTTTTCTTCATTTATTTAAGACTGTCCTGCAATTTTGTTTTAAATATTTCCTGTGATTTTGAACTCTGATGTCACTGTACATGTATGTATGTGTATATATATATATATATATATATATGTATATATATATATGTATATATATATATATATATATATATATATATATATATATATGTATGTATGTATATGTATATATATATATATATATTTAGTATTGTCTTGTTGTTTTAATATTTATTATTAAACATATTTAAACCTTTTCATTGTGGCTGTTCTGTATAGAGATACTTAAGTTCTGAGAGTATTTGCATATGTATTTGGTGACACAGTGGGCCACTCCTAATAGTCTTACTCTTGGTCAAACTACAATGTATATTGATAGTAACATTAGTCAGTAATATCAGGCACCCTTTGTTAAGGGAAATAAAACATTTAAGTTGTTTCATAATAGCAATGCAGACTCTCTGCAAGCCAGCATCCTAGAACAAGTTAATTGGGGTGTTGGAAACTCTGAGTTTAAGAATAAACATCATTTGTTATATAAAGAAAGTATTTATATTTTAAAATATACTACTTTAAGCCATTGTGGACTTAGTATTGAATGCTCATGGAAAATGTTGATATAATTGCTTTCTAAGTACAATAGAAATACATTATTTAATGTTTTAGATATTAATTAATTAGTTAAGTGTTTTATAATTGATAGTCAATGTATGTATAAGATGGCATGTATGTATAAGATGGCACTGTTTTTTCTTACTGATTTTTGTGACTGCATACTAAAAATCCACAAGATTTATGAGGAACAGACCAATAAATGAGGCAACATTATCTTGGATATCTGAGAGGTATGAATGTCCAACATACCTCTCAACTTTATTGCTCAAAAATCAAGGGAGACAGGAGGACTTGGAAGATAGCTGCACACTGAGTAGCAACTTAATGCTACCTCTCCCAGTGTGGAAACAGAAACTTAGCAGAGAAAGCCAGTGGAGTTGTATTTCTGGATAAATTTCCATAAATGGCTAGCAACTGGACTGCCTGGATGCCAGGAATAAAAGAAGTATAGAGGACCTGAATAAAAAGTGGCTACAAAAGGTGCAGAAAAAAAAAACACTGACTGGAAAAAGTGTGGCAGCTGTTGAGAAAAAGCATTGCAAACTCTAGACATGACTTCCAGTAACCTAGAGGAAGGTAAAAGAATTGATTAAAATAAACAAAACAGTTATGGAGTACATCAACTCAAACAACAAAAGTTTTTAAAAAAGTGTTTTAAAACATATTCAGATGAAGTGATAAAAAAAGGCTGGCTGAATATAAGACTGCTCAAAAAGAGATGTTTCAGAAAATAACAGAATTAGAGGACAGCGCACATAAGAAAAACCTGATATTTTTTGCTGTACCAGAGAAGCTGGAAGGAACAGACTGTATTAATTTTATGAAAGCACAAATAAGCAACTAGACTGCTATCCCACAGCAGTTGTTGTTAATTAGTTTAGAATATCTTAAGACTAGATAGAGTAGGCAGGAAGGGAGGTGGGGTCGCAATTCTCTTCAAAAACACACTCAATGTCCAACCTCCACAAACTCCTCTACCTAAATTTCATAATGTGGAAAACTTAGCCTCAGTCTTATACTTAAACAACAAAAAAAGAATCAACATACTTTGTTGCTACATCTGTCCAGGAAATAACTCTCCCATAATTGAAGAAATCTTACACTGGGTTAGTGATAACCTTCCACAAGAAACTGTCCTGCTAGGCGACCTAAATACTGACTGGTCAGACTGTAGCTCTAACAACCCCACTAACCATATTAACCTCTTCGGATTTTCTGAGCTCATTCAAAAACCCACTAGAGTAGATAAAAAAAAAAAATCTCCAAAACGATCTATTCTTGATTGGACACTGACCAATTACCCCAACCAAAATTACCATACAGGCTGTCTACCAGATGGCCTTAGTGACCACCTTCCCACATTTCTCCTATGCAAACGTACCAACTTACCCAGGCCCACAGCCTATAGACATATCAGAGGTGATCGCATCCTAAATCCTCAGGAACTTAACACTATTTTAAAACAATACAATTGGGAGCCACTACGACCCCTAGGATTAGGCTAAACAGTTGACTACTTCAGTAGTACCTTCACCAATGTCCTCAATAGTGTAGCACCCATCAGGAAGATAAGAGTTAAGACTTAACTATGCACCATGGCTAAGCAGGGACATGAGCCATCCTAAAGTTCAGAGACAAGGCTTGGAAAATCTGGAAGAGAGGTAACACTACCCTAACCTAACAAAACTACCAACAACTTAGAAATTAGGCCAACAAACAAACCAAACTTGATAAACAAAACAATTTCCTTGGTGCCCAAAGCAAATACTCAAAAAATCCTCAAAAAAAGTTTGTCAAACTGTCAACTCCCTACTAAAACCAGGCAAAGCCACCACTCCAGCTCCTAGCTCCACTGATAATAGCAAGAGCATAACCTCCCAATTTAAGCACCATTTCACCAAATCTGTTCTGGCATTATCGACCCAACTATCGAAAAACAGCCAGAAGCATACCCCAACCAAATGTCCAGATAACATTCCTTCCTTTGCCCTCTCTTCTGTTCCCGCCTCGACAATTAAAAAAACTCCTCCTAAAATTAAAATGTACCACCCTTGCAGCCGATAGTATACCTGCCAACTTCCTAAAAGTAGCTGCTGAATCCTTGTCTTATCCTGACTCTATCATTGTCAACCGCTGAATACAGGAAGCCTATATCCCTCATCTATGGAAAGTTTCATATATCATTCCACTTCATAAAGGTGGCAACTCTTTTGACTTTTCTCTTATCTAAGCTACTTTAGAAATGTATTCATTCTCAGGTTATGCAATTCCTGAACACACACAAACTTCTTTCCACCACACAACATGGAATCCAGCCATACCATAGTACAACTACTGCCCTTCCCTCTTTTACTAATTTGGTCAACCAACACAGAAATGACAATAACGTTGTAACTGCTATATTCTTAGATCTCTCCAAAGCTTTTGCTGTAGTCTCACACTCCTTACTACTAGATACTCTAGCTTCCCTATCCTTTGCCCCCTCTACTGTAGCTGGTTCAAGAACTATCTATCGGACAGGCAGCAATCCATCCAATGGCAAGGCACACTATCTCCCTTACTACATACTACCATTAGAGTGCCACAAGGCTCAATACTGGGCTCACTTCTTTTTCCTGTTTTCACTAACAATCTGCGTACCTCCACCAAACATGCCACAGTCATCCAGTATGCAGATGATTCAACTCTAATCTGCTCTGCCCCATCTCTCATCCCTCTACAATAACTCACTCAGGAATCCTTTACCTCTGTGGAGCAATGGATTACTGATATCCAACTCATCCTGAACCCCAACAAGACTAAATTGCTCCAATTTACCCCCAGTAAATGGAAAACTATCCCTCTTTCCTTTACCATCACTTTCAAAATGGCACTTCCATCTCTCCTTCAACCCATACTAAACTCCTTGGTGTAGAAAGTGACATAAAAAACCTCTTTGATGTCCATATTTCCCAAAACATCAACAAAGTACACAAAAAATGGGAATACTATACAGACACAAAAATTTCCTATCAAATCAGGCACGAATCACCCTAGCCCAAACTCACCTACTGTCCACACTAATGTATGCAGCACCAATTCTTACCCTGACCAGAAAACTTGATCTTAAGAAACTTGAGTTATGCTATAATAAAACTTCCAAGTTTGCTAACGACTCCTCTTTCAAAACCCACCACTGTCAGGCTCTAAGGGACCTACAATGGCTAGAACTTCCTCAACTACTCAGTTACCACCGACTAATCATTGCCTATAACATCCTGAAACATCATGATAAAACCCCAGTGCTAAGTCAGCTTCTCACTCACTACAAAGCTAATTGCCCTCTCTGTTCTGTTGACAAATCACTACTCTGTATCTCAAGGGCTAACAATAATGCTGGGAAAGCCCTATTCTCCCACACCACATCTAGAACCTGGAACAGCCTCCCCTCTTCTCTGACTTCTGCATCTACTACCACACTGTTCAAAAACTCACTTAAATCACATCTTATGAACAGCTGGCTATGTCCATGTATTACAATTTATTTTGCTTCTTCATATACCTTCCTTCCTTACTGTATATATGCTACAGTACCTTAACTGTAATTTCTTTATCTCTAGCATGGAATTTCCCTTTGTAACCATAATTTTTTTATTACTTCATGTATTGTTGATATGCTCTTTGTCTGTTTTACATTTCTGTCTGATTTTTTTGTCTGACAGTTATGTAAATGTGGAGCTTTTCTCCCCGGGCCTCCACTGTAAATGGACCTGGTCCAGTTGGACTATCCTGGTAAACAAATGTAAAATAAAATAAAATAAATAAAAATAATTGAAAGGGCACATCATCTGTATCCTCCAAACCTGGCTATGAGAAAGCAACCTAGACCTGTAATAGTAAAGGAGTTGATTCTGACAAAACTGTGGCAGAAACACAAAGTACTAAAAGTGGGAGACAGCAGTATGTTTGTGGAAAATGATTATTCATTGTACACCAGGCAGAAGAGGAGTAAATATATTCCACTATTCAGGAAAATGTCGAGAATCAGGCATGAGTTTCAGACTGCTGTACCCAGCTATCTTAAACTTATTCTTCCTTGGTGGAACAAAATCATTTTTTGATGAAGTACATGCTAAGGAGGAAGTCCAAAAGTTTGTTCAAGAAAAAGTGAGCTGTGAAACAGAGTTTCTGCTTCTTGTTCTTCTGGTAATAAAGAGGACAGAGAGGCTGTGCCAGTGGAACCTTTTGCAATATTTCAATAGAAAATGCTTGAGATAGGGGAAAAAAGCACAGGAATCAACTAGAAGAATTAATCAACTAGAAGAATTGAGAGTATGTTAGAAATGAAGCAGAGATGGGGTTTGGGAGAGGGAGATAAACAGAAATAAAAGCAGTAACCTGGAAATTGACAAATGTGGGATTACAAAGCATTGATTGTATTTGCGAAACATGACAGAACAAGAAAATCTGGAAATATCAGACTCTTTTGGACTTTGTTAAACTCATAGGGGACTCTAAAGCATATGTTCTACTTCATGTCATTAATGTTCAGAAAAATAGTTAGGGAGAATAACTGCAAATAAAGCAAATTTTTTTTCTTAATGGTACATGATTTTCTTTGCATGGCATAACATTTTCTCAGTTATGTTCAAGTATAATGGGGATACTAATGGAAACAGATGCTGTTTATTTATTTTTTTTAATTTCTCTCTTTCTCCTTGTTCAGTTTTAAGAAATGTAGGCACTACAATGTAAAAAAAAAAAAAGAACAACAGCCTGGTTAAGAGAAAATGACAAAAGAAAAATCTGTGTGCTTTTTCTTATTCTCGCATAGGTGAATGACTGGATTAAGGCCCTTAGTTTGATCTAGTAACACGTTTTTAAGAGAAAATAAGTAAATGAAAAAGAATACTGAATATTACAAGGCTTTTTTTTCTAACAAATAAATGTATGCTTAGTAGCAATTCTGTCTGGTCCTCATGTCTCCAGGAGACAATCTGATAAAGAGAAATGGCTAGGAGATAATGTTCTCTGAAAGTATTCAAGTGTTAACTCAGCTGGGAGAGCTATAAAGATAAGACAAAAGCAGACAGTGCTTAGTTGAAACACAGGTTGCATCATGAGTCTTAACCTAAAAGAAAGGTTATTCATACTAACTCAAGTCCGAGTGTGGCTGTCAGTTTGGAATATTTGTTCCTATTAGGAAGGTAAAACTTCAATATTTGAAGATGTACATAGTTTTGTGTGCAATTATTAAGTTAATAGGTTTTAAGTTTTTTTTGAGGGCTTTCAATAAAACAAAATGTTTTGTAAGATGTCACATAGGCTCAAATGGATATGACGCGAAACAATTGTATAAAAGATCAAACTACCAAACAGTATATACATGAAACACAAAAGCTGGAGCTAGACATTTAACAGAAAAAAGCTGTTATACATAAATGGTGGGAATAGCTTTTTAGTACAATGATGATTTCTGTAATGTCTTTAAATGTCAATGGTTTCGCAGATAAATACAAAAAGAAAGAGTAGTGAACTATATTAAAACACATATAGTGCAAATAGGTATGCTACAGTAGACACACTTAGAAATCCCTCCGAGCTACACGCTCTAGGGACCTAAACCTTGTTACCACAATAAACAAAACATGCCAGAGGGATAGATTCCCATCCCAGAGACTTCCCATACTCTGGAATAAACTACCTATCTGTATCAAACAAAGCTCCTCATTAGCACTCTTCAAGAAAAATCTTGATGATTGGATGGGAAATAGCAAATTCACCCTGGGGATCACCTCTGTGGCTCTGCTCGACAGTGGCACAGGAAAATAATTTTCTTGGGTGGCAAAAGCCAGGGTACCTTTTTGCTGGGCTTGTATAGGCTCCAGGGCTGATAGCCTAGTACCTACTTATGAACCTATGAAAAACTGCATGTGAATTTGATAAAGAAAGGTTTTCAGGATGGTTAATCAGCAGGATACCTGGGACAAAGGAAAAGAGAAGTACTTATATTAATTGCAGGAAGGAGGTTCAGTAGTTATTGAAGAATATAAAAAAGATAATAATGTTAGATTTGTAGTACTAAGGGGCTACTGGCAAGGGAGAAGGATTACACTGGCATGTATTTGTATTCCACCTACAACTGTTATAATTGAGCTTAAGAAAATTCTGGGAGAAATAATCAGCAAGGAACATTACTTATAGTTGGGGACTGGAATGTGATTTGCAACAGTGAAGATGCGTCTGGGGGGCCAAGAAGGGAAATATAACCAAGAAGTGTATAAATATATGAAAATATTTGGCATGGAAGACGTGCATTCAGCACTAGGAGTTTGGAGTGAATTTACATATTATTCCCCAAGATACAAAAAACTAGGTTAGGCTCGAGAGAGTTTATATTTCATAGCAACATGTGCATTTTATTGAAGGTCTTGGTATACACCCAGTAACTATTTCAGATCATGCTCCAATAATAACTTAAATAAAAACACATTTATTCACAAGTAGGAACCGTAATCAATCCAAAATAAATACAAAAAATGGTCAGCACACTCCTGGATTTGTTGGTGAGTGTGCTGGCCATTTTTTATTTTAAAATAAAAACATAGGGTAATTAAAAATGAGACACTGTCACCTTCCTACCTACCTGTTGAAAAGAGAGGAATTTTGGTAGTAGAAATTATTCAGGAGCTATTAGAGAAGATAGAAATTTCTTCTGAAAATATAGCTAGGGAGTGAGATAAAATAAGGTGGATTTTAAAAATAGGGTGGAAATAAAATTATGGGAGATAGGGTTAAGAAGTAAAAAGAATTATTTAGAGGTACTGACCAATGTTAAAGTATTGCAAAGTAGGGGAGAATCTCACTGAACAAGGAGCAACTGCAGAATGCTAAATGGAAAACAAGGGATTACCTTGATAATATGCTTGAGTTTAGAAAGATTGTTGTTAAATAACTGTTTTTTTTTTTTTATAATAACTCTAGAACACAAAACGTTTAGCACAACAACTCAAGCAACAGAAATTAGGAAAGGCTGTCACCAAGCTTTGGGATCTTATAACAAGGAAGATAACAAGAGATCCTGTAGAAGTATTAAAAATGTTTCAGAAATTCTATGAAAGACTGTAAACCAGAGAACTATGGAAATCAAGAAACAGTGCAAATGTAAATGTTTATGGAAGAATTAAATATGGCAAGGTAAAAGGTAGACAAGGCTCAATTACTAACAGTCAGAATAGGAGGAGTTGAGATAAAATGGTGATGTATAACTAATCTACAGGAAAGTCCCCAGAAATTGATGGTATCCCTGTAGAAGTTTGGAAGCTAGGGGGGAAACTGATAAAGCTCTGGAAAGTTTAACATTATTTTAAGAGGAGAAGTACCAACATCTGATGTAGGTTTTGCTGATGAATTGCTGAAACTTGAACATGTATTTAAAGAAAGGCTCTACACCCGAGATGAAATAGTTAATGTTCTGACTGAAGTAGAGGTATTGAGGCAAGGTAGAGCTCAGCCTTATTTTTCCATCAGTAATAACCCTGGAGCCAATGCTGTTGGATTAAAGGATAAACCGGAGGAAGCTGGCATAAGAGTATGTGTTTACTATACCCAGGATGTAAATCAGGTGATGGATTCGTATCAGAAGTTTTGGAATATATTAACTGTAGATCCCAATATCCATAAGATAATGGGAGATAGACACAAATTTACCTATAAGAATAGAATCAATTTGCATAGGATGCTTTGTGGGCCGAATAGATTGCAACATAGAGCATCTATTGCAAACAAGAGTACTTGCACGAGACCATGCTATAGGTGTAATTACTGTGAGTACATTGAAGGTTCAGGGGTTTTTATACATCCAATAACTAACAGATGTTTTCGGTTTCAGGTACAAGCCAGTTGTGATTCTCAACATCTTGTATACCTTGTGACTTGTTCGGCTTGTCCTGCTTTTTACATAGGCAAGACCGATAGAAAACTGAAAGAAAGGATAAAGGAGCATGTCTATAATATTAGGGTTCAGTCAGACAAGAATGCCCTTTCTAAGCATGTCACTGAGAATCCATCTGGGCACAGGTTCAGTTTTCAAGTCATACAAAGGAACTTCATTAATATTAGAATGGGTGATGTTAGGAAAAGGACTGAACAGATTGAAAGTGAGTGGATTAAAAATTAAGAGCGGACAGACAGCCTGGGTTGAATGACAGAGTTTCGATTAAACCTATATTGAAAGGTAGGAGACTCAGGAAATAGGTTAGTTTCACCTGTGCTGTTGGTTGCTGTCCTGTTTTTAGGTATTAAAAGTGATCAGAAGAGCGTCCTTTCAGTTGTTAGTGACTGTTGAGCCTCATCCAGGGTTCTTGCTGCTTCATTAGATGTATTGAGTTAGTCGGCTTTTTCCCCCCTTTTTTACTTTGTTTAGTGAATATATTTTATCAATAAAAAGGAGACTTAGGAGACAGGTTAGTTTCACTTGTGCTGTTGGTTGCTGCCCTGCATGTTTAGGTATTAGAAGTGATCAGAAAAGCGTCTTTTTAGTTAATAGTGACTGTTGAGTTTCAATCAGGTATCCTGCTGTTTTATTAGACACATTGAGTTAGTCAGTCTTGTTCCCATTTTGTCATGTCTAGTTAACAGGTTACACATTGTATATGTATTTTATTGATGTGTTCTGACTTGCAGTTTTGTCCGAGCATCTACTATTTTAAGTTGAACAGAATGTTTTATATGATGGTATTTTTTAACCTAGCAATGTAATGAGTGGATTGTTGATGAAATGTCATGAGTTTTCTAAGTGTACATGTTGTCATGACTACCCAATGATTTTAATTAGGTAAGCAGAAGTGATGTCAATAGAATTTAAACTATTTAAATGTCTGTAAAATGAGTTTGCTTTTGTGGCCTGAAGAAGCCTATATGGTGAAAGCACTTGCCTTTTGTCTCAGTTAATAAAGTAGATGCTACACTACTGAATGGATTATTCATTTCTGGATTTTTAACTGTGGTGAACCTGAGATTGCTGCATGAGCCGTGTTTGGTGGAACGTGGCTTGTATCGTTGTTTTACCATTAGTGTCTTGAGCATATTGCCCTGCCATTCGCCCCCTGTTTTATTATTGTTTTTACTGCTTGTTTGGGAGATCCATTCACAAAGCAGCCATTGTTGGACTAATGATTTATGAATTGTTTGTGTCTATAATGGCTAAAAGAATCACAAAAGTGATGCCAAGATTGACAGATGTGGATCGATGTGGTTTTGTGGAGGGAAGACAAACATTTAACAACATTAACAGAACATTAATGATCCAGAAGTAAACAGAATGTAGGAAAATACCACAGTTGTTTGTGGGTTTTGATACAGAGAAAGCATTTGACAAAGTAAGATGGGACTTTCTGAGCAGGGCAATGGAAGCATTTGCATTCCCTGATAAAATTATAAAGTTGATTAGGAGGCTATATGTGGGATCAGGAGTGAAACTTAAAGTGGGTGCATTCCTCTCTGATGTTCCTCTGCTCAAGCAGAAATTAAATCAGGGGTGGTGTCCTCTTTCCCCTTTGCTATTTGCATTATATTTAGAACCACTGGCAAAGAAAATAAGGGACTCAGAAATTCAAGGATCTACTTGGTATGGTAGTCAAGAAAAGCTGGCTCTATCTGCAGATGATATTTTATACCTGATAAAACCTGACAAGGACATTACAGTGTTGTGAAACATTTTGAGATAGTTTCATATCTTTTTAGGATGCAAAACTAATGAAACTAAAACAAAGGCAATAGCGGTAAATTATGTACAGACACATGACTTGGTTCAGTAATATCCATATTTATGGGGGCATGATAAAATGAAGTATTTAGGAGCATGGACTAAAATGATTCTGGTGTGGCAGCCAAGTATATGTGGGAAGATACTAAATAAAAGATAATACAAAAACTGAGAAATTGGAAGCTCTGTGATATGGAGAGTAAGGTACAAGAAATTAAAATGCTTTAGTCTCTTTAATCTTATACACAGGTAAGGCATATTTTTATCAACCAGAGGAGAAGTTGTGGATAGCAATTAAAAGGAGATGAAGGGTTTTATTTGGGAGGCAAGGATAGCAAGAGTCAAGTGAGATAAGTTGATTCTTTCCATAGAACAAGGCATATTGGTATTGCCCAATTTGAAGGGGTATTTCAGAGCTACACAGTTAATGCTCCTATGTGTAGCATGAGCAGAAACCTATAATTTAAATTTGAAAGTGATGATGATGAAATGGGTGAAGCTGTAGAAACAAGGAGAGACTGGGAGTTTGGATGCAGACCTTTAAGGAAAAGAATAATCATACCAAATATATTCATAAAGTAACCAAAAGTAATCCAAGAACTAAGTCAACATGAGAATGGAGAAAGAAGATTCTGCCAATAGGGATGACTGCAATTGGGGATACGGACAGTAGGCAAGAGGTGGCTGGAATTTATTGGAGAAAACTGGCAAAGGAACCAAGGTATTGGGAGTAAATAATTAGAGAGGGAAAAGTAATACAATGGGAAGATGCCAAGAATGTATTTTGACTGCAGGTTACAGATTGCCTTCCCCTATCAAGGATTGATATTGAAGTACAGACAAACAGAAATAGGAGGTCATGAGTGAAAGACCAGCACTGATGGAGTTTTTAGTAGGATCTAGAACAGAAGCTGCTGTTAAAAAAAGGAATAATTTAGTAGGGCATATAAACTATTACACAATAACTAAAATCAATCAGTGGAGGTTAGAAAGGATTGAGAAGAGAGATTGGATAAACAATAAACAAGGAAATAATTAGGGGTTACATGTTTGTCTCCCAAATATGCAAAACAATCTAGAAGATTTAGGATTTTTGCTTGAAAGTGTTTACATAAATATTTTATACCCCAAGTAGACTCCAGAGAATTTTTCCTGAAGTAGACAACAAATGTTGGAGGTGTGATGGGGAAGAAAGAGGTAATTGGGAACATATTTTCTGGGAGTGTAATGAGTTGTCAGACTTTAAAGATTCCCTGCAGAGAACTTTATAAGAGATAATTGGTTAGCAAATTGGTGTAACTAGGAATATGATTTTTCTGAGCTATGATACAGAATTGGAATGGCCTAGAGACAGTAAGTCCTTGTTGAGTCTAATTAATGCCAAAAAGCAAATACTAGAAAATGGAAATCAATGTCTAAACCAACGGTACTAGGCTGCCGATCAGCTACCAAATGAACTTCTAAAAGTAGCAGCAAATTCCATAGCCTATCCAATATCTGTACTAATAAAGGGCTCTATCTGAGAACAGTATTTTCCTACCCTCTGGAAAATATGTATATTATCCCCCTACACAAAGACAGCATCACCACAGAATTCATTAATTACTGACCAATTGACATTCTCTCACCCCTTGCCAAAATCTTAGAAAAATGCATTCACTAACAAGTCCTTGATTACTTCCTTCAGAACATCATCCTATCAAATTCCCAACATGGCTTCTGACTTAAACATAGCAGTTGTACTGCCCTTATCAGCTTCACCAATACTGTAAACTTAATCAAAAGTTAAGGTAAACTTGTCTCTGCAATTTTTCTCAACATGTCAGCATTCGATACAGTAAATCACCAAACCCTTCTCAGTACACTAGCATCATATAACCTTAGCAAAATTTCCCTAACTTGTTTTCACAGCTATCTTTCTACTAGACAACAAGCCACAAAATGGGATCACTCTCTCTCTCCCCTTCTAGTCAAGTTAGTGGGAGTACCCCAAGGATTAATCCTTGGACCTCTCCTTTTTGCCATTTTTATCAATAACCTCAGTACTTCCAACTAATTAGCCTGTATTATTCAGTAAGCTGATGACGCTTCCCTTATCTGCTCTGCGTTCTCACCCCTAGAACTACAGGAAGTAACACAAAAATCTCTAAGCGACATAGAAAACTCTCTCTCTGACCACTAACTCATACTCGACTCTAAAAAACGAATCTGATGGTTTTCTTCAATGCTAAAGCCAAAAATAATGCCCCTCCACTTAACATGTACTCCTCCAATGGCACAAAAATCGAACCAGTAAACCATAATAAACTGCTAGGACTTACTGTAGATAACCATTTAAAATTCAATAAGCATATAGCACAAACTATCAAATAAGTCCATATTAAACTTGGTTTACTCTATAGATCCAAACCATTCCTAACGAACAATGCCTGGACAACTATAGCCAGATCTCACCTACTATCCTCTCGCCTTTATTCTTCTCAAATTTTCACCAACCTTCACAAGTCAGACCTAAATAGTCTAGAGTCCTGGTATAACAAAATTGCTAAGTTTGCGGCAAACCAACCCTACAAATCCCATCACTGCACTGGACCGAACTACCCAACCTTTCCATTGCCCACAGCATCACATATAATCCCAACAACTGTGCTTCACTCAAAGACCTGGTCCAACCCAATATAAACCTTACGTCCCTAAGAACATCTGACAAACTAGTCCTAAACATAACCAAATCCCACAACTACTATGGGGACTCCCTATACTCCAATAAAATATCCAAAACCTGAAACTCTATGCAAACCTCTGATGGCCACAAATGCAAACTACTCCAAAAAAACTATTTCATGAATCACTGGCTATGTTCTTGCTCATCCCCAGGCTAATTTCACCCAAACTATCTATCTCACTTTAGTTATAGTACAATCCCTGACTTTCACATTATCCCATTTTCTCTTAAGTTGACATTAGCAGTTAGCACCCTTTTCTCTTTTTGTAGTAATGTGATACTTTGTAGTTTATTTTGTACTGTTGCATGACACTGTAAATAATTTTTTATCTTAACTTTTTTTCTGCTGTGCTGAAACATGTCAGTGTATAACACTTTTGTATGAGCTATCTGTCTTAATCTTTGTATAACTTCTCTACTGTCATCGATTGTCAATGACTGTGAAGCTTTTCTCCCCGGGTATCCGCTGAAAATGGGCTCCTGGCCCAGTTAGACATTACCCGGTAAACAAATGTAAATAAGTAAAATAAATAAATAATGAATATAGCAACAGAAATAAAACAACTGGAATTGGGATTTTTAGAAACAGGTAGGAGGAGCAAATTACATAGCGAAAATGGGAATTGTAGGAATAATACATACAGGGGAGAAATTATGTTTAAAGGAAGGTAGGATTTGAATGAGTAATGTTTGATTGACAATGATTGGGTAGATTGTAATGTTTGCAGCTAGATTTGTGTCATTATGGTTTGTGATGTAAAATGCTTGCAACTAAGATTATGTCAATATGTTTTTTTCATTTATGTAAAATGTATGATTGCATATGTCATAAGTGATACCTTTAATAAATATATTTCTTGTATAAAACCATCAGAGAAGACAAAAATTTAAAATCAGGGACACTTTTTAATTATTACATTAATTCATTTAATAGTAAACGTTGTAGCTTTTGCATCAATATTCATTTTTGGGACAATAAGAAGTAGGAAACTCTATAGTCAGTCAATAATGCAAGACATTAATCTGCAGGGATTTATCAGAAATCAAACATTTTATGCGGAAAGGGCAAAAATTTGAGGGAAGATCAAGGATAGTTGGTTATGTGGTTGACTGCTGGGCTTAATACTTACTGGCTAAAAACGTGACTATTCGCGTTGTAGGTGAACACATACTTAAGACCTAACATTACTTTCCATTACTCCAAATTTCTGGATTTTCTGGTTGGTCCCATCCACTTCAATCTTGGCATCAAATCATAGAGCCTCATGCAGCCTTTGCAGCTTGGAGATTAATTGTGCAGATCATTGGGGAGATCAACCATAAAAGCTGGACATTAACTAAGACTGTTACAGTGCAGTAAAAACAACAAGTTAGAATAGCTCTGCTTCTCAGGACAGCCACAGCGGTACAGCATTTCACAGCTGGGACGTATGCCAGAGGAGACACAATGTAGCAGCATCTATGGTAGTAAATGTTCTATACTCTATTCCTAAAAGAAGTCACTTGCCTATTAACTTCTCTGTCTGCCACTTTCTCACTGACCCTACAGCAACCTGGACCCAAAGTCAAACTGGGACTGGCAATATAAGTAGACATCATGTACTATATGTCAGTGGGCTATTTCAAAAGTCAGGTATAAATAACCAAAGCAAAAATTGCAGACTGCATTATATAACCTAACTTTTTTCACTCTGGTAACCTGTAAATTTATTGCTAAAATCAATAAAAATGTACTTTATTTATTCAATATATACTTGCAGTCTACTAGTGTTTTACACCTTTTGATAATTTAACAGTATCTTGTTTTTATTACTTCAGTATTTCTCTTCTCTAAGTCTATTCTCTTTGGCTTGGATTTCAGTGTAATTTGTTATCCATGTTAAGTGTGCACATTTCAAGTGATAATCATTTTCTAAGAAATTCCATAAAGCATTGAAGTCTCATTTCCATCACCTTTAAGTTAAAAAATCTAAAACAAGTTTAACTAACTTTTCTTGGTATTTAGCTGTTTCAGATTGTTTGCTCCTATTAGCTTTCAAGCTATTTACCTCCCATATTATTTTTTTTTCAACATGAAAGTAGTGCATGCATTACATTGTGTATGTTTTACACCACCCCATAATGTAACTTGCTTTTATTGGTTCTGTATTTAACCTTGCACATTGTTTGCTTCAGTTAACAGCTGCTCACATCGTTGATTTAAGTACACTTAGCTACATTTGACTTCAACACCCATGATTGCAGTCTGCGATGGTAATATTTGTTTGTAACAGTCTTGTGATCCTGCTTTGGTTGTAAAGTATATAATTACTATTGTTTTCCAAGTATTCAGTAAACATTCAATATTAGCTTTGAGATGCAAAGTTAAACATGTAATGTTATTATCTTAGATGTTTACATTTGTTGAATTTTATAACCATGTATATGTTCAGCATTACTGGAAAGAGTCCAGAACCCGGGGGTGTATCCACCAACATAACTCCAAATAAAAAAAAAAAGGTTTGTGAACCTGTTTTTCTTTCCACCCAGCAAATGTTTCTATTCAATTTATTACAGCCCATGGGTAGTTGAGTTGCAGAGCTTTTTTTTGTTGAAAATAGTCCAAAGCTTTATTAAGCTTCAAGTTAGCTGCACAGCGAGTCTGTTCTGTTCAATCTCCATCTTAAGCCAATGAGAATTGAATACTTAGCATTTGTCTAGCCATAGCTCCATCAAGCTATTCATCCATAAACCCATCTATTTTCCCGTAACATGCTTCATCCTTTTACACAGTTCACAGTGTCACTCACACACAGGTTGCATGCACACCAACCCGTAATTTGAAGAACACCAGTTCAATTACCACATATGGTTGGGAGGGAGTGGGAAACTGTAGTACCCAGGTAAAACAAATGTAGACACAAAGAGGGCATGTAGAATCATCACCCCAGCTGAGAATCTAACCAGAGAACATCTTGCTGTAAGGTAGCTACACCACTCATTGTGCCAGTGTATCACTACAGAGTATTAAGCTCATTTAAAAAAAATGATTGCCCATTTTCTTGCAGGCAGGCTATGACATTGCACCTGTAACATTGCCTGACATACTTAGCTGTATAACTGAAAATGCCACAGTATAAAGTTTTATTTGATTAGTTTTCGCACTAATTTTGTAATTGAGTAGGTGGAATCATATATTTAAATGACAAAAAAATTGAATTTGGTAAAATAGCATCAGCTTCCATTTGTGTGCGTGTATTATTTCCTTCTTTCACAACTGTTACATTAATATGTGAACTGTAATTATTTTCTTGTTTGTCTGTGCCATTTTTCACAGTATATAGGATTGTAGTGCATGGAGAGCGGTCAAAGGACTAATCACTTAAGAGCTACTATAGTATTAGATGCAATCTTTACAAATGTTAAGCACACCTGTTTAACTTAAGGTTAACTCTTGTGCTAGGCAAACAAATCTGTCGGTATTGGCCAGAAAATGACAGTGAAGGTTGTTTCTTCCTGCTGTATGTGCTGATAACAGGCCATTGACTTCCTCTTATAAGCTTAGAAAATTGTTAGAACAACAGGATTTGTGTGCACCTGCATTTTCTAAAGGATAAGAAGTATGCCATTGTTTAGTGACTTCAGTCTTCAGTGATTTGTCTGAATACAAGAAATTTTATGAGGAACAGACCAAACATATGCTTGCCAAAGTGATTTATGGCTTTGAAAGCTGACAAAACACAATGCTTTTTTTGTAAGTATAGTTGATGGAGCACATAAAGCTCCATGCACTACACAGAATGATGATGAGGTCTCTGATCATAACCTTTAATTATGTGTTCTAGATATGGATACCAAAGTTTACCTCTCGTGCTTAGCTCGAAATAAATTTCTTACCATCCATGCCTCAAACACATAATAAGCATGTTATGATTGGCAACCTGATCATAATCGTCTTTGTTATGTACGTTAGATGATATAGGCAGATTCATCCATATAATTTTGTAGTTTGAATGTCTGCTTTTAGAACTTCTACATTTTCAAATTTAATGTACGTCTCAGAAAATGTAGTTTTACATAAAATTATTTTTCTACTTGCACACACATTCATCTCTCTGAGGGTCATTTAAGGTTTTTGTCAAAATCGGGATACTTTGGTAACTTCTTTACTTCATCCAAACATTCACTGATGTTTCCCTTTTAATTGTGGCCCATTCTGAGTATGAGTTCTAAAACTGCCATCAAATACTTACATGATATCCATTATTTTGCTTCATATTTTTGCCCTGTCCTTCATAAAACTTTAGATAATCTACCAAATTTATTTGAGTTATAATCAATTAGTAATGTCAGACAAAGTTTTTTTTGTTGTTGTTCAGGAAATGTCTGTTGATGCAAAACTTGTTGTTCTATTATTTTTTTAAATTAAATTAGAGTAGTATTTTAAAAGCTGACTCTAATTTTGGACTTTTGATTTCCCATTGTTTGGTTTTGTGTAGAATTGTTGAGTAAAGTAAGCTGAGAGGTAT
This sequence comes from Protopterus annectens, assembly GCF_019279795.1. Classification (NCBI taxonomy): domain Eukaryota; kingdom Metazoa; phylum Chordata; order Ceratodontiformes; family Protopteridae; genus Protopterus; species Protopterus annectens. The sequence goes on along the minus strand of NC_056731.1, from coordinate 1,025,718,726 downwards.
GAAATGAAAACTCTTACGCTGTCCCTCTCTCTCCATTTTTTCAAACAAATTAGTGCTTTTTTTCAGCATTGTTATAATAGCAAAGTAAAAGTGTTTCTTTTGTTTGAAGGACAGCTATTTGACAATACCTTCTATCCATTCAATAGTATATTTTCTTCACGTAACTAAAAGAAAAACGGCCCACAGAAATCTGTTTATGCTGATGATAATGGACACACATCAAAGTGAATAACTGAACAATGTGTGCAGACAATTTCTTAAGAGTGTCTCAAAGTAGAAATTCAAAATACAGCCATTGTAAATGAACAAAGAAAACAATCAGAAGGGAAAAACAGTGGCAAAAGGCCACATTGTATTCAAACAATTGGAGGAGCATTAGCTGAAAAGCATGGTCATTTATTTACTCATTAACGCAATAAGTGAAGTGACCCTTGCACCTTTTTCAACCACAACCCAGACCACAGTTGCAAGCATAAATACAGTACATATTGTATGGTTCTGAGTACACAATCAACTAGCATGTTTTTGAATAGCAAAGGGAAACTGGAGTTCCCAGAGAAAACTCGAAGAGACATGGGGAGCACATGCAAACTTTACACAGACTGTAACAGGCTGTCAGAATAGAACCCTGAATCTTGGCACTGTAAGATGAATTTCCTGGAATTAGTCATGAAAATGTAATGTTTTGTTCAGAGATCTGATCGTGATAGTCTATATTTGTCTCTTCCCTTTGTGAAGAGTTTTTCGTAATAACATCATCTAAAGCACGATACTGCACACATGCTTTGGAATGTGTTAATAAGTACATGCAATGCTTCATCATCAATTTTGCTCTCTGGTTAATTTTTTACTTTAATAAAATAAAAGATGAAGTTACTCGAGTGTCCTTTACCAGAGAGATCTAGAAGCACAACACGTGTGCGTGAGTATAGCTTGAGAGATGCATTTTCAGCTGTCTTAAAGGACTATCCTCTCTCTAGCAAGCTTTATAGACAAATATTTCAAATATTTATGTTTTTTCTCAGTAAAGTATAGTTATGTACTGCAGAAAATATTGGCCTTAAGACTAGATCAGTATGTCTATATGTTTTCCTGTTCTGCTTGTGTATTTATTCATTCTGCACAGCTGGTTTTAAGCCAGTAATAGAGCAGGACTGTGCCATCCTGCAGGGGCTGGAGATTTTATTTACTTGCTCTTGCCATCCTCCCTTTTAGGAGGTAGATTGAATGCTTACACACACACACCAGCAGCTACCTGAGCACTCCATGACATGCATAATGTCTCTGTTAGTCCCAGGTGTCTGGTACTTCAATGTCTGTCTACAAAATCTCACCTCTATCACAGTACTTTGACTAGCTCCCCCACCTTTGGATGGGTAAACCAGCACTGGTCTTCTTTCCATCCAGACACTCTAAATAAACACAGGTGAGGTTACTATGGCTACAGTCAGGGCAATTTTCCCCAGTAACCCGCAGTGGTGGTGCTGCGGTAGCGTTGTCGCCTCACAGTAAGACGCTGTTCAGTTCGATTCTCAGTTAGAGCGTCTTCTGCATGGAGACATGCATGAATGGGTGTACCTTCGTTGAAGGTTGTGCATCAGGGCTGGTAACTCAGCATGTAAAAATCAACTACCAATCATTAGCGGACCAGAGTTCCGCTGTGGCGACCCATAACCGGGAAAAGCCGAAAGACGCAAACAAACTGTGAAGATGGTAACACTATGCTTAAGATGTTTGGTTTTACAGGCAACAGAAATACGTTCAAATTGAAAATGTTGGCAATCAGGAAGCTCCTCAGGCCAGTCTTCTTATAACACTAGATTACTGCACATATTTTGTTGGTGTGGCTTACAGAATCATATGCTTTGCTGTTGTATCTCCAACATGCAGACCTGTGAAACTACTGGATTTACGATAATAAAACTGCCTTGCTGACATGAATATCTTTGTTTTTAAGTTCTTAAAGACGGCCTTCATTATTATATCAGCTTCTTTGTATGGGTAAAGTGGAACTCAACACACAAATGTGATCAAAGCATTCCTGTATTCCTGTACACATGTTGCATGCATTCTGAGCAGCATTTATTTTAGTCTCTTCCCTGTTGGCCTATGGTTATCCAGACCTTCTGCTAGGCAGTTATGAAAGAAATCCAGATGGATACCACCTCTGTTAGATTTTAGAGCTGTGTATATAATGTGTCTATTCCACTCCCTTCCTAGAGGCCAGCAGTCAAATGTCTCCATCTCGGGTCATTTTGCACTTTTAATACAAGCTAGCAATTCACATAGAGAACATGTGGTCTCCATCTTACAAAGCCATCAGAGGGTATGTTGCAGCAGTGATTGAGAAATCTGCATTTATTCCCCAAGACTGCCCTTTTCTTTCATCTCCTGGGTAGCCTTCTTGTAAGATGCTACTCAAACATAGGTTATATGAATAATAGACAGATAACATGCTTATGACAACTGACCAGCCTTTTGAACAGAATTTCAGCAATGTTTCTGGGCCAGTTAAACTGTACCTCTTTACTAACAAACCCCACCATATAGGTGTCCAAGGGACAAAACTGGGTTGGGTTGCATGGGTAGGCTTGTACAGACCATGGCGGCTGTTAGCCTAGTATGAACGGGTTCCATTCGGAATGCCGAAATTCTGAAATCTCGAATCTCATATGGTTGAGACAATATGATCAAAGTTTCAGAATTTCGAAATTCTGAATGGAGATCTGCATACAGCGCGGAACGGGATATTTCCCTTTTCCTCGCTGTTGTGTGATCTCAGAGTTGGTATATTTAGTAGCGGTGGTGGGGGGGTGCAGGGGGGGCTTGTCCCCCTGCATGAACATTTAAGTTGTTGTTTTTTTGGGGGGGGGCGATTTGTTTCGGAATTTCGATATTCCGAAACATCGCTCATATGGTTTCAATTATATGAGATTCGATTTTTCAGAATTTCGAGATTCTGAAGTGAATCCGTATGAACCTATAAACAAAAGACTGTGGATCCCAGTCATTGTATGTATGTTTTAACAAGGGGAGAAACTCTTTAGAAGTACAGCATTTTATGCTAAGTAAAGTCAATGTAGCCCACCTAGCTTGCTTTTATCCCTGCCTCTTGCGTACGTTGCCAGTGTTTTTTAGTAAAAATATTTTCTTTCCTCTCTTATAAAATGTATCTTTTGTTTGCCATATTATTTAATGGATCCCATGCATTCCATAATGGTTCTTGACCCTTCTAACTCTCTAATAATTATGTCTTGTCTACCACTCTGCATAGGTGCCCATTTTCAGCAGAGGCCCAGAAAGAAAAGCTCTAAAACTCTATAGAAACATTTTAAGAACAATAATTTCACAGCATTCAGAAGTAACACAAGAGCATCTGCTGTCTAAGTAATTATGCCAAGTTAAACAATGCAACATCATTGGTTAAAAATAAATACAACTTTTATGAGAATTATTTAGTATTTAGAGAAATTTTAGCCACTTTAGAGAAATTAAAGGTAAGTGTGTATAAAACAAACTGCAATATGAAGTGAGAGGAAAAAAAACAGGGTTTGGCATATTTAGAGAGAGGGAGAGAGAAACTGATTGGAGTGAGTAAAGAAGGGGGGGTAAGGAAGTGTAAGGTATAAAGAGGTACTTGTTCAATTTTAGGGATAGAGTTTAGCCTGAGATTGAGCAAGAACAGAGGCAGAATTTCCTAGGAAGTCTTTCACAATGGTTTTAAAAGACTGGAGGAAGGGTCTTGACCTAGTGGGTATAGATAAGGAGTTCCAAATCTTAACAACATGTCCTAAGTACAGACCATGTTCAGCAGATTTATTAGGTTTATGGCTTGAATGAAGTTGTTGGTCATTGAATTGTAATGACTGAGTGGAAACATAGTTAATTAGAATGGTATTTAGTGCTGAACAAGCAGATGTATGCTGGTTAAGTTTATAGGTGGTAAGAAGCTATGTTAATCAAGGCAGTTCTAACCAAGTTAGGCTTTTTAGTGCTGTACAATGGTGAGTTCTGAAAGGAGTATTTGTAGCAAATGTAGCCGCTTTATTATAGCATTATTCAGGTTTAGCGTTTTGTGATACGTGGAGATTAGTAAGGATGCAAGCGCCATAAATTAGTGAGGGCAGGAGGTAAGTAGTGGTAAGTGTAGTTTTAGTTACATTGAGTTTTTGGCTCTAAAAAGCATCCCTAGTTTTTGTAATTTTTTATTTTGTTATGTAATTTTTTTTATGTGTAGATCAAATTTAAAATTATTATCCATTATTATCCCTAATAATCTGATATGAAAATTGACTTCAGTGGTTGTATTATTAAGAAAGGATTTTACATGTTGTTTTTCCATGAAAGGGGGATAGTAGTTTTTTTTTCTTTTGTGGGGGAGGGGGGTAGTGCTAGTTGTGAGTTATAAAGCCATGTTTTAGTGGCTATTAAAGCTTCCAGAGTAATTTATGGAGATGTGCCAGGTTGGCTGGTATGCATATTAGTTTATTATGTCAGGGAAGCTTGTTGTGTGGATGCATGGAGGGTGTTGTTTAAAATGTTAAAGAACATGCGATTAAGGATAGAGCCTTGTGGTGCACTGCTGGTTACTGGAAGGTATGGGGGGGGTGGAACAACATTTTACCAACTGATACCTATAGGGCAAGTAACTTTTGAACCATAGAAGCGTGGGCTGAGATTGGCTTAGTGAGGGACATTTGAAGTAGAAGTTTGTTGTGACAGTCGAAGGCACTGGACAAGTCTAGAAATAAGGAGGAGACTAGTTTGTCATTAGCTCTAGCTTTAATGACACTGTCTATACTGGCTAGAAGTGCAGTGTTAGTACTATGGGAAGAATGGAAGATGTTTTGTATGGGGATTGTAGTTCTCCTGCAGGAGATAGTTTAGCAATTGTTCTTGAATACAATTTTCAAGTATTTTGGAGAGGGGGGATAAGATTGTTATATATTTAAAGTTAGTGATGTCTGTTAAATTTCCTCCTTGGTGCACAGGAGATAAAGTGTGATTTTTTTCCAGAGAGAGGGAACATGGGTTTCCAGGACTATTAAACTTTGAGACAGGAGAGACAATGCTACTGGCTGCTGTTTTAAGGTACTTCTTGGAAGATCATCAGCTGAGGTAGAGCATAGTCTGAGTTTAAGAGTATTATGTAGAATGTGCTCACATGTTTGAAGTGAAAGTGGTGATATTTGGCTGTTGGGAATGGTTAAGATTGAGATGAGAAGCTCGAATCCTGTAAGATCAAATTGACAAAGAGAAATTAAATAGTGTTTAGTTTTGGAAGGACCTGGATTGTGTTTGGTCACTGCCCAGCGTGGATCAGGATATTGGTCTTTTCCCCACTGTGGTGAGATCTTGGAGTTGGAATATATAAATAGCAGGAGATGTGGTAGCACATCCTGCCACACAGGGGTTCAGGGGCTACTCCCCACCAGAAACAGGTGTCCAGCTTGTTTGTCTTACTTCAGTCATCTTGGATTCGAGCAATTCATCTCAATCAGATGAAATTTGATCATATGAACATTTAGTTATATGAGTGGAATCCTTGTGTGTGTAGGTGTGTGTGTGTAGATGGAAGACAAACTATTCCTTGACAAGTCAACTTGTCAAACAGAAGAAAAGATGGTGTAGCTGACTGAAAGTCAGCTTATCGCATGTACTGTATTCTTTCTGTGCAAGATCACAGTACATTGGGGATATGTGAATTTGCCCTTTCCCCATTGTTGTGCGATCTTAGAGTTGGTATGTATAATTAGCATGGGGTGTGGAAGCACAGGTGAGCTTGCCTCCCTGCAACAGTTGTGTTTGATCACCTGCTGTTCGATATGTTGATTTTTTTACAATACACACACACACATATGTATGTGTATGTATGTATGTATGTATGTATATATATATATATATATATATATATATATATATATATATATATATATATATATAATGTGTGTGTGTGTGTGTGTATATGTGTATATATATATATATATATATATATATATATATTTCCTATAGGGTTTTGAAACTTTTAGATGTTAGACTCCTGAATATTGTTCAGCTCAAGACAGTCTTCAACCAGAAAAAATCAAAACCAAAGCAAAAAGGGAGTCCGTATCGATATATTTTAAAACATGTCATCATTATTTTTTTTTTTTTCAAACGAAGCAATGATTTGCTGCTTTATGAGACACTTGGGCTTTAATGTATTGTTCTTACAAAGTGAAATTTAACTTGTTACATAGCTGGTATGACATAATGAACTCCCTTTCAATGAACTGTTGAAAAGCACTAAATGTGTTGCTGTCATCTTTGCCATGTCGCACAGTGATTTCTTTCTTTTTAACACAGCTATAATTTCAGAAAAACTCAAAATCTGCTGACTTTAAAATAATTCTTCAAAAGAGCTTTTTGTGAACATATAAAATAGTTCTTCCAAAGAAGTTTTTCTCTGTGTGCTGTGGAAACTCTTCAAGCCTTCTAACTTGAAATATAAGACGTGCTTTAATATTATTCATCATTATTTCCAATTGAGCTGCAGTCTAGCTGCAGACAGCATTTTAATACTCGTCCCAAATAGTAATCTAAACTTTTGAAACCATACAGAACTGGATGTGCATGTTTATGTTTTGTGTCCCTTACCACTGCCCTTACTAATTTAAACAGATATTGCTACACAATTCTTCTTTGCAGCAGACATGATTTACTTCCATCAGTCAGAAGATGGGAACGGGATCAGGGCTCCCAGCACTGTCACTTGTTCTCTCCTCAGGGCTTTTTATTTATGCTCTGCTAGTGTTCACGAAAAGCTGGCTGTGCAGTGATTTGAGGTGTGCATGTGTTCACATTCAAGTATATGCAGTGTACAAATGTCTACCAGCCTCCCTTAGGTTCAGAGCTTTCTATCTGCAGCACTACATCCATATCAGAGACATCTTGACCTCTGTCAGAGAACGTCTATGAGTGAGTCCATATTCTCCCCACACAATGGTTTGACTGGCTTTTGGCATTTCATGCCTACCCCCAGGCCAACCTTCTGGCTTTCCACGTCACTAATCATTCCCAGGGACAACCTGTGTGTGTGAGATGACTAAAGTAATTCCGATTAGTCAGACTGAACTTAGCATATAAAAGTCAAACGCTTAAATACTGCTATTTCAAAATCTAAGTCAATCCTAAATAAATATTCTTGTTTGACTTGGACAACACTCTTATGCACTTGTGATGAACTGTTTTCTAAAAATTAACATAAACAATCCATTTACTTGCATACCAGCATACACTTATTTATTGCTTTTGTTTACCTGGAAAGTCCAACTAGGCACAGGTCCCATTTTCAGTGGAAGGCAGTTATACAAGATTTACATAATAAATGCACATACATATAATGGTAATGATGTCATGGTTAATCAGAACATGAATACAGCAAAATACTAGTTAATATCAAACTTATGAGTATGGTTATTTTCGATTGGAATCAACTGTAATTAGATATTAAGTAAAAGACAGTGAAGGTTGTCACAAGTCATGGAATATTGAGGAGGTCCTGGTAATACATGTGTCTATGGGAGATGGAGTTTGTAGTGGAGACAGGTAAAGGATAAGGGATACGTGTGAGCAGTGTGCACAGCATGTTTTTCCCATGTTAACTCAAATTACTAACGCATTAACATTTTCAAGATTTTTTTCTAACTGAAGCAAAATATTCCAATATCGGTGAAAACTTCCTTTAGAAAGAGTTCATATGGGGGAGCAATCCCCCCCTCTGTACTATGCCATGTGGGGGACATTGCTTCCCACAGACTTTTTAATTCAATATGTTTAGTCTACAGTCATGTAGCAGTAAAGTGAAATGATAAGCGGTCTTGTGCAAACAGCAAACTCAATGTGAATAATTAAAGTATAAGAACTTTTAAATATGCTTGACGGAAAAAATGCGATCGAAAGATGACTGCAGAAGTGAACCTCAACCAAGTGTAAGACTAGGTAGAGTATCATTATATAATGTTGACCTTTCAACATGTGAGTGGGTCACACTGGAACAGAGCTTATTAATTGTATGTTTATATTCAGGTTCTCTAAAAGCTCTAACCAGTTTGCTACCTGACATCCTCTTAAGGATTTAACAGGGAACAGTGTTAGTCTCACTGTATACATTTGTGGAAAGTCTGTATATAGCATACAGGTCTGTGTTATTGCATATCTGTGACATTTCGGAGCTATGCCCTGCATTTTAACATTTGGTCCAGGATTTCTGCACATACCCAGTATTATAGCAATAACCCACGCCTGGGTGTGGGTAATGCTGGATTTACCTACGGTTGGCGTGGTTTGGTCCCAAGGGCGAAGCCCGAGGGACCAAACAAAGCCAACCGTGGGTAAATACAGCATTACCCACACCCAGAAGTGGGTTATTGCTATTATACCATGACATTATTTAAGAAAAGAAACTATTACTTTTCTTAAATAATGGCATAGTATAATGCCTGTTTGCTGCCCTTCCGCAGATGTCTGGCATCCGCGGCAGTTCTGATGTATTGCGCGCCTGCACAGTACATCAGAGTTGTGCAAAGCAACAGAGAAAGCAAGATCTCCGTTGCTTTTTAGTTTTGCTATGTTAAATGGGTTTAACATAGCGAGACAGCTTTAAAATAAGCAACAGAGATGTCCGTTGCTTATTTTAAAACTGTCTCGCTATGTTAAACTCATTTAACATAGCGAAACACTAAAAAAAAGAACGGAGATCTTGCTTTCTCCGTTGCTTTTTTTTAAAACCTGTCTTGCTATGTTAAATGGGTTTAGCATAGCGAGACAGCTTTAAAATAAGCAACGGAGATTTCCGTTGCTTATTTTAAAGCTGTTTCGCTATGTTAAACCCATTTAACATAGCGAGACAGTGTTTTAAAAAGAGAGTTATACTAATGGAAAAAAGTCCGGGAGACCGGACCTTTTTCCATTAGTATAACTCTATTTACAACGGGCACGCTGGCCAATCAGCGTGCACGTTTTGGAATAATAATGGGGGGTCATGGTATAATTAAAAATAAGCACCATTATTTTTTGTGGGTTTAAACTCCATGTGAAGTAAAAACCTTTGAAGTTTATTTCTTTGCTTTTAAGAGAGGGGATGCAGTGTAGCTGTTTTTTTTTCTATGTATCATTATTTTCACATCACCAATAAGAAACGAGTAGTATGAAGCGGTGCTTGTAGTCCTTTGTGTGAGTGCACCGTCTGCCTTTCTGATTCTTTTCTCGTCTCCTGGATAGCTTACCAGCAAAAGAAAAACATCTTCACTGCTCACAGTAGCGTTATGTCGTTTCCATATACATCTCTGCTAGTCACCATGCATGAGATCATAACTTCCACACGATATCTATTGTATCAAGATTCTTTAACAAAACTTCTATTTGTACCGATTCTGTGTTTTTTTCATTAACAAATGAATGAGGATAGTTTAAAAATTAGCTCACAATTTTGAAATAGTGGTTTTCTTTATTGAACTAAACCAAAAACAATATGGGGAAAGTACTCTAAGAATTAAGCCAACAGAGGAATGGAGAAAGAAGATTCTGCCGATTATGGATGACTGCAATTGGGGACTGATATCAGAGTATAGGTAAAGAGAAAGAAATAAGGGGGTCCTAGACCAAATACCAGCACTGGTAGTGGTTTTACTAGAATCTAGAACAGAAGCTGCCATTAAAAAAGAATAATTAGTAGAGCATATCAAATATTGTATGATAATTGTAAGAATCAAGAAGAGGAGGTTAGAAAGGATTGGGAAGAGAGAATGGATAAACGATTCACAAAGTAACAATGGGAGGATATATGTATGTCTCCCAAATATACAACAAAATCTAGATGATTTAGGATTTTTGCTTGGAAATGTTTACATAGATATTTTTATACCCAAGTACACTCCAGAGAATTTTTCCTCAGGTGGATAGCAAATGTTGGAGGTGTGACAGGGAAGAAAGAGGTAATTGGGAACATGTTTTCTGGGAGAGCAGTGAGTCGGCGGACTTTAAAGATTCCCTGTGGGATGTACTGTCGGAGATGCTATGTGGTTATATTGGTATCCCAAGGGAGATTTTTCTGAGCTACGATAAAGAATCGGAATTTCCTAGACATGGTAAGGCCTTCCTGTCTCTTAATTATGGTGGCTGCCAAAAAACTATTTCTAGAAAATGGAAATCAAAATCTAAGCCAACTATATTAGACGTAGTGAATATAACAGAGATAAAACAACTGGAACTGAGATCTTTAGAAAAAGGTAGGAGCAAACTACACAGGAAAAATGGGAATTGTGGGAACAATACATAGATGGGAGGAATGTGGTTTAAAAGAAGGCAGAACTTAAATGAGCTATGTAATGTTTGACTGAAAATGATTGTGTAAATTATAAGTGATGTACAATGTTTGCATGTGGGAGTGTGTCGATATGGTTTGTGATGTAAAATGTTTGCTACTAGGATTGTGTCAGTGTGGTTTGTTTTCATCTATATGAATGTATGATTGCTTATGTCATAAGTGAGGGTTTAATAAAGATGTTCCTGTTTAGAAAAAGGGGGCAGGAATTGAATAATTTATGTAATGTTGCTTAGGTTGTATGATATATAGCAATATGTGTGAAGCATAATCTTCGTTAATTTTAACTTGGTAATACAGTTTGACTCCTTTTATATAAATGTAAATGTGCCTGTGTCACAAGTGATAATTCAATAAAAGTGTTTAAAAAAACAAACTAAAAACAATATGGTGATTAATAAAGGACTCATGGGGATATTCTCTGTTTGGATGCAAATAAATGGAAATAATTGTTGCTCATATTGATGCTGATGGCATATTATTTCATTTGTGGCCAGTAGACACATTTATGATAAGATTACCTATTTTGACCATTTGAAAATATAAAATTCACATGAAAAATTCAGAAAGTGTCACAAATATTAGGGGCATCATGCAGTTAAAAAATTTGAGACCACTATGCACTGTTTTGGGAAGTTTCTTCTTTCCCTATTCTGCATAATCATAGAGTTGATAGAACAAGTGGAAAGCGTACAGCAGATGAAAAAGAGGTGGGATGTTGCAAGAAAATGTATGGTGCTGAAGAGAATTCATCATCTTCTTTCGGCTGTTCCCATTAGGGGCCGCCACAGCGGATCACCTGTTTCCATTTTTTCCTGTCCTCTGCATCTTGCTCTGTCACACCAACCACCTGCATTTCCTCTCTTACCACATCCATAAACCTTATCTTAGGCCTTCCTCCTTTTCCTGTTACCTGGTAGCTTCATCCTTAGCATCTTTTTCCCAATATACTCAGCATCCCTCCTCAGCATATGTCCAAACCAACGTAATCTTGCCTCTCTGGCTTTGTCTGCAAACCTTCCAACCTGGGCTGACCCTCTAATATACTTCTTCCTGATCCTGTCCAACCTCGTCACACCCAGTGCAAATCTTAACATCTTTAACTCTGCCACATCCAGCTCAAACTCCTGCCTTTTTGTCAGTGCCACTGTCTCCAACCCATGTAACATAGCTGGTCTCACTACCCTGTTGTAGACCTTCCCTTTCACTCTTACAGGTACTTGTCTGTCACATATCACTCCTGACACTTTTCTCCACCCCACTCCACCCTGTCTGTAATCTCTTCTTCACCTCTCTTCCACACTCACCGTTACTCTGAACTATTGACCCCAAGTATTTAAACTCATCCACCTTTGCCATCTCTACTCCTTGCATCCTCACCATTCCTCTATCCTCCCTCTCATTCACACACATATTCTTAGTCCTGCTGACCTTCATTCCTCTTCTCTCTAGAGCATATCTCCATCTCTCCAGGGTCTCCTCCACCTGTTCCCTACTCTCACTACAGATCACAATGTCATCTGCAAACATCATAGTCCACGGGGACTCCTGTCTGATCTCGTCTGTCAAACTGTCCTTCACCATTGCAAATAAGAAACGGCTCAGAGCTGATCCTTGATGTAACCCCACCTCCACCTTAAACGCATCCGTCACTCCCACCGCAGACCTCACTGCTGTCACACTACCCTCGTACATATCCTGTACCACTCTTACATACTTCTCTGACACTCCTGACTTCCTCATACAGTACCACAACTCCTGTCTAGGCACCCTGTCATATACTTTCACTAAGTCTACAAAAACACAATGCAATTCCTTCTGACATTCTCTGTACATCTCCATCAACACTCTCAGAGCAAACATCGCATCTGTAGTGCTCTTTCCCGGCATTAAACCATACTGCTGATCACTAATCATCACATCCCTTCTTAACCTAGCTTCCACTACTCTTTTCCATAACTTCATGCTGTGACTGATCAATTTAATCCCTCTGTAGTTACTACAGCTCTGCACATCACCCTTATTCTTAAAAATCGGTACCAAAACACTTTTTCTCCATTCCTCAGGCATCCTCTCACTTTCTAAAATGTCATTAAACAATCTGGTTAAAAACTCCACTGCCATTTCACCTAAACACCTCCATGCTTCCACAGGTATGTCATCTGGGCCAACAGCCTTTCCATTCTTCATTCTCTTCATACCTATCCTTACTTCCTCCTTGCTAATCCACTGTACTTCATGATTCATTATCCACACATCATTCAACCATCTCTCCTTCTCTTCATTCATCAACCCCTCAAAGTACTCTTTCCATCTCCTAAACACACTCTCCTTGCTTGTGAGTATGTTTCCCTCATTATCCTTTATCAGCTTTACCTGCTGCACATCTTTCCTAGCTCGGTCCCTCTGTCTAGCCAATCAGTACAGGTCCTTTTCTCTCTCCTTAGTGTCCAACCTTTCATACAACAGTTCATATGCCTCATCCTTAGCCTTCGTCCCCCTCTCTGTTTGCCATGCACCTCACCTCCTTATACTCCTGTCTACTTTCTTCATCTCTCTCTGACAATCCCACTTCTTCTTTGCCTGTATACTCTCCTGTACTTCCTCATTCTACCACCATGTCTCCTTGTTGTCCTTCCTCTGTCCCGATGTGATAGCAAGCACCTTTCTAGCTGTCTCCCTTACTAGCTCTGCTGTAGTTACCCAGCTGTTTGGTAACTCTTCACTGCCACCCAGTGCCTGTCTTAACTCATCCCTGAACTCCACCTCACAATTACCCTTTTTCAGTTTCCACCATTTGATCCTTGGTGCTGTCCTCACACTCCTCCTCCTCTTCTTGATCACCAACGTCATCCTACAAACCACCATCCTATGCTGCCTAACTACACTATTCTCCATTCATCACTTTACAGTCTCCAATCTCCTTGAGACCGGCCCTCCTACATAAGATATATAATCCACCTGTGTGCATCTTTCTCCACTCTTGTATGTCACTCTAAGCTCCTCCCTCTTGTTAAAACACGTGCTGAAGAGAATTACTTAGGCAATGTGGAAGACATGGGTTCAAAGGAAAAGAACTTTGTGCGTGCAACTAAAACCCCCAACATATTCTTTAGGTACATAATGGGAAAGGAGAAGAAAAAAAACAGAAACTAGACAGAATGGATTGTAAGAGAGCAAAGCATGAAGAGGCAAAACAAAAGGCAGAACTGCTAAACTATGGAGGGAAAAATGGGAGAGTTCTGGTTTGGAAAGGACCACGAGAAGACGAAAGTGGAACTGGCATTGTGGAAAAACTTGAGAGGAAGCGTTGAAGAGCTCAGTGGTGAAGAAATTTAAGTATAGGAGCCAGACAGACTGAATGTATGCAGCTGTACTTAGGGGTATCATAGAGGAAACTGGAGAATCATTAGCTAAGTCATACAGCCTCTCTGTAAGAAAGGATGAAGTAATGCAACAGCCAATATGGAGGTACGACTGCACAAGGTGTGATTCAGAAGGTGGCAGACAGACTACAAGCTCTTAAGTGTGTCTTCTGTATTAGGTAATTAATCAAACTGATTTTGAAGGGAAGGACAGAAGACTTATTGGCGCATCCAGAAGTGATGGGTTGATATAACAATGGTTTCATCCATATTTGGCCAAGCTGGATGCACATGGTCCACATATATAGCTTGGTGTCAGCAGTGCTCAATTGAAGAGATCCTGCAACTGAGTCAGAGGCCTTGTAGAAATGAAGGTAAGTCAAAGTGCAGCACAGTTTGCTGGCTGTCAAGCTGAACAGCAGTAGGAATCGGAATAGTGAACTGAGCGAAAGAGTGTCTGAGGGACCGGGATTGGAGAGATTTGTAAAGAGTATGTTGTCAGAATGGAGAACAGTAATAAGTGAGGTCCCCCAAGGCTGATATCAAGCCCGGTGCCCTTCTGCCTGCTTGTATTGGACATTTCAAAAGGAACAGAAAACAGTAAAAATCATTTGCAGATGACATTTATATTGAGGTGATACTACTGGATGGGGTGCAAACATAAAACATGGCATTGCAAGACCATAGGAATAGTCATTTCAGTGCAGTTGCACCTAAAATGAGATGCTTTGAGTGCAGTCACTTGGAATGCAAGTCATATAACAGAAGGGGTGACTCTAAAGTCAACGGGCTCAGAAGGAGACAGGCGAAACAATCACAGCAAAAATAAACCATCAATAACAATGTGAACAAGCAGCTAGAAAGGCCAAGAAGATATTCTGATGTATATTAAGGTCAACTATAGGGATGAAGAGGCTCTATTTCCTTTTAAAAATGAGTTAAGACTCCCAGTACTGGTAGAGATGATGCAGGAGGCAACAGGGATTACCCTGATATGGTGGAATGAAGTTTGAAAATAGGGACATTAGGTGGGTGTATAAGTCACTGTATTGAGATTACAAATGGGAAATAAAAAATTATGTATTTTTAGGTATATATTAGGAAGTAGTTCTTTACAGAGAGAGTGGTACACAGCTATAACAGTGTAATTGAACAGCCAGTGGGGCACAGTGCAACAGTGTTTCAAGGCAACATAGGGTAAATAGAAAGAATGGGGACTGGGCATAATAGCTATGATTGCTAGCCTCTCCACTTAGATGGACAGTGTAATTCTCTTGGCTTCCTTTTGTCAGTGGTATGCATGTTCATAACTTTTAAAGGTTCAAAAGTAACCAAAATTCTTGAGATAAAACGATTTAGTCAGAGGACACTAAAACAATGACCACAGTTCACTACCCATAGAAAAAAAGTGTGACAATCTTTTTGTGGATGCAACAGAGTACACATTTCTTATACTGACTTGGTCTAACCTCTGTTGTCAGGCATTTGAAACTTATGAAGGTAACATTTCTAATTGTAAAAGAACGGCCATTTATCTGGAATAGAAATACAGAACACTTAGTGAATGCTACTCATGTCTCACCTTTCCTTGACTGTGGTAGTAGTTTAATAGTTGGAGATGGTACTAAACAGAAATACATCAGCAGCACACTTGAGTGTCGGACTTATTTGACATGAGAAATATGTAGACTGATATTATTTTTAATACAAAAACACTCCTGGAACTGATTCAAGCACCCAGAAGCACAAACCAGACCAAAAGTTCACTCAGCAATTTAAAGGAAAACACGTGCAGCAAAATCTTAAAATTCCACCAAACAGTTGTTGTAGTGTAACATAAAGTTAGTAAAGTAAAACCATCCATTGTGTAAATATCCAATGCAGAAGTAAAGGTAAGCGCTTTCGTCTGATCTAGTCAGACTTTTTCAAAACCATAGAAAACCATTGCATCATGGTATAAATAATACCTTAATCAAAATCAATTAACATTTAAAATCAATTAACATTTTAAAGAAACAGGTTAAAACTGGGAAGTGAGAATTATACATGCTGGTATGTTTGTAAAGAAGTATGTGTTTTATGTATATTCTCTACTTTCTAGATATATAGTTTTTCAAACCTTACAAAATACATTTATAACTTAAGTGCCCTTTGTTTCAGTACAGGCACCAAAGTACGTGGTCATTGATAACTGGTGGTTGGGTGGCATTTAGTGACAACTGCCACATCAATTCCCTTCTTGCCAATTCATTACACCAATCTCTTCCCCTCTCATTATATCTGACCACTTCTAAAATGGCAAACATATGTCCTGTAAAGTTGGCACATTTCAGTGCATGTCTGTGCAAAGCATTGTTGTGGTTATGAGTTTCCATAGCATATGAGTTTTGTGATATTAGTTTTAGTTTGCTGACCAATGACATTTGTATACGAGTGCTATGAAATCTGCACCTACATGCAATGCATTCTGATGTGGCCAACAGCTTCAAAGTAACGTGTCATGGCTTCAAAAGCAAAAACATTCATTGCAGGTACAAATCCTTGACCTGTACGATCTGTTCATTAGCCTTTAGAAAGTTATCGTATATTATTTGTTTGTTTTGTGACTTTTGTCCACTTTTTGTGATAAGGACACTTCTTTTATATCAGGCCTCAAGTAAAAATCATTCTCTCATAAATTAGATGAAACATAACTAAAAACATAACGGGTATGAAGTAAAAATAGAAAATGTCCTGATCATCAACTTACAGTATGATAAATATATTCATCTCTGCTACCACTGCATGCCCAGATAGCTGAGCTCTGGTCTGCATTCCAGCCATGAAAAGGCCGGCCAAAATCATACTCTCTTGCTCTCTTCTAGTCTGCAGCTGTTTAATTTTTAACAAGAGGCACTTTCTGCTTTAATATGATGACTGGTCTTTAATAGCTATAGTCTAGGCTTTTAGAGTATTAAGTGTTAAAAAAGTATGATGGAAATGTTTATAAAGTAATCTCTCTAAACTTCCGTTTATAGGCCCAAAGCATCGGCAATGTGACACTTGTACAGCTGTTTAGTATCACATGATCGTGTGGAACTGACCACACTTACATCAGAACGGCAAGATGATTGAAGTAGCAAAGGAGTTGTCATACTAACAAATAGGTTCATAAATGATTAAGAAATTATTCTTTGACACTTATGATAGTTATTTTCTGTTTTCTTTCCTTTCACATACATTTGTGATTTCTGCAGGCCACAAATATACAAGTAGCAGCAATTTACCCAGATTAAAAATTATGTCATTGTGTTTAATTCATTAAAAAATGTATAAGGTTCACAAAAAATATGCATATATTATGCTCACCAGTGTTCACTTGCAGTGCTTGCATATGAAGTAAGCTGGGGTTTTAAATAAAATGTTTGTTTTCAGATTTCTCTTACTGTTGGTAGTTCAGTTTGTTTGGTGTATTCTTGTGTTGGGTTAATGATATTAAAACATCGTCATCTCATTTTCATCCCATATATACACTTGTGAGAGAAAGTGGCTTTGATCTGAATCGGTGGAGACGTCTGTGTGTGTCACACTAGGTGGCCTTGAACAGCAAAGTAAATCATATACCATGTATCCCATGGAATTCACTCTTTTAAAATTATTTATTTTGTGCTATGAGATGCAGTAGAATTTAACCCTGCTATATTTACTATAGTTTTATTTTTTAGGATGGTTCTTTTATTTTTTGGGATGTACCTTTTTGTTTAAGCCTCTCATTTCAGGATTATTTATAGCGTTAAAAAGGAATGCTGTCCATATGCATGTAGTGCCTGGTGGAGTGAGCTACATTCTGGAAGTAAGCATAAACGTTGATGGACCAGATCCTGGCTACTCCCCGTGGTGCATACCTGAGCTGAGACTGAGGAAAAAAATGTAATATGGATGCAATTAAAGATAATCAGTATGAGTCAGCGTTGATTAAGTATGCAGTAGCAGAAACGTACTGTGGGCAGGTTGAGCATAGAGGTGCACAAGGAAGCTCAAGGCTTGCAAAGAAATGGACTCCTCAGCAGAGCCATTGTGACCTAGGCCCAGCGGAATTAAGGTAGCATACCTGTGACAATGCACATGTACGTACTCATTGACACAAAGCTTCCTTGCTACTCAGGCATCGCCAGCAGCCCAGAAAAGAGCTGTACAGTCCCTACCACTTTTAATAATATAAACGAGAAGGGAATGGGTGGAGAGGACATTTAGAAAGAGGAAGAACAAACAGAAGAATGCAAGGAATGAATGGAAAAAAAGTGGTGTGGAAGTTTGTTTTTTCCAGGACAGAGGTAGTGTAACATGGGAAAGGTGTGGGTACAAATGAGGTACTAGGGAAGGCAGCAGGGATAGATGGACTGAAATGGCAAAAGACAGGCAGGATAAGTGCTGATCATATAGTGAATCCCCAGAGATTCAGGGTATGGTTCAGTCAATCAATAGTAGTTCCAACGAGTGCCGAGCAATTGAAGAAATTTGGGCAAAACAACTTTCGGCAACAGTGGAGTTCTGTTTTTGCTGCACTGTTGTGTGACCTCTGAGTAGGTTAAAGATGTTCCCAATAATTGTACTGTAGCTTACCTCGGGACTTATGAAATCAATGACATCCGTAGAGGCTGCCCTGGAGCCATGCTGTGTTGTACGACTGAGTTTGAGTTTATAATTGTTCATGTGTTGCAGGAGTTGTGAGTGTATATGCTTTTCTATGATTTCATTAACTGGAACACCAAAGGAGCATTTCTTCAGCTGTTTAGGCCAGTGATGTACCAAAAGTTTTCAGAATTACAGTAAATACCTTTTCTAGCTATAGGAAACGAGACTTTCCTTAAAATAAAAATACATTTTTTTGCTTATTTATTTGAATCTCCAAAAGCTGACCACCAGCTACTCCCAGTGTCTTTGTCTTATGCATTAGATCTAATGAACCTGCACATCTTTGCCTAGCCTATCTCTGACTGTATTTAAGACCTTTAATTAGAATGAAGATTTCTGTTGTAGTTTCATAGTGCTGCAAAGTGAGTGTTTTCCCCAATAATGCCTAATCCCCCCGTGCATGCACATAAACTGTTCAAGGGGATAGATTGCATACCCCTAAACACTTCAGTTGATCATGCCCCCTGTAGACTGTTTTTCTTGTCAATGGTTTTGTCTTCCAGTTTATAGCAAGCTTTGCTTTGTTCATTGCCTTCCTATGGATTTAAGATCAGTCAGTACCATCACCTTCTTAATCTGCACAGTAATATAAAGAAGGTTCCTTAATATTAACTCTGTATTTATGAAGTTAGGCCTTAAGTATGTAATAAATTCAGAAAGGCTGTACTGAAGAATTGCACAACATTACTGATTGGTAAGGTACATCTGCACATTTGTGTAAAGGTTCCTGGCTCAAGTCTGATCATATTTCTAGTGTAGCAGAACTTACATTATCTCCTACCACAAATCGGTGATGATGGTTCCTTATAGAGTCTGCCATGAGTCCACATATGGCAGTATTAGGAAATGTTACTGTCAAGATTCTGTCTCTTAGATGTGGTGGTGGGCCTAGTAGGAAGATTTAACTCGGAGAGAAAATATGTAGTAATATTTTGTGATGACCAGTATCAGCACTTCCTGTTTTTCAGGGTATATTTAGGTCACCTAACACAACTGACTCGCTGTTTATTTTAGATGTCATTCAGTTTATTGCTTCTTTCCCCACTGTAATGTTTGCTGGAACTTCAACGCATACCACTGTTAGCACTTTAACATTATCTTTTATTTGGACTAATGCAGTTTGCTCTTAGTATCTGTAGTATTGGTATCAGACAGCTGACTTGGCTGTTACAAACTATTAACTGCCACAACTCCTGACACTTGTATTTCCTGTCTGAGCTAAAGTACCATAACTTGTGGGAAAGGCTTCAGACATTTCTGCCACATGAAACAACATTTCAAAACAGAGTATGATATCCAGTTTGGAGTACAATCAAGTCAATCAGCAATGAGGTTGTTAAAATTGCATGCATTTACACCATATAGCTTCAGCTTTTCTCATCTTTAGTGAACAAACAAGTTATTTCTGAACACTTCAAAAAGAAAACATTTGAAACACTGCCATATTCTGTTTCTGATAACTAACATAAGTACTCCTGATAAGGCACAAGTTAAGGTAACTTCCTGATTCTGCAAGTATTTCTTAGCACTAACATCAGTGGGTGAGGATAGCACTGACTGTTGGTATAACATACAACCAGAGGTTGGAGTTGGAGACATTTTCACACAACATCCAGTGAGTTAAAAAAGCTATTGCACTAATTAGATACTAGATTAAAATAAACATTTACATGTTACAACTGAATAATTTACTTTTCTAAGTTCCGCTAAATTAGTTAAGATGTCTTCATGACAATGCGTTCAGTCTAATGTATTTCACTATTGCTATCACAGCAGTAATGTGTTTATTTAAAGTCCGTATCAGAGCAGAATTTCTAGTTTCCCTTGCTTACCAGTATTTTGGTTTCACTGGGACAAGTAATTCTGGCGACCTTTATCCTATGCTGCAGTGCAGTCATGCGAGCTACAGACCAGCTGTCACCTTTTGGGAACTGCCCACGGATACGTACATATTTTATGCCTGCTTCATGAAGAACAAAGTACATGCCCATAACATATCTGCCTGATAATAAACTATGAAGGGGATGAAAACACACTGTGAAAATATTATAGATTTCCTTGTGGCTCACATGTAGCATACTTACTTGGTAAAGTAACTACAAATGATAAAATAAATGTAGGAACTTAATACTGTAAAAAGGAGAATCGGCATAAATGTGACTGAAGAGAAAAAGCTTGATGCCATTTGTTTTAGTTTCTTCCAATAATCTCTTTTTAACCTCTCTCTTCCTCCTTTCACAGGATCCAGTCTACTGAAGTTAGCAAAAGGAACATAAGATGACAAAAGGAAAGTAGCAGTAGAGACATGAAGCAGCTGGTGAGTACCAGGGCAAACGAAAACTCACTTCATGTACCTACATCAGATTTAAGAATTCTGATCCCCATATTTGAACTAGTCAAATTATATATTGCTCAAAACTGGATAGACAGATCTAAATTAAACTGGGGAGAATTTACGAATATGGCCCACACTTACATAATCTCACACAAATATCTTAGACCACATATTAGAATAATAAATATCTATGCTCTAACTATGTAATTACCCGCATTATTTGGTATGGAAGATCCTCTCTCTAATAACTTTGAAATAAAATCTCTAAGCAGCATAATTCATTGTAAAATAACATATGATTAGTAAAAGTTTATCTCTCAACTATTAGTGGCACTATTTGTACAGTTGTAAATAGCCGAGTTCAAATGTTTAATTTACTTCTTATATTATCTACTGGTCACCTTTTGTTTCCTAATATTATGTCTATATTACCTCAGTTTATTTAGATAAATGTCTTATTGTGTTGGCTAATGTCATTTACTATACAGTAGATAACCAGTTCTTTTGTGTTCTGCCATGACAGGATGATATAGGTGATTTATGTTAAATGTCTGTATAATGTTTTTCATTTTCTCTTTTTCATTTAAATCTGAAAATGCAATAAAATATAAGTTGGAAAAAAATCACAATGTAACTAATTCAGCTTAGTCAGCAAAGTGGGAAAGTACTTGCATAAGGAACGTTTGTATTTGGCATGGCTCAGTTCAAGTGCAGATGAAACATCTGGAAAACTGTAAAAGTAATATTAATAAGAGATCAGTTCAGTGCTTGTTTCACATTTTACCAGGTGTTTCACATATCCACTATGGAAATGTTCTTGCAGTAATTTACTGAAGTGGAAATGTGTATAGAATAGAATTTATAGCCCTTCATGGCTTTTGTGTGAACATTTTGAAAGTCA
Source organism: Protopterus annectens (assembly GCF_019279795.1). Classification (NCBI taxonomy): domain Eukaryota; kingdom Metazoa; phylum Chordata; order Ceratodontiformes; family Protopteridae; genus Protopterus; species Protopterus annectens. Next base: position 1,025,697,088 of record NC_056731.1, on the reverse strand, counting down.
AAATCCTGTGCTTTGATGTTATAACATGATTTTACACCAACAATCTGGTGCAGGTGTGACTAGTTACTGAAACAATTTTTTTTAAAGAAAAACAATAAAATACATTTTTTTATGAGATTTACTCTTCTAATTTATTTCCACTTTTGTTTGCTTAATGTATATAAAAGCAGCTTGTACAAAAGTTTCCTACTTTGTGTATGAAACAAGATATGCACACAAATGGAGTTGTATGTAACTTGTAGTTTTGCCAGATGGCTCAAAGTATGAGCCTGTGTAATACAACAATTATTAAGGCACTTCTGAATCTGGGTGTCCATTTTGTTAAGGGATTGAAAGTGGTTACGATCTATTGCTTGAATAGTCTCTTGTATTTAAACCTTTGATGGATGTTTTCCTTTAGGACTGGCTGCAGGACATATCAGCCATCAAATTATTTTATTTCTGCTAGTAGAGAGAGCAAGAAATAACAGTTGTGCATATTTCTGAGGTAAACATTTACTGTGCTTGTGGCATCATTCTGGGCAATGAGACCCAGAACTTGTTTGTGAGTGCAGGAAGTTGTAAAATATAGAAAATATTAATTGTGCAAATGCTGTTAGGTGGTCTTGAAAAGAAATTGTACAATGATTTGTAGTGGAGTCAGTTGCAACTGTAGTACTGAACTATCGTAGGGAAATAAATAAATCATCTGGAGCTACCTAAATAAGGTATGTCCTAAAGATTATATGTGCACCATCTGGGGAAGCCGAATAAGCAAATGTCAAGTGGGAATTAAGCAAATGACAACAGAAACCGGGATTATTAGAAGGGTATCTATAAGACCATGCATTCTTAAACAGGTAAAATAAACAAGTTGAATGAAAAGGTGTGGGATATGCTGCAAGATGTTAAAAAAGAAGTAAGTAATACAATGCAATGTTGTATGTGAACAAGATTTCTGCTCTACACTGAGACCCATTGTATAGCAGAATTTAGTGTGGAAATGTCTTCATTTACATGTCAGCATGTTTTCTGAGTTTCTTATATGAGCTTCTTAATTGTGTAAATCATCGGTGTTTTTTGTTTTCCAAAATTTACTTAACCAGATCTATTTTTCTTTTCTTGTCTCCACCAAGAACTGTTTGATATCAGATTCTGAAAACAAATGTACAGTAACAAAAGCATACACTTTGATACAAGGAAGACCGCTCAGGGGAGGGATTTCTCAGAAGGAGTAGTGAATGACTGAAGTACCCTTTATTATAAGAAAGAGTCAAATCTGCAGACCTGGATGTGGTACGTGTTGCTGCAATTTACTATATGTGATTTGCCAGTGAATATCTTCAGACATGGGCAATGAATGTAATTGGAGTCTATGGGGGGAATGAGTAGGGAGTGTCACAGGAAAAATTAGTGTGTTGATCTTCAGATGAGAAATTAAACACAGGTCTCTTCCGCTTGAATTGGTGGTAGCTCTAGTGGATGCAAAATATACCATGACACCTATGTAAAAGAGGAGGGGTTCTTTATTTATATACAAAAAGAATGCTTATTTACAACATATTTACAAATGTACAAAGGTATAGATTTACAAATACATTTACACATATTCATAATTTTCCTTACAATCATATTGCATTTTCATCCCTATTAGACCCCCATTACTTTTTCCATAACCACCATCTAACTTTACTTAATATATTTGCTAAAATCCGTTTTCTGTTGAACATAATTTCATGTATTCTTTCATTTCATATAACCTATGACATAAAATAATTATGTATTCTTTTTACTTCTGTTCTTGTTGTTGTATCTTTCGGCTTTTCCCGGTTAGGGGTCGCCACAGCGGAACTCCAGTCCGCTAATGATTGGCAGTAGATTTTTACGTACCGACTTGCCAGGCCTGACGCACAACCTCCAACGAAGGTACTACTTCTGTTCTTGTAATATCCATATTTAATCATATCCATTTTTATTTTATCTACTTCTTTTATATCTTTGAAAAAAATGTTCTTTACATAGTTTTCTCCATAACATTTTTGCTCTTTTACATTTCAAAAACATGTTCAGTAGTTTCTTCTTCCTGACAAAATAAACATATTCTGTCACTTTTTATGTGGCATATTTCCTTACCATACTTTTCTTTTTTTCTACATCATCAATTTTTATTTTCCACAAGAATATTTTTTGGCAAAATGTTGCCTTCATTTATACGCTCTTTTTAACTTTTATTTACCATACCCCATATTTTATCATACTTATATTTATACAGTTTTACTACTAATCTCTCATCTTTTTCATTTATCCACTGTATTACTTTGTACAAATTTAATGAAGCATCATATACCTATACTTCTTTATTTACATATAAAGCTCCTCTTTTTTGCTGGGTTTCATCTAGATCCACATATATATTTAAACAAGTATCTGCAATAATTCATTTTCAAATACTGTTTGCAACAAATACACTTGCTAAGTATGCTGTTTTCCCATCAGTACTGAATTTATCAAGTAAGCCTTTTTTTCTAAATGATAATTTGTTTTCCAGAAAAGCAGGTTTGTTTTATTTCTGTTTTTTTTTTCCCATTATATTCTACTTATATCTCTTTCTTGTCAAATTTTATACCCAACAGAAATTTCAATCATTGTAAAATATGTACCCCCCTATCTTTACTGCATCACCTACACTTTTACTTTTCTCTTTATTTAAAGGCATTTTTATCACTGCTAGACACTCATTTGTGCAAATTATTTCTACTTTTTATCCAAATTTTGTTTTTTTGCAGTTATGTCATCTGCATATGTTAATAGGACTGGAATTCTTAACTCTTCAGGTGTTGTATACACCACCTCCTTCATTTTGTAATTTATTTCACATACTATCGCATTCATACCTAATGCAGAGTTATCCCTGTCTCACACCACTTTTTATATGCACCTGTTGGGTTAACCAGTCATTTACAAGTATTTGAGTTTATTATTACTATACTCCGACATACATAATTTCCTAGTTTTCTCACGTATGATATATGCTTTCATTATTAAGCTCTATCATTATTTTTGCTTTCTTCTTTTATATTCATAACATCATCCACAATTTCTCCAACTATCATTAATAATTCTTGCCATCCCTTTCACTCTGTACTGTATATACTGTCTTCCATAATATTTTCTATTGTAGTTTCAAATCTCTTGTGAATTATTTTCATAAAGATCTTATAATCATTATTACAGAAAATCTCACTTAACCAGCACCCATGGGGTTTGGTAGATGCCAGTTAAGTACACTTTCCGGTTGCTTGAGAGCCACTTTGTGATTTTTGATTGGCTCATGTACCGGCATACAAGCCAATCAAGAATTGCAAAGTGGAGCCTGTTCTGTTCAATGTGGAACAACGGCCTAATCCATTGTCTAGCATAAGATGCTTAGAAATCAGTTCTTTAATGCTTTTGATGTCAGCAGTGTCACATGGCATACTCAAAATGTATCAAAAAAATTGATCGTGCATCTGTTGGTTCTAAATAGCTTCATCTCTCCAACATATTCAGATCTTACTGTAGCCAGAAACACGTATACCAGTTCAGTAGGATAACCTTATGCACTTGTATGCATAGAAATGCTGCCAAAATCTCCTTTCTGAGTTATCCCTTGAAATGTTCATAAAAAAAATAAATAAATTAAAAAAAAAAATAAAAAATATATATCCCCAGAATGTTTCATATCGCAGTCTTGGGTTACCACTCTGAAAATAAAAGTAAATCACACAGCTAACAGGCTTTCTGTACACTTAATTCCTGTCTTTTGCTTAAACATGCATCCAGAAATGTTACAGTTCTTATCCCATTGAATGTATATGTATCACAGTCATTCAAATAAAGTATAATCTCCTTTAGTTAATGCTGTATACCCTCATATGAAAAATAGGCCAGCAATATACTATCTGTAATAAACAATGTCCTTAAGGAAAAAAGAACATACTGAACTTCCAATAATACATGCAAGATACATAGCAAACTATAAGTAATTCTTAGCTTTCAGATATTACAGTATTCATAAAAAGCAAGAACAGATTAAAAAACATTCAGAAACTACTTAGTTATCTTAAATTTTTCAAAGCGAACTCTTGATTGCATATTGCTGGTCTCTGTCTGCATTTTGTTTTTCCCACCCTTCTGGCCAGTGTTGTTGTATTCTTAAACTTGGTGGCTTTGGAATTGCCTGCCCCTGCTGCAAATTTGATTTTGGACATTCCTCCCAGTCCCATTTCATTTGGCTACTGAGAAGAGTGAGATCATTTGGAAAGGACTACCCCCTTGCTGCTTTGATTTTGAACACTCCACCCTGTCCCATCTCATCAGCTCATTCTACTGTATACAGAGAGAGCATGTGGGAAGGCCAACACCCTTATTTTCTTAATCTTGAATTATCTTCTGTTTCCTCCCACACCACTAAAAAATATGTATATATACTTTATTCAGCTTCCTTTACTATAACTGTGTTCTTCCTATTTTATTACCTTATTTTGCTTTGCTGTGTGCTCTTAATTGTTCAAGTGCTTTTATTCTGCTGCATTTATTACTGCTTGTTAGTAGCCTGCTTAAATTTGTCCGTTATTCTAAGCCTCTTAGTTTTGGTTTTAACACTTGGGCTTCAGGTCAGTTATTTTACATTTAAAAAGGATTTTGTGGTCTACACTCTTGTGGACAAACCCTTATCAAAACCCGCTCTCCATAAGTCCATCCAAGTTTACAGAACACTATGTCTGAACAATTTCCATCAGTTTTTCCTGCCAGCCTGGCTGCCATGGGCATACTGAGACAGTGGAGCAACTGCCTTATGTTCACTGACAGCTCTCTTCTCCTAGCATGTAGTTCTTCTACTTGCAAGAAATGCATCTTCGTCAGTAACCTAGAATCCATGTTCTCTCACACCACAGTCAGTACTCCTGACAAAGAGGAGATTACCAGCAAAAAGACCACACAACCCACCTCACACTGCCAAGCACAACACCCGTATATACAGAGGTCCTCAATAAACACTTCTAAAATACACTCACAAACATTCCACACACATCACACACAGCAGACAACATAAAAGTGTCTCACAAACTCAGCCCAAAAGGCATAACAAAAAAACACCACATCCCATAAGGCATAATAGTAAACCAAACATACTAGTTATTTGTGACTCAAATATGAGACATATGTATGTCTCCCTTGCCAGGCTTGACAAGGAGAAGGTCATGGTCAGCTGTCTGCCAAGTGCCAGAATCCGCCACATCACTTAAGTCTGTCCACAACAGGTACAAGTATAAGTCTGTCATTGTCCATGTTGGAGTGAATGACTTGAGATGTACCTCCCTGGGGTATATGAAGAGAGACATGACTTGAGTTCTCAGAGTATGTGTCCCAGGCATGTATGACCCTAGCCCTAAGCAGCATCCTACCTTCTACTAGAATGATACCACAATACCAACAAAAAAAATAATTGACTTCAAGAATTGGCTTAGTGTCTGGTGTCATTCCAAGGGGATCCAGTATCTGTCTGCCTGTGATGACATGGTTGACAGGCCTCGATGCTTTGCCAGAGGTGGCCTTTGCCTGCCACCCCTGGGATTCCGGATTCTTGCCAAGGCTCTTGCCTCCCCCATTGTGCCTTTTTTAGGCAATGTCCCAAAGACAAATCTATCAACATAAAAAATCTGTCAAAAAGCAAATTGAAGGTCACACTGCTTAATGCTTGGAGCCTTAGCCTGAAAATGCACTCACTGGAGGCTCTCCTCACACTGGAAGATGCCGACATCTATGTGGTCATGGAAACTTGGTAGGAGGCTATACCTCATTCTACACATTCCGACCCCAAAATGAGGTCAGGAAGTCTAAGGGTGATAGAGGCTCTATCTTCATTAAAGACAGGCAAATCTCCAGACTGGTTTGCCAGTGTAACACACTAGTTACTACTCCAGGTGCAACCAACAGTTGGCAAGACACCCATCCAAGTTATAGCCAGCGATAGACCAGTCTCCATGACTTCAGGACACCCATTCCTCCTTCCTGGACCTACCTGACTCCATCAAGGTACTCCCCCAACACCCTGATCCTTGGTGACTTCAACTAACCCACCATAAAATGGGTGAACTATTCCTGCAATAATGCACTCACCCAATGATTCCTTGACTTCATAAATTCTAATGTACTAGACCAGCTAGTCTTACTCCCCACAAGGGGAGACAACATTCTGGACTTGGTTCTCACCAACATGGGTGACCACTTCTCAAAAGCTGACTACTACAACCTCCTAAGGTAGGGTATCAGTAGCTTCACACCCCCCCCCCCCAGAGGATGCAGAAGAGTATGCTAATGCAGTATACAAGCACCTGTACAACTGTATGGACTCAGCCATACAAAACAGAACTTAAACCTGCTCCTCAAGGAAACACAGATTTATCTGGTGGACATCCTCTATCAGCAGGCTTTACAACAAAAGGAAGAAACTGTTGTCCATGGGGAAAAAGGCACAAATTCCCAATTGAAAAACCTCCCTCCTTTGCATCAACAAGCACATTAGATCACTAGTGAAAATCTCCAAAGCCAATTGTGAATCAGAACTAGCCTCTGAAACAAAAGGAAACCACAAAGCCTTCTTCAGTTATGTCAGGAACCTCCATGGCCAAGCTCAGGTTTGTTCCGAATTAGCACTTAACTGTACCACCTACACCAATCCTGTTGACTTAGCCAACCTGCTAGCAGATGGGTTTAGTGCAAACTTCACCCCTCTGCCCCCTCAAAGGCCCATTTGGCATCCCCGGTAAAGGCCCTGTCCATGGCAAAGGACACAGTTTCCATGGGACCTGATAGTATCCCAGGCTGTATTCTGCACCATCTCCAGCAAGAACTAGCTTCACCGTTGAGCACCCTATTCAACCATAGCCCAAGTACTGGCTTCATTCCAACAGAGTGGAGAACTGCCACTGCCATCCCCTTGCACAAAGGTGGTGCCACTACTGACCCTGGAAACTATCACCCCATTAGCTTGATAAGTCTTTTCTGTAAAGCCATGGAGTGTATTATTATGGACCTCATAAACAAGGACATAGGCAGTCTCAAAGCACTTGACCTCACCCAGTTCAGATTCATCAAGGGAAGATCTTGCCTGTTGAATCTGGTTGACTTTTTTGAGACTGTCACCAAGGCCCTTGGATGAAGGAAAGTCAATGCATACAGCTTACCTTGATTTGGCCAAAGCCTTTGACACAATCCCCCACTCGGGCATCATTGCAAAGCTAAGACACGACTTGGTATAAATCACTATCTCATCAGGTGGTTGGTCAACTGGCTCACCAATCAGATCCACAGGTTCAAAATAGTTGCCTCCACCTCCAACAGCAGACCTGTCACTAGTGGTGTTCCCCAGGGATCTGTCCTGCGAACCCTACTGTTTGGCATCTACTTCTCAGAGGTCCAGGCAAAGACAAAAGGCCTATGTGTGACCAAGTTTGCAGGCTGTAAGTTGGGTGGTGTCCCTTGATTCCCCAAATGATGTTATCATGCCACAAGAGGGTCTCACAGCAACAAATGACTGGTACCAATGTTGTGGCCTTAAGTTAAATGAAAAAAAAAGTATCATATCATTGAGCAAAAACACGACCCTTACTGATTACCACATCATCGGCAACTCCCCAAGCACATAACCTGTGTTGAGAGACCTAGGTACACAGGTTGGCAACAATCTCACATTCGATCATCATGGAAAGCCTTTTACTTGGTTCATCTCATAAGTAAAGGGATTGCATTCAGAAAAAAAGAGGTTATTACTTCCCTGTACTCCTCCCTCATTAGGCCAATAATTGCGTATAATGCCCTGTTTGGTTTGTACCTATCTAAGTACCTACAGCAGCTGGAAAGGCCAAAGAAATACCTCAGAAAGAGAATCCATGGCCTTCAACACCTATCCTGTGTGGACAGGCTCAAATCACTATCACTCAACTTTGTATCCATACAGATTGCTCACAGGTGATCTGTGTCTTGCCTATAAGGCAATCTCTGACCCTGCCTTACTAGAGATGCTCCATATCCGTAAGTCTAACTTTTTGTGCATTACCCGCTTGAAAGGAATAAATCTAATATGTGACATTACGAAAACCTGCTGGAGAAACAGGTTTGTCTTCCAGAGTCTGCCCTGTCTCTGGAACAGACTTCCCATATGCGTCAGAGTATGTCGCTGACCCTTTTCAAGCACAACCTTGATGAGTGGATGGGAAACCACAAATTTGTCCTAGGGATTCCACCTGTGTCCCTCACTGACAGGGGCGAAAGGTGCTGACTGAGGTTTCATTTTTGAGGATAAACTATTAACTAGGCTTGTAAGGGCCCCAGGACCATTAGCCTAGTAACCTCATATGATCCTGAAGTCAGCATGATCTCAATAACTGAAAGCAGTAATATACAGGGCTGTGACTGCTTCTCCAAACATAATCTAGTTGTCACAGCTTGGAGACATGAATGTAAAATAATCAGCTTGAGAGTAAAGCAAGTGAGGTGAATCTTGACATATATGTCAAAAACATAACAACTTGGGTTATGACTGCACAGATCCAAGTATAATTCCTTGTACTGCATGGCACTTCACCTGCTCCCATTTTCCATAAAAGTAATTGGAAAAAGTCAGGTAGTGCTGACTGATTTACAGCTTTTAAAGCCATAACACAACAACCACACACACAGCGGCCATCCGAGTAGGACAGTAGAAAGCTGTCAAAGGCATCTTTCTTACTTTCTTAAAATCCAAATTAAATGTTTAACAGCCTGAACAAAGTACTTACCAGCTTCATGACAGTCTTCTGTTGTGCCTGCTGACAGCTGGTAATGCTGTAGCTTGAAACTAGAGTTTAACAGTTGTAAGGAGTACTTAACAAAAGCTTGTTCAGCACCTTTTACATGTTATAAAGGTGCTTAAAATTGCCTTTTCTCAATTTCAGAGCAGAGTTGTAGTGTTTCATATACCACAAGGTATTAAGGTGTACTATGCTGTTAATTGCAAGACACGAGGAACATATGTACAGAAAAATGCTATGCACACAAAGTCATGATATCCTTTGTATAACTGTATGCATAATAACTGTTGCTGCAGATAAATGAAAACTTAAGTTTCATAAGAACAGACAGCACACAAGGTAGATTCCTATACAGAACTGAGGAAACCCCAACTCAAGTCCTGTCAATCACATTAAATAAAATGTTTATATATGGACACATCCATGGTTCAGGGTGACAGGCAACTGTGCTGCTGTTTCACCAATGGAAGGGATCCCATCAATCCCAAAGAGGTTTATATCCATCAGCTTACCCTATATTATGTGTAAAAAGATTCACTATGGATCTCATCCTGTGTAACAAGGGAGATCCACCTCAGTTAAGTATGTAACTGTATTGATTTGTTAAGGTGAGACCTATTCTTTTGAACCTTATGGGGTTCTTTAGAGAAACAGTAGCTGCAGCTTATGAAGAACTGACAGAGCACGTTGCTTCTGTTGATCTAGCTACAGCATTGTTCTGCGTAAGAAAATAATTGCAAACTGAATGTATTAAACAGTCCTTGTGGGAAAAATGCTGCTTCAAAAAAAGGACAGAAGTTAAGGCTGGGGGTTAACTGTGCATCTGGATGGGATATATGTTCAAAATAACCACGTTACCCAGTTTGCAGTTGTCAGACCATAACTTCAGTAAATGATTTTGAAACTCTTCAAAGCACTCTATACATTTATTGATGTTTTGCATTTGTTATGACCTTATCTTTTATGTCAGTAAATGTATTATTACTGAGCTGTGTCAATGAAGTAAATTGTGGTGACAAAATAAATGGGGAAATCATTAAAAATGGCATTATAATCAAAGACCTAGGCAACACTGCAGATAATTGTTTACAGTTTGACCTTAATGCATCAATCTGTGTTTGAAAAACATTCTGTAACATGTCTAATTCTAGGGCGGGCATGTGTAGTAACTTCAGACAGATCAGTGATTTGATTCATTAGTGAATACAGTACTCCATTTTTAAGCCTTTAAGTGTATTACATGAGTATTATGATTTCTTACTAGAAAAGTCAGAGTTGGAAAACTTGAACTTTTAAGAAATGCCTCAAGAAACGATAGTGTACTCTTTTTCTTACAAAGTACTTCACTGTTGATCCTAAATTAAGTGATGGGCAGCTGAAGAACCGATGAGCTTGAGAGTACACCTTAAACGAAGAAGGTGCAGTTGGGAAAAGGTCACATCTACTCGTACATCAGTATGTTGTGGCAGATGTTCTTTGTGTTTCACTGTTGCAGTCATTGCATTTGGGTTGTCCTGACAGAGGTAGTCCTCAGTTGGCCTGAGTACCAGAGGCTTAGTATTTTTGCGTCGGTTGCTGTCACTCCAAGACTAATGTCAGGTCATCAGTAGTATAAAATCAGGCAGCCAATGCTAATTACATCAGTTATTCTTGCTGAGGAGCCTGAAGCAGAAGCAGTTTGCATGAGTGCCGATCTGCTGCTACCTGAGTTTTCATTTCTGAATTGAAGTTGAAGTCTTCTGAAGCTAAGTACCCCGTTGGGGATCCTTTTTTCTTGCTCTAACCGATGTCAGAAAAAGTTAACAATTGTCTCACCTGTGGAAAGCAAATACCACACCGAGACTTCTATTCTTACTGCATCACCTGTTTAGGCCCAGACCACAATGTCCACCGCTGTCGCTTTTGTGCTTTGGTCAACCTTCCTCCAAACCAGTGGGCAAAGGCCAAAAAGCAAGTCGTTTCCCTGCTCTCCATGAGGGCAATACAGAATGTTCCTGCAGAACAGATAGGCCAAGGTTTCTACTCCAGACTCTTACTGGTACCCAGAAAAGAGGGCACGTGGTGCCCCGTCCTTGATCTATCCATTCTAAACACCTTTCTGGTGATACCAAAATTCAAAATGCTCACACTCCAGTAGCTTCTACCAATGCTTTCCAAGGATGCTTGGTTAGCCACCCTAGACCTAAAAGAGGTCTACCTACACATCCCAATCAGGGAATCTTGCAGGAAATACCTACATTTCAAGGCAGGATCTATGCACTTTAAGTTCTCTGCGCTTCCCTTTGACTTATCCACTCCTCCCAGAGTTTTCACAAAATGCCTGGCTCCCACCATTGATTTTTGCAGACAAAGAAATATTCAGATTTACCCATACTTAGAAGATTGTTTCATTTAGGCAGACAGTCAGGAAAAGCTGTTACAGCACCTGACTTTTGTACACAACCTACTGACCTCCCTGGAGTATACTATCAATAAAAAGAAATCAAAACTAGTCTCCACACACAAAATTGCATTCCTGGGAGCAAGCTAGGACACAGCATCCCAGATGGCATTTCTTACTCCAGAAAAACAAGCCTACCCGATAGGCTACTTCTCTCAACTACCCACCAGAACCCAGTTAACCACAATGAAAATCCTGCAAGCTCTAATGTTCATGGCTTCCTGCATCCTACTCATTCCATATGCCAGACTGCATATGAGGAAACTACAGTGGTACCTAAAACGCCTTTGGTGTCAACACTCTCAAGACCTGTAAACTCTTATAGCAATGATATCGTGTCTAAGGAAAGATTTTCTTTGGTGAGCAACAGCTTGGAAGGACGACCTCTTTGCCTCCCACTCCAATCATCAGCTCAGAAAATTCTGTACCAGGAAACCTCACATCAAGGCCTGGAAAGTGGATGCTCTATCCTTTCAGTGGGTAAACCTCTCGGTCTGTGCATTTCCCCCTCTACCACTCATGTCATGGTACTGCTCAAAATAAGGGAGGAAAAAAACGAGGGCAATCCTGATTGCCTCAGACTGGCCACTCCAGCACTGGTACCCATTACCGCACAGCCAGTCACCCCTGCCACCATGGCACCTACCTCAGATCACAACACTCCTGACCCAGGGGAATGGAGAATTCATGCATCCCCAGTTGCAGACCCTCAAACTGACAGCCTGGCTTATTCCCTGACTACCCCTCAAGCTGCCAGCCTAAGCAAACAAGCCGTATATGTTATACGTGAAGCCAGACACCCTAGCACTAGGAAATCCTATGCTGACAAGTGGAAAAGGTTTTGCACCTGGATCCAGGCTAAGGGAGACTGAACGGCACAGCCCTCCCTACCTCTCATCCTGGATTACCTGGCAGACCTACTACACCGGGGTCTGTCCTTCTCTTCTATTAAAATTCATGCCTCTGTCATCTCTGCTTATTACAGCACAGCGCCTCCTTTCTTTTCACACCCTCTCATCAAACAGTTCCTAAGAGGGGTTAACAACATAAGGCCACCCGGAAGAGCTCCTACCCCAGCTTGGGATCTTAACTTTGTGTTGGAAAAGCTCACCCTACCCCCCCCCCCCTTTGAACATGCACCTTCAGCAGAGTTAAAAGTTCTGTCTTGGAAAACAGCCTTGCTTCTGGCCATCACTTCAACTAGAAGAGTATCATAGCTACAAGCACTCATGGCTGTAGAGCCCTTTATCATTTTCCATGCTGACAGAATCTCACGCAGGACTAACCCATCTTTCATGCCTAAAATGGTGCCCAGTGTGGCTCTCAACCAATCCATACATTTGCCCACCTTTTTTCCCTAACCCATAAAACAAGGGGGAAAGGATTCTGCACTCTCTAGGTGTGCACAGACAGCTCAGATTCTATCTGGACAGGACTAAATCTTTAAGAAAAACTGATCAATTTCTAGTCAGCTTTGCAGCAGGAGCAGAGGGCAAGGCCATATCCAAACAATCTCCAAATGGATAGCACACTGCATCTATTTCTGCTACAGCCAGCACGGGAAACCACCCCCAAAGGGGGTCAGGACACATTCCACCAGAGCAACCTCCACCTCTGCAGCCTTTCTCAGAGGGGTCCCCACCAGGGACATCCTGGATGCTGCAACATGGACATCTGTTCATACCTTCACCAAGCATTACCACCTGCCTATCTTCTCCAAATCCAGGGCAGGCTTTGCCACCACAATCTTGCAGAGCATCCTAGCCAACCCACAATCTTCTTGACTGCCTCCACCCTTTTATTCAGCTTTGGGAATCAACCCAAATGTGATGACTGCAACAGTGAAACACAAAGAACATAATACAGTTGTGTACACTTATAAATGCAGATGTTCGAGTGTATTTACTGTTGCAGTCCTGGTTTCCCTCCCTCCACCCCCCTTGTCTCTCTCTCTCTCTAACTCTCTCTCTCTCTCTTCCTATCTCCTTACAGGGATTTTTTGGTATTTACTTTCTACTGGTGGTGTTCTTCCACCATAACCTAGCTCCCTATTTGGGGGGGCTCCTGACAGGGCAAGAAAAACTGGTGTAATGGCGTTGGCTGCCTGATTTTATACTACTGACAACCTGATGTCAGTCCTGGAGCGACAGCAACCGACATGGAAATACTAAGCCTCTGGTATTTGGGCCAACTGAGGACTACCCCTGGCAGGATAACCCAAATGTGATGACTGCAACAATGAATGCACTCGAACATCTACATTTATCATAAGTGTACACAACTGTACTTTATCTCAGAAGGAACTTTGAAATGTTTTGTTACCTTACATAAAAGACTAATTTCGGTCTCTTCCCATATTTCAAAAGTAATTTATCCCCCTTCTCATCACAAAAACAAGAATTAAATTTGCTTTCTGTCCTAACCTAGAACTTCTAAAGCTTGAAGAAGTCTTTAAAGGAAAATAAAACTGCAATACAGTAAGAGCAAAAGATAAGAACATAAAACAGAAATACAAACCAGAGAGTCTGACATACTCAAACAGCAGTTTGTTCTGATAACGCTCTCATGAAAAATTGTGCTGCTCATGTACTTAGAACATTCAACACTGTGCCATACTAGAAAAGAAAATATTGTTACATGGAAGAAAATTCCTTTTGCCAAAATTAAATGTGTGCGTGGAATACTATTTTTTCATCAGGAAACTCTTTTGCCATAAAGGGAACAAACTGATTGAAAATCAGGGGATCGAATGGTTCTGTCTTTTGTGAGAGAGTTCACAGAACAGCAGGGTTTGGGAAATTTGCCCTTTTCAACTGTAGAGCAGTCTTGGAGATTGTATAAGTAATTAGCAGGAAGCATGGGGGATTACCCCTCTAAAACAAAAAGACATGTTTTTTTGAATTTTTTCAAATCATTTTATGGTTTTAATGATTAGAGGTTGGATTTGAAATGTCAAATCTATATCTGCATACATACACATAGCTACATAAGATTGTATAATGAGTGGTTGACATACAAAACATATACCACAATACGTCGAACACTCGTTATATTGCATGCAAAACAAATCAACACTCAGAATATTGAAAAAGGAAACAAATTCCTTTTCTGAGGCACTAAGTATAACCTGACCACATTTGGCCCCCCTCTTGTCCACCTTAGTAATGTTTGCTAACCCTAGCCCTAACATGCATCTGAACTTAAAAAAGCAATTCCCATAACACTACCACTACACAAGATAGCTCAAACACTCACCACATGTGCGAGCACACACACACACACACACACACACACACACACACACACACACACACACACGCAAACTAAATCGTTTCCATAACGTAACCTTGACACTATTTTCAGTTACACACGCACAATCTGTCCCTTTACCTAATCCTTACTCTAACCCTAACTCACACATTTTTACAGAAACATATACACACCCATCTAGCATACATCCCACTTTTTGGCAAAAAAAAAAATCCAATTAAATGTCCTTTCAATAAAATGGACATTCGGACAAACAACCTTGAATTTCCAGCTGCCACCCAAAGCAACAGCCGGCCAAACACATGGTACCCATACATACACATGTATGTTTAAGGGTCTACTACAAGTGATTGTGTGGTAAGGGTTCACAACACACTTACTGTCACTTGCATTAAATGCTAAATACCCTAATTATCACTGGCCTAGTCCTACTTAATTATCTAACCCTCCCACCAACTGACCCTAATGAGCAGCATAGCGCTGCCAGAACACTAATGGTAACACTTTAATCCCCCTGTCCTTAACCTTAACCATAGCACTCCTGTTCCTAACCCTAAAGTCCTCAATCACTTCCTGAAAATTCCACCCCCCTTCCCTGAATCTAATGTCCCTGATCACTGCCTAACACTAAAACTCTCCTTCTGCTCTGTAACCTTAAACTCCACTCTGACTTCCTAAATTTAAAACTTCCTTCCTGTTCCCAAAACTCCAATCTTGATTCCAAAACTTAAAGTCCTCAGTCAGTGTCTGACTTCAAAAATTCCCCTCCCACTCCCAAAACCTAAATTCCCTGATCACTACCTAATTCTCTAACACCAAACAGCCCTTCTGTTCCCTAAACCTCCCCCCAGCATGAACCTTAGTCCCATTCATGACTGCTGCCTGAACCCCTCATCTATGCTCCCAGTTCTTCTGTGTGTTTCTGCACTTACTGTGCTCAAACTTGACTATTGTGTTGAGGTGAGGTGCAGCCCTGTTCTCTCCACACAGCTGCCACAACCCACCCGAACATGTAAAGTTCAAGTATGAGTAGTGGGCCGTGCAAGCCACTAGACACCCGAGCTCCTGGTTGCAAGGCAGTGGTCTTTGAGAGCCTGAGTTTTGGCACTTGTAGTAGTCCCTATCTATAGATGTACAAATATATGAATAATATATGTATGTGTGTGTGTGTGTGTGTGTGTGTGTGTGTGTGTGTGTGTGTGTGTGTGTGTGTGTGTGTGTGTACCAACTCCGAGATTGCACTACACTGGGGAAAAGGGCAACCTCCCAAAAGTTGTCTGACTGCCTCCTTTCCCTGGTTACACTATCAGTAATGCAAGTGTTTGCTAAAATGCAACCTCAGTGTTGTCATCTCGGTTATTTAAAATTCGGGTGAGATTTTGTTTATATGAAGTAGACCCATAGCTATAGATATAAATGTGGGTGTATTGTGTGCCTCCTTTCAGTTTGGAAAATTTGTATTAGTCTAGCTCAACTAGATGAAAGCTATTGTGAGAAAAAATTATCTATCTGTACTGTGTAATTATTGCATAAGGTTAATGTTAACTTAACTTTTATGAACATTTGAGATATCACTTGTCAGGTTTACCATATTATATTTAAGTGTGACCTATGAAGTGTTTCTGCAGTGTAGCATAGAAAGTGTTTTTTTTTTTTTTTAACTCTTTTCTTCAATGTTGTGCAATTGAATAGTTGGTATATATAATTTTGGGTGTGTGGGAGGATTACCCACTACACTGGGGGGGGGGGGGGGGTTGCAGGGGGCTGCCCTACAAAAAATATTTTTTTGTGTTTTTCAGCTCACTAGTTTTTGGAAGACATTGCTTTGTGTTCATGTAGGTAAACTGTATTTATTCCATACACATTTTAAGGGCTAATCCAGCAGTAGCATGAATTGCATGGTTATGAATAGCATAGCTGAACAATGAAGTTTAATGTAAAAACTGTTAAGCCATTCTGTTAAATACAAGCCAGCAAAAGGTGTTGGGTGGGGGCAGTTATCTGTTACTGCACTGGTACTGGGCTTATGACAAGAGAGAAGGGGATGTGAAGCAGTGTTTAGTTTCCCAACATTCATCTGTACGGATCATGATGTGTTGGCAGGTAAGGTTCAATTTTTCTCAAATATGACTAGTAGAAGATGGTGATAGGAGAATATTTGGGGTTCTGCTTTGCATAAAGTACTAACAGAGACATGATAAACAGAGGGTTTGCATAATACTATACAACTCTGTCAAGTGTGTGTGTGTGTGTGTGTGTGTGTGTGTGTATATATACACACACACAGCATATAATACATAGATACAGAAGTTCACGGTTTGGGCAAGGGCAGCATGCATAATGAGTGTTTGGGATCAAATATTAGACTATTCTTTTTATTTGTCAGCAATGCATTTCACTTGTGTAGTACACAGTCTGTGAATCAACCAGCTGTTGCATTGTTCCTGTCTTGACCGAGCTTATATTTAATAGGTAACTTATTGCAACTCTGTGTAACCCGTAGCACTTAAATGTATATTAATTCAGCACACCATTATGTACACTTCAGTTCACTGTATTTATTTAAGCTTAGCAATCAGTAGGCCATAGCCTATTTTAACATTATTTATGAACAATTAACTGACATTAGCAATTTTAACATCTTTGGAATTGTACATGGCACCCATTCCAGCTCTCTGTCTACCCATGCATTTGGCATGTGCAGGTCATAAAATCCAGCTTACTTCGAGTTTTGATGTCACCATGCTCATTAAAAGAAACCATAAACACTTCTAAATTTCTGTAATTAGTATAAGTACACAGCCCAGTGCTTTATATCTGTAACTACATGGGCTATATTCTTGTGGTTTAATGGACAAGCTGTGATCTTTAATGATTCCTAAATCACTGACTTTGGTATTTATTGAAATTTTGACCTTGAATGTAAAAGTAGTCTGGCATTGTGCCTTTGCTCCCTGTTGTTATCCACAGTATGCCCAATAATGATATCGTCCACATACAAGTATACCTGTAACAGTCAGCCTCCTCTGTACGGTTTAGTTTTGGGTTCACACATTTATGAATCATGGGAGATGCTGAGGGACTTCTCTTGCATACCTACTCCATAAATGGCCTCTTTCAGGTGTGCAGCAGTGTGTACAAAACTGTCTGTGGCTGGATGGGTTTTTTTGAATGGATCTGGGATTGTGGTATGTGTTTTATTTAATCTCAAGAAATTTGCACTATAACTTCCAATGGGTGAAGCCTAAGCCTTTTGATAGAATCAAACTATGTCCTCACATTTCAAACAAATGTTCATATCTCTGGAACCATAGGGGTTATGAAAGAAGTATCAATGGTAAACCCTTCGTTTTCGTGGCATCTACTATCCCACTGCCCCTGCCGCCAGACTGCATAAGAGGAAAATCCAGTGGTACCTGAAAACAATTTAGTCTCAGCACTCACACTGTATGGACACAGTGATCCCCTCAGCACCCACACTGTATGGACACAGTGATCCCCTCAGCACCCACACTGTATGGACACAGTGATCCCCTCAGCACCCACACTGTATGGACACAGTGATCCCCTTTTTATCCTGGTTCAGGTGAAACTAAACCCAGAGCTTCTCTTCACTCTTCCAGGTGTAGTTCATGAGGCATTGGGGGCCTGGACAGAGGCCAAAAAATACACAATGGCAGCCAATGTTACTAAAGGAACACATTAACATGAAGGAAGCAAGGGCCCTCATCTAGGCTCTAAAGGTCATTTCACATCTCTGGAAACCAGGTACCCTAGGAGTGTTCACAGACAATACAACACAACAGTAGTATAGTACAAAAACAAGCAAGGAAGGACCAGTTCTTACCAATTGTGCAGACTGGCTTACAAAGCCTGGGACCTTGCCACTCAGAAAAACACATCTCTGTCAACCACGTACATCCCATCACAGGATAATGTGTTGTCTCTTTTAGCAGGTCCTTGGAAGACTTCCACACAAATGGACCCTGAGCAGACAGGTTTTCCAGGACATCCATCACTATTGAGGGCTCCTCAGATAAATCTTCTTGCTTCAAAGATCAACAAACAGTTTTCATTATTTTGCATCACAGACCCTTGCCCCTCAGCTTGGAGGACAAATGCTTTCACTTTTCTATGGACAGGGATGTTTCTCTACACCCTCTCATTTCAAGAGTTCTTCTAAAGACCCAAAAAAAAAAAAAAAAAAAACCTGTTACTGGTGATTCCCTTTTGGCCAAGAGAACTTTGGTTCTCTCTTCTTTTTCTTCTAGCCAGGGGCAAGTACTACAAACTGCCACACCAAGCAGATCTCATCACACACCAGAAACCCCATTCTGTAATTCCTAAACCTCACTCTGTGGATAATAGGGTTCTAATTGCTTACATGCAATATTTTTCTGAAGATGTTAATAATTTCTCCAAGAAGACAGGGCACCCACAATTCTAAAATCTTACATTAGCCAAATGGAAGAGATTCTCCTTTTGGTGCTAAAAGAATGGACAGGACCCCAACTAATCAGAAGTAACATCGATTCTGAAATACCTGTGTGAGCTCTGTATCAAAGCCCACCTGTCACCCATCCCCACCTGCTTACCTCTCACTCTCCCACTTATGTCTATATCTTAGTTCAAGTTATTCCTTAAAAGGGTCCTGCATCTTAGACAACCTAAAAAGTCAATTACCTGTACTTGGGACCTCCATTTTGTGCTGAAAAAGCTTGCATACTTCCTTTTGAACCAGCAACATTAGCAAATCTCAAATTCTGCACCTGGAAAACTGTTCTAATTCTGGAACTCACTTCAGCTAGGAGAGTTTCAAAGCTTCAGAGAGTCATGGCCATTCCTTCCTTTCTTATTTTAACAAACTTAGGGTGACCCTTAGGGCTAATCTTTATTTAAGCCTAAAGTAGTTACTGAGCCATCTCTCATTCAGGCCATAAACCTACCTACCTTCTTTACCAACCCACAAAATCAGGTGGAAAGGATACTGCATTTTCTAGACATTCACAGACAGCTAAGATTCTATTTAAATAAAGCTAAATCCATTCAAAATATCTGATCAGTTGTTTGTTTCTTTCATGGATCCCATTAGGCCAGCCGGTAGCCAAACAAATCATTGCAAGCTGAATCTCTAAGACCATCTGCTTTTGTTACTTGATACATGGTAAGTTCTTGCCCTCAACCCTTAGCTCACTCCACCAGAGTAGTAGCAGCCTCTGGAGCTTTCTACAAAGGAATGGATTCCAAATCCATATTGGAAACTGCCACTTGGTCATCTCTACACATTACAAGATTGATGACTTCAAGATTCAGAGCTGCCTTCACTAGATCAGTCCTGTCTGTCCTTTCATAAACCGTTCTACTGACTTTTAACCAACCACTCTTACTTTCTCTTTACCTCTGGGAATCACCCATGTGTTCGGAATAATGCAATAGAGATTTCAGTGAGAACATAGTTCACTGTGTAAGAACTTACTGTAACAGTAGATGTCCCACTGATCACTGTTTCAGTATTACTTCCCTCCCTCTTTCCCCTCTGTACTTAATTTTCTCCTTACTCTCTCTCCCTCCGTTCCTATCCCCATGGGAAACACCCTAGAACAGAGGGGGCTTTCTTAACAGTTCATACTATGTCCCTCCTAGTTGACCAGTTTTCTTTCCCAAGGATCTTCAGGCTGCTGGCTTGGAGATAGTCTGAGGAATTATAATCATATGTCTGCATGTGTACTCCTACACTTGCAAGCTGAGGTCATGTCAGATGTATGATTCTGGGAAGTTAACACTTTGTTACCTCACTGGGATCAGAGCAGTGATAACGAAAGGTGTTAGGAATACTGCAACAGTGATTGTAGGACCTCTACTGTTATGGTAAGTTCTTACACAACTGTACTTTCATCTTAACTTTACTGTCATAAGTTAAGAAATATTCAGTGTGACTTTCCTTTGTGAACAAGACAGATTTCTTTGAGAAAACATAATGATTCTATTATTGCTAACCTGGGTTAATGATTGAGATTATTAGATTCAAAAATACTTGAAATAGTTTTCACAAAGGTTTACATTTTTTTTCCTTTTGTAAGACAAAGAAATGGTGCAGCTCCTTTCTATACAAGGGTATATTAGTTATTCAAAGAGGTCTGAAACCATACCATTGTTGGTTATTAGTTGCCCCCTCCCCTTTTGTTTTTCTAAAAGATTGTGTTTTTTTGTTTGTTTTACTTTGCTTGTAGATGTTTATGATAGTATAACAAAAGATCACTTCAAAAAGAAGACAGTTTTGAAAACCAGGTTTCTGAAACGTCTGCAAAGAGTCTTTCTTCAAAGTCCTATTCGGTTACCTTGCTAACTATGTCAATTAAGGTAAATTAATGTATGAAAAGTAATATTTTATAGCAATATGTATTCCATTCATCTAACTCCACCAAGAAGATCATTTCTAGTCATTATGGGTCAACAGCCATGGCTGCATGTATTAGAGCAACTGTAACAAATTACCATGAAACGGGAGATTTGAAATAGTCATGCAAGGTGCAAGGGGAATAAGCTGTAAATATGATCCTTTGCAAATGCAGTAGAGAGTCGATTATCCAAACGAACTGGGACCTAGGGTAGTTCGGATAATCAAACATATATAATTAAACCAGATAAAAAACTTCTAAAAATGTTTTTGATGAACATTAAACAAGAAAAGTAAAACAAATTTACTGTATAGTATGTTATTGTAGTACAAGCTCAAAAAACATGCACAAGTGAATATGTGTAATGTTTACATATTCAGACTGATTTTTTTCCTACCCAAAAACTTTGGAAGGCTGCATCTGGATAATCTACGTTCAGATAATCGACTCTCAGCTGTAAAGCTGATCAAAGCACAGTAAGTTTCTACTTTATAATATAGTTGTGTAAATGAATCATCTAAATATGTGATCAAGTATTTGTAGTAACTATTAAACTATACATGTATTACCAAGCATTTATCAACAGTCTATCTACATAACCATTCTAACTTAATCCCAATCACATTCACATGAACGCAGAAACAAAAATACTTCATTCAATGTATTTTGTTTGCGTCGAATATGGTACTTTTCAGTTAGACTGGCATGTAAGATTTCTTGGGGCTGGGTTCCTTATGTTTTAATATTGTTTTATTCTCCCATTCATTTTAGTGGAGAGTTTTTTCATGTTTTATGTTCAATATTAGCATGTTTTCATTTTTGATGGTTTATATTTGTGCATTTTGCGATTGAATTTGATGACCTTCTATTTTAAAGTTTTTATTATTTTAAAATGCGTATGTGCGATTTATATGTTCTACTTTATGTATTTCACTTCCTTTTTATAATTAAGGGAATTGATTTTCTGATGATGGAAAAGTGTACATATTTTTTGATGACATACAAACAGTATAGATTTAAAAATATCTGCAAAGTGTACCAGATATGTTTTTATCACTCCTGTCATCTTTTAACTTTGTACTTTGAAAAAAGACACATCTGAGGTAAAGTACCACATATATTATCAGTCTACCCATGGCATTACGTGTTTATTACTGTTATACTCATGATATTAAAAGTCATTGCCACTTGAATTAAATGATACAGAACACAAGAGCAGACAAAATCTAACAGCACAATTAAACAATAAAGTAACCTCAATAAAATACTAACCCTAATTGTAAATCACACAAAAACAATTACAGTAGGCTGTACTTTACATGAAAGGCACTACCCTAATACAAAAAATATAAGGACAGCAGCAACCCCTGTAAAAGGATTAAAGTCACAGGATGTCACAATGTACAGTCCCTACACTAATACTACTAATAACACACTCCATTACAGTAACACCATATTTAAATAACATAATTCCAATAAACATAAATGAATAATACATAGGGAAAGTTACACAAAATGTCAGTTGCAATGATACCCAATCTTTAAAGAATTTCCAGTCCACATGCAAATGAATTGAGTTTCCTGTCAATGTGTATATATGTAAATAAACACACGAAAGAATGGAAAAAAATGATATAAAACCTTTAAAGAAATCTCCACCCTAATAAGGAAAAAAACTTGTATTCCAGATTACAATGGTGCTACAAAACTAACAGAAAATACCTGGAAAGAGCTAAATCAATTTATGTGTAACTTGGGCATTTGGATGGGGAACAGGAAATCCATCCCTGGTTTGGCACCAATGTCTCTAATAAACATAGGCAGCCTGTAAATGTTTAATCTCCCAGGCCCCTGTCTACACTTATCACGGCTTCTAGAACTTGTCAGAGATTTGGGATGCATGGCTAAGCTTAAAAAGGCCCCAGTGGTTATTAGCCTAGTACACACCTATGAACCTATGCACCGAATAATATGAATTTCAGTAGAGTGTATAGTACATTCTTAAACAGTATTATATTAAGCATTCCTACCCATCAGTTCCTCCCAAGTATGACACTGAATTCTAGAACCAATTAAATTAAATGGAAATAAAATCAGCAATAAATAAATAAAGTAATAATAATCAGCATGTACTTTGTTTGCATATCCTTTGAAGTCATTGAGATGCTATCAATCTGAGCAGTCTCTCAGCAAATACCTACCTGGTCACAATATACCAAATCATTGGTGCAATCCATAATGGCTGCTGTTGAAAGGCGTACATATGAAACATACCCATTTATAATCCTACAGACAGACATAGTCCTGTCATATATCAACCTAAATGATCTAAGAAAAAAGTCCCCTAGAACAATAGAGAAAATTCAAGAAAAAACGTCCGTAACCCTCATTCACCAGATGTCAAAACCCATCTGAGCAAAATAAAAGCAAACTCTAAAGAGTACAAATCACTACTCCCTGAACACTGCACTCTTAAACAATAAAAATAAAATTGTGAAAAAACAGCATTAAAAATACCTTGTGTAACCAACTATCTCCTTGCTGTAAGGCCCATATCACCAAAGAACTGCTAGCTACAGTTGTTAGCCTCACATGAAAAGAACCTGAAAGAGCAAAAAAGAGAAAATGGTTAAATAGGTACCATGAATTAAAAAAAAAATGAAATGGAATATAATAGGCTAGATGTGCATAATAAACTGTCACTGTGGGAGTGGGACACTACTTGCAAGAGGAATATTTTTGCCATCTGTCATGAAATATGTTCTATAACAAAAAAGTAAATGTGTATGTATATATGTATATGGGAGGGGTCTATATTATCATATTGCATGCTCAGAAGAGCAAACTACAGATAATCAACCCCATGTAAGTGAAAGATTACTACGTCAAAACTTCAGAACAGCAATAAAAAAAACCCCACTAAACATTACTTAACATGCACCCACCCTACTTATATACCAACTCCGAGACTGCACTACAGTGCCGGAAAGGCAAAGTAGCGAATTTGCTGAAATGCTGCCTTGCTGTTTTGCTTTTTCACACTTTACTGTTTGGCAAAGATGCATTCGACAACCTGCGTCTGCGACGGCGTAATAGTGAACCTATGGCAGCCCTCTTACTAATCAGAATTCCCAAATGTGCCAGACTGACAATCCCTGAGGTTGGGTATGCCCCTTCACCAGGGATTGTGCAATCTCAGAGTTAGTATAAATAATTAGAAGTAGGTATTGGGGTGCAGGGGGCAAATGTTTTTCTTTTGCATGGTACAAGGTTGTGGCTTGGAGCGGGCACGTTATGGTATCAATCTTTTCTTTTTTTAACCTTTTGCAGTCGTTTTTCTTGTTGATCTAGTGCAGTTTAGATTAACTTCAGTAGATGATATATATATATATATATATATATATATATATATATATATATATATATAATATATATATATATATATATTTTTTTTTTTTGGAAGCTCAAAGTTTCAAAACTTGAAACTTCATATGGTTGAGACCATAAGGTCGAAGTTTTGAAGCTTCAAACAGTTTAAATGGAGATTGCCGTACAGAACAAAACAGGAAATTTACTGTTCACTTCACTGTAGTGCGATCTCGGAGTTGGTATATTTAATTAGCAGGGGATGTAAGGGGTGCATAAGCGTAAAAACATTTTTTTTTTTTTTTTTTAATTGAAGTTTTGAACTTTCAAAACTTCAATGTTATGGTCTTGACCATATGAAGTTTTGAAAGTTTGAGCTTCTAAAGGAAGATCCATATATGTGTGTGTGTGTGTGTGTGTGTGTGTGTGTGTGTGTGTGTATATGTATATATATATATATATATATATATATATATATATATATATATATATACACACACACACACACACACACACACACACACACACACACACACGCAAATGTAATATTTACAAATGAACAGATATTAATATATTAACATCCTGATATGAATGTAGAAAAGTATTCAAGCAAACCAAATATAATTAATTTCATAAAAGAATGTGGTGCTTGTACATCTTGCATAATTTAAAATGTATAAAATACACAGAATGAAAAATTGTTAAAAGAACATGTGACTGCTTTCACTGATAATGCAGAAACTGCATGGCTTTATTTGTATTACTTTCAGCTCAAAACATGGAGAACATGTCTCCCTCAAAAAAGGTAAGATATGCAGCTAGAGAAACATAAAAGCATCTTCCAAGATTGAAAATTAAATCCACAAGGAAATCCAGGCTGTGACTGATTATATAAAAAGATACAGAAATAGAAGCAAAGGAAAACATAGCGAGTCTGATAGCTGAGGGAGGTTTGCTGGATGTTTTCTGTTCAAGTATGCTGAAAGGGACAAAACCATCTGTAAAAGTTTTGTAGAATCTGTTATGATCTTGAGGTAAGTGACAGGGTACGGTGTAATTTTACCTACAATTAGTTAAGGTCTAGTCTAACTCAGAGTTTGCTATATACTCTTATTTGTCTGTTCAGAGTTTTTTTTTATTTTAAGCTTTTGTGCAAGATTATTCATGTCTGTTTTAAATTTTTGTACAAGACTATTCCCTTTTCATGCTTACTTTTTAAGTGAAATATTTTATTTAACATATTTCAGTTAGCATGTTTGCTTATTTTTAAATGCTTGTGGCTGACCTGTTTATTTATGAACTTAAGGAGTTTATGCATTGAACTAGTACTATTAACTGCTTTGTATTTACTTATCATGGACTGGCTGTTGAAAGCTAAATGTTGCAAATGTTCTCATTCAAATATTTAAAGGTTGGCTTATTTTTAAGAGCAAATGGCAATGTGTGCTTTGGGTTTTGCAAGGATAGTCTGGTGGATAGCTTAAACTGGCTGGAGACCATTGCTATGGGAGACTGTCATGTGCCCCATTTTTGGAAAATGATGGGATGTGGTGTGTGTGTGTGTGTGTGTGTGTGTGTGTGTGTGTGTGTGTGTGTGTGTGTGTGTGTATATATATATATATATATATATATATATATATATATATATATATATATATATATAGACCATTGGACCATCCTGAACATTGTTAAAGTTGCATTGTTAGTGTTAGTTCCCCATGGTAAATGACCTCCCAAAGTATACGATAATGCATTTTTTGACATTTAATTTCAGTCCATGATTTTGGCACCATTTATTTATCTGGGACAAACTTTCCTACATGATGGCTAAATCATTTGGGGATTTAGTGACTGCTCCTAGCTTTCAGTCATCTGTAAACTTAGACAGAGGCCTTTGGTAATAGCTTTTACTTCAGAGAAACAGATGCCAAACAAGAGCAGTATTAACACAGAAACCTGAGGAATTCCACTGGCAACTAGCTTTGATTTCCCAAATCCTATCTGTGAGCCAGTTGGCAGTCCAGCAATTAAACCACTTGCTTTTGATTATAGGAGTTCCATTTTACTACACAGTTACTCAAATTCACTAAGGTTATATGTTCATGTACTTAGAACCTGGATATATAACAAACTTCAAGTAGTACACACGAAGCCTGAAAACACAGTAAACTGACTCCACTAAAATAGTAAATGGTAATATATTGTCTGCGAAACAGGGTAGTGGGAGTATTTTATCTCTCTTCTCTCTCTCTTTCCTATAATTTGTTGTCTGTGGTAACAAATTATCTGGACACAGTTACAAATTTTACTTCTGTACTTGGTAGTTCAGTGCCAGTAACAAAGTCAAAATCAGACTGTTCAGAAACTGATCAGACATGCATCTTAGTAATACAATACAGCATGTTGGCAGGCAAATCACACACACACACACACACACACACACACACACACACACACACACACACACACACACACACACACACACAGAACATAATGTAGTTTATGGTTAGATAGCTATGTGTGTTTTCCTTGTATCAATCTAGTTAACTCTTTTTACTTATCTACCTATGTTTATGATTTTAGATCTTGTCACAGACCTGATAAAGGCTTTATTGCATTAGTTAGCCAAAAGTGATTTTAATTAAAAGTCATTCTTTTTAGGTGTATACTGGTCTCTTTTTAATACCCGATTTGGGAATGTGGGTTGCAGATAGATAGGTAGTGTTTTCCTTAACTAGGGTTTAGTGTTGACCTAATCAGTAGTAGTGTGGGGGTGGATATTTGCTCATGTTCTTTGTGTTTCACTGCTGCAGTTAAAACTTGTGGGTTATCCCTGCTGGGTAGCCATCGGCTGGCTTGAATACCAGAGTAAAGGATTTCCCTCTGGCTTCGGCTGTTCTGAGACTGTGGCTGAATTCAGGTCATCAGGGCTATAAAGGGTGATAGCCAATGCTATTACATCAGTCCTTCTTGCTGTGGAGCCGAAGCAGAAGCAGTTTTGTGAATGCGGATGGCCTTTGCCAGAGTGAGGAAAACCGTCTAAAGCTAAGTACCCCATTGGGGAACATTTTCTTGCTTTTAACCAATATCAGAGAAAGTCAATAATTATTTCAGTTATGGAAAGCAGATCCCAGAAAGAAACTTCCATTCTCTCTGCATTCCTTGTTTAGGCTCAGACCACGACATCCCTGGGTGTCTGTTCTGTGCCCTGTTTAATGCTAGAACCATAAGAAGAAGAGCTAAAATTGTAGCTAGGCATTTTAATGAGTCTTTTTCACAATGCGATATGGCATCGGTCTCTCAACCGGCTACTGACTTACCTAGAAAAAAGAAAGACAAGGTTAAGGATAGGCCTCTAAAAGTTAGGCAATCTGATGACTCAGGTCAAAAGTCTGGTATTTTTTCAACTCAGTGCTACAGCTGAAATCAGTAACTTCGCAGCCCCTGGCGCCAGCCGAGGAACCATCACATGCCTCTATCAAGACTAGTTTGGAGTCCAGTATGCCACCGGATCCACCGCCCTCTGCTGGTATGTCACCTCATTCTCATGCGGTCTGGTCCGGAGCCGGTTTGCAGGCACTGGCTTCTGCTGGGACTCCTCTGACTACCAAAGACAGACTCAGACCAATGACAATGCCACCAGTTAAACTCACTTTGTATAAGACTGCTGACCTGTCTAGGCCCAAGCCCAAGACTACCCCCAAAAAGGTCCCTCTGCAAAGACCCAGCCACCGAACTACACCTAGCCAGCCTATTCCTCAGTTGCAGCAACTGCTCAGAATGGCAGAAGACTTGATGACTCTTATCAGGGGAATCCAGCCCCACCCTCCCACTCCAGCCAAAAGAAAAAGGGATGTCTCCCCTGAGGCCCTATCTGACCAGGAATTAGAAGAACCTGCCCTTGAGTAGTCAGAAATGAAAGACCAGCCCGTTACAGCATTTGAGGACTCTGATGCTGATGACCCCATTCCATCTGCTTCCCCTCTGAGGATCTTTCTTTTGGTGAAACCTTAAATTCCCTCCAAGAACACTTTCAATGGGAGGCCCAGGATTACCTTCAATCTAAGAACAGACTGAGAGAGTTCCTGGACCTGCCGCAGCATAAACGTCTGGCCATTCCACCTATCCTGGATGTAGTGGAGGATGTTTTCCTAGAATCTGCCCTTTCATCTGATTCTCTCCCCCCAGAACCCAGAAAACCAGACAGATACTACAGGGTGCAAGACACCCACAAATATATTTTCAAAAACCCTACTGCAGACCCTGAAGTCATTACCCTCAAGGCCCTAAGGGAGCTAGGGCAAGCTCATCAAAAAATCCCATCCCAGCTGACAAAGAAAGCAGAGCTTTAGACAGAATGGGAAAAAAGGTGTACACTTCAGCCACTTTAGCTGTAAGAGCATTAAATTGTCAATTCCACATGCTCAGATTCCAGCAAAACATCCATGAACTGATTAAATAGAAGTTCTCTTCCATTCTTGACAATAGTACTATCAGAGAATTAACAAACCATACAGTCTAGCTCTCAGGTAGCTAAACACTGCTTGCATTGTAGTTTTGATGCCTTAGAAGCTTCTACCAGGGCTGCAGTCACCAGCATAGTAATCAGAAGGCATGCCTGCTTAAGAGAGCAGCCTTTGCCTGACCAGGTTACATCAAAACTGCTAGACGCCTCCTTACATAAAGACTAGTTGTTTGGACCTAAAGCAGAAGAGGTCATTAAGAAAATGGAGGACAAAGCCAAGTCCATGCAAACTGTCAAGGACTTCTTACAGGTGCAACCTCCCAGGTTCAGCAGAAACTTCCCTATTAAACACTGGTCCTTTCCCTCTCAGACAAAACGAGTCCAGAGAAATGGGTGCAGAGACAGAACCCTTAGGCATCAGTCCCATAGCCAACAAAGACCCAGGCAGTGGTCCACTGCTGCTCCTAGGCAAGGGAGTTCTAAACCAACTCCCTTCTCCAAGGACTCTCAATGATGGTCTCCCCTCCTCTCTGCCTCTCGGGTCACCCAACAGGTTGTTCCTAGAAAACTGGCAGGGCACCACCTCAGATCTATGGGTCCTGAAATTTATTACCAGTGGGTACAGATTATTTTTCAAAGAAAAGCCAAAAAGGTCAGGTTGCCCAGATGTCCCTGCAAATCAGAGGACAGAAGCTATTCATCAAATCAGAAAGCTTTATGCCCAGGGTGCTGTAGAACCAGTACCAAAGGAACAGACTGGAGAAGGATTTTATTCAAGACTGTGATGGTTCACAGAAAAGAGGGCTCCTGGCACCCTGTCCTACACCTCTCCACCTTGAATCTGTCTTTCCTGGTTTCAAAATACAGGATGCACTCTACAAGAACTACTACCTATGCTCCTGCCACAATCCTGGCTAGTGATCCTAGATCTGAAGGATGCCTACCTGCATATCCCTATCAGACACTCCTTCAGGAGTTACCTAAGGTTCAGAGCAGGGTCTCAACACTTTCAGTTTTCTGGTGTGCCCTTTGGCTTATCCACTGCTCCCAGAGTCTTTACCAACTGCCTGGGTCCAGTCATTGCATTTTGCAGACAGAAGGACACACACATTTATCCCCATCTTGACGATTGTCTCATACAGACAGAAACCAAATAAAAACTCCTGCAGGACCACTCCTTTGTACAGAACCTACTAACCTCTCTGGGATTCACCATCAACCTGAAGAAGTCCCATCTACAGCCCACACGAAGGATAATCTTCTTGGGCAACCTTCTAGACACCTCGGCACAAATGGCCTTCCTCCTTGCACAGAAGCAGGCCTTTCTACAGTCTTGCTTCACCCAGCTGGGACACAAAACCCACCTCACTGCCAGAAAAATCCTTCAGGCCCTGGGATACATGGCCTCCTGCATCCTGCTGGTACCCCTTGCCAGGCTGCACATGAGAAAATTGCAATGGTACCTAAGGAACCTCTGGTGCCAACACTCCCAGTCACTGGCACACCAACTCCAAGGAGTTCCTATGGTGGACCAAGGCTTGCACTCTGAACAAGGACCTTCCCTTTGTCCTTCAGCCACATGACCAAATCATAACCACAGATGCCTCAGACATTGCCTGTGGAGCTCACAAAGGAACACTGCAAACTCAGGCCTTTTGGGAACAGGAGGTTCAGGGTCACCATATCAACCTGAAAGAAATGCTAGCAGTACACAGAGCAATCCTAACTTTTCAAGAACATCTGTCACCAGGAGTCCTTCTAATCAAGACAGACAACACTACAGTCAAGTTATACATCAACAAGCAAGTGGGCACCCAGTCTTACTATCTGTGTCGCTTAGCTATGAAAATCTGGCTGTCAGCCTGTAACCTGGGACTCCATCTGATAGCACAATACCTTCCAGGAAAACAAAACACCCTGGCAGACCAATTAAGCATACAACTCATGGATCCCCACTAGTGGCAGTTGCACAGGGTGACCTTCCTAACGATCAGTCAAATCTGGGGAAAACCACACATAGACCTTTTTGCAAGCTACCAGAACAGCCAGCTGACCAAATTCTGCTCGAGAGTTTCACCCAGAAATTTAGAGTGTGGACGCCCTCTCCTTCCACTGGGGCAGCCTGTTTGTGTTCGCTTTCCCTCCCACTACCTCTGATACCCAGGGTGCTGCTCAACATCAGAGATGAAGGGCCAAGGGCCAACCTAATTGCCCCAGACTGGCCGAGGCAACACTGGTACCCCATTCTCCTCAGTCTGGGCATGCACCCTCCCATCCCCCTACACCCCACCTCAGATCTTCTCACACAACAGAGAGGGAAGCTACTGCACTCAGGCCTGGCCACACTCGAATTAACCACATGGTTTATTCCTCAGAAGTGGATAACACTTCAGCCCTCAGCTAACAAGTGGTAGACATTATTAAGGAGGCCCATAGACCCAGCACCAGAAAATCTTATTCCACAGAATGGAAAAGGTTCACCTGCTGGTGCAGCAGCAGAGGCACAGACAGAGCCAATGCCATTTTATCACTGGTACTGGACTACATGGCAGAGCTTCTAGAAAAGGGGTTTCCTGTATCAAGACTCATGCTTCAGCTATCTCAGCCTATGTCCAGCCGGAGCAGCACTTGTTCTCTCAGCACCTCTTAAAACAGTTCCTCAGAGGTGTGGCTCACATCAGACTACCTAGAAGGTCACCTGCACCAGCTTGGGATCTAAATTTTGTTTGGGAAAAGTTGACTCTAGTATCTCTCTCGGAAAGCAGCTCTATTGCTAGCCATCACTTCTGCCAGGAGGGTGTCTGAGCTCCAGGTCCTAATGGCCACTGAGCCCTTCTTCATTTTCAATGCAGACAGGGTCTCTCTGAGAACCAGCCCTCCTTTATGCCTAAGGTGGTTTCTGATGTAATCCTCAACCAGACCATTCACCTACCTACTTTCTTTCCAAAACCTACCAGTAAAGGAGAAATAATTCTACATATCCTGGACATACATAGACAATTGAGATTTTACCGTGACAGGACCACCACATCAGTCAGAAAAACTGACCAGCTACTGGTTTTATTCACCCCTGGGGCAGAGGGGAAACCCATTACACAACAGACCATTTCCAAATGGATCTCTCATTGCATACATTTCTGCTATGCCTTCCATGGAAAGACCCCTCCTAAATCCATCAGATGTCATTCCACTAGAGCAGCCTCTGCTTCCATGGCCTTCCTGAGAGGGGTGCCTACCAAGGATATTCTTGAGGCTGCTAGGTGAACATCTATCTGCACTTTCACTAAGCACTACCAGCTGGCTACATTCTCCAAAGCCAGGGCAGGATTTGCATCTGCAAACCTGCAGGGCATGCTAGCATCCCCATAACCTATATAACATGCCTCCACCTACTTCCTTAGCTTTGGGAATCTTCCCACAAGTGATGAGTGCAACAGTGAAACACGAAGAACATAGTACACTTGTGTACACTTACCATAAATGTAGATGTTCGAGTGTATTCACTGTTGCAGTCCTGTTTCCCACCCACCTTCCCCCGTATTTCTATATCCTCTTAAGGGCTCCAGACTATTGGGGGGGGGGGGGCAAGAAAAACTGATGTAATGGCGTTGGCTGTCACCCTTTATAGCCCTGATGATCTGACATCAGCCACAGTCTCAGAACAGCTGACACAGGAGGGAAATCCTTTACTCTGGTATTCAGGCTGGCTGAGGGCTACCCAGTAGTGATAACCCACAAGTGATGACTACAACTGTGAATACACTCGAACATCTACATTTATGGTAAGTGTACACAACTGTACTTTCTAAAATGTACTTTTTACCGCCCTGTTTATATAATTTGCCTTGAATAGGCTGGTTTAAAATTAAACAGTACGTGTATGTTCTACACCTACTTCTAAGTGTATGAAAGCTATGTTTAACATTGTAAAATATTTCTGATTTTTGTTACTGAGGAGCACTTGTCTGTGACGAATAAATGCTTGTTGCTTTGGAACACGACCTGGTTTTCATGATTTTTGGAAATTGTTGTGACTGAGCTTGTCAGCAAAGTTTTAAGGCCACTAGTTTCTCTTGCCTCCGCCCCTCCCCCGTAGGGCTGTCCTATACTGATGCTCACTCACACGAGTCCCTCAGTTGATTAGGAAGTGGTTCCACGTAAAGTTAATGCAGAAGAACAGCTGGTGTTACGTAATCAAGCTGTACACAGAGAAGTCCTACTGAAAACTAATTCTGCAATGCTAAGCTTCTTAATAGAAAAAATGTCATTAGAGAGAGATTTTCAGATTAGATTAACAATTTTTTCTTTCACTGTCACAAATGAAACAGGAAAGGAAGTTTAAGGATTAATGCAGATATTTTATGGAATGCATTCTAGAGCTTTCAGGTTGAAATTCAATGGTTTAGTAGCAGCTGCAACATGTTTAGTCTTAACAAAACATCTGTAATAAAAGACCGCTTACTTCTTAGGAGGGTCTTGCAGGGAAACATTAAAATCAGATGTATGATGGATGGCTAAGACAGCAATGTGCCCCATACAGTTTTATGTACATTTTTTAATTAGAAGAACAGTTTCCCGAAGTGAGAGATTGTACAGTTAATATTTGCTATGGCCATGTAATCTTCTGACCATTAAAAATTCTTTACATTCTCTATAATGCTGTGTCCAAAAAAAAAATTAAATAAATAAAAAAATAAAACTTTCATTCACCATTGTGAAGTTAGATACTGGACTGAATGGTGATTCTGTGTCAGTTTTATTGACTTCATCCTGAAATTCTACTACTGAGGGAACAGTTTGATGTATTGTGAATTGCTTTTTTTCATGCATGTAGTTCAAATTTTAGAAGAGAATTGTAATTGCAAAGCATCAGACATTCTCTGGCAGAATTCAAAATCTGCAAAAGTGTTTCATTTGAATACTTGCAGTATTAAAATCTAATATATATTATATATGTGTGTGTGTGTGTGTGTGTGTGTGTGTGTGTGTGTGTGTGTGTGTGTCTATATATATATATATATATATATATATATATATATATACATGTATATTAGACATGAGGAATAAAAAACAATGTCTGACAAAGATAAATGCAATTAATTCACATATCCAAGAGTGATTTTGTATCAGGTTTATACTAATTAAGTGCAATTATGGGGGTTCCAAACCTGAATAAAAGGAAGTTGCATTTGTAATGCTTTGATTTTAATTTTGTGAACTCCACACAAACAATAACAGCATATCAGGACTTAGTTAACAGACCCTACAGCTAAATGTCAAAAGTATTAACCAGACAGCTACCACGTCAACCCTGGAGGGAATACTTAAAAGGCCAGTGGGGTAGGAATACTCATTATCAAGACCCTGATTCAGACATGTTTGGTTCTTCTGACATGTTCTTCTCTTCTAACCAGACTTCCAAACATTTAAATGCTTAGTCTTGTAATTAAGACTGACACTATTTAAACTCTAATCAACTTATTATTTAAATCCTTCAACCTGATGTGAACTATTGTACATAACACTTACTGTATTATATCTGTTTTTTGCTTTCTTAAGCAATATTATGTTCAGTTACTTTTCTTAAGTGTTTTGATCTCTGAAATGTAATTAACTTCCTGTTTTATTTGGTTTATTAATCCTTTATTTACCATGTAACAATATTTTTATACTTTTGTATATCTGTGTGGAGCTTTTCTCCCTGGGCCTCTACTGAAAATGGATATATATCCAGCTAGACTAGCCCGGTCAACAAATGTAAAATAAATAAAATAAAATAAAAGGAAAGTATGGTAGAACTTAACATTAACATATTTGATTAAAAAGTGAACATGGCATCTGTGTATTCATATTTTGGAAGTAGAGACTATAACTTTGTTTGCAAGGCTTAAAAGTTTCTAGTCAGCATTTCTTTGCAATTTCCAGTGTTACTGTGGATGATTTTAACATCATATTACAAAGGAATGCCAATACATTCTTTTAAAACTGAAGTAATTTCAGCGTACGTAAGAAAACATTTCACACAAACCTGAAATACGTTGTAGCATTTTTTTCATTCTGACAAACAATATTCTATAAATCATATGTCAAAGAGTTACCCTTTTTTTGAATTTTTAAATGTTTACATTGTCTGATATTTGCATTGTTCCTTTTGTCAATTCTTTACATACTTACTTATGGACTACACATGCTTTTAAAAAACATATAAAGCTTAACTGGGTTATATGGCATGATCGTGAAAACACTTAAATCACTTGGACTGAAAGTAGTGACAGAAGTGGATTTTGAACCAAAATATTTTTGTTGAGGCCAAGCTCCCAACACTCAATGCAAGGAACATTGCTTCCTGAACATAATATAGTCAGCTGAGAGCAAGTTGCACCATGGGAAAATACAAACATCAACTGCACAGACCTCATTCGGGAAAAGTACATTTAGGCCACGTGCCGATCTTTGAGCACTTGACTTTCACACTTGTGTGCAGATCTTGACTAACCTGTGAGAATTTAATAAAGTCTTGTTAAAAGCAAAACTAGTAATTTATTTATTTACTAAGGAAGATTTTGTAATTATTAGCTCTTTCTCTGAAGCATCATTTTTGAATTTTAATCCCATATGCAAATGCCCATGAAAGTAGTACCCTTAGTTACAATGAAAAAAGAACAACTGTAAGGCAAACTAAATTTGTTTTTTTTTTTTCCTTTTTTGAGCATAACCCCTTGCAACCCTCATGAGTGAATAATGCCGCATCCCTATTATTTTAACATACTTGTTTCCAAAATCACAGTCGCTTGTACAAAGAAATACCTTGTTTTGCTCAGAATGTACACTGGAAGGGTTGTTTTAATGGAACATCCCATTCAGGCATATTCATGTCATTTAATCCAAAGTAACTTTTCTTCTGCACACTTTGTTGCCCATCTTATTATTCATTTTTAATGAAGCCAAAACTATACAGTTTAGCCCATCTTTTACTTTTGCCCTCTTATTAAAGTAAATAAAAGCACATCTTTTCAAATCAGGAAAATAATTTTCAGTACTTTATTGTTATGACATCTGACACTAACATCATATGTGATCCAAATTCATTAACTGAAATTAGAATTTTCAATAGCATTGTGGGAACATATTTCCACTAATAACTATGTTTAATAGGCTTAAACACATTCATCATAAGACGTTCTCCAGCATATTCTTGCTTGTTTTTCTCCCATTCTTCATAGCTAATTGACTTCATAGTGGCACCATGGTCTTCATAGATGTCCTCATTTGTTCTCCCATGGTGGGATCTTCACACATAAAACCCCTAATAGGGCACTGCATTGTTTTTGTCTGAATGGGCTAGGGCCAAGTGAGCCCTTGCCATTTGATTTTTCTCTGGTATGGACACCATTTCTTCAGAAAGGACAGAATATGGGGCTTTTAGATTTCCAGTTTTCAATAAGATTCATGGGAAAATGACACTTTTGAATCATATACCATGAAGTGGTTGTATATTGAGGAAAAGATCTCCCTTTCCTTAGACAGTGAAGGTTGAGGAGGATTTGCTGTGGTACATCAAGATGAATTATCATATAATTTTGATATAACTCGCTTAAAGACAGAGTCTGTTTCACATAATGCCAGGGTGGATGTGTGGGGTGTGTAACACTTGTTCACTAAGGCTACAGTTTAGAAGCATGTATGTAAAAAAAAAATCTGTACTGAGTAAAGATACTGGGAGCCCTTATGTGCATTTGTACTACCCTGTTCTTTTTGCCATTATATGTTGCTGCCCAACCCCCCCCCCCCCAATGATTTTGTTATTTTGGCTGTTGAATGCATGTTCAAGGCCCTTTAGCAGAAACTGATATACTCTTCCAGTCTGCTATTTAGGATGTTCTTCGCCGGTCTGAATACCAGAGTCTTGGATTCCTGTGTCAGATGCTGTCTCTTCTTCCATGACGTCAGGTCATTAAGGGTATAAAACATGCAGCCGATGCCATTACATCAGTCTTTCTTGCTGTGCGGTGCCCGAAGCAGAACTTGTTCACAAGTGCTGGTCGTCCGACTCCTGAAATTTTTGTTTTCGAGTT
Source organism: Protopterus annectens (assembly GCF_019279795.1). NCBI lineage: Eukaryota > Metazoa > Chordata > Ceratodontiformes > Protopteridae > Protopterus > Protopterus annectens. The sequence continues at coordinate 1,025,660,261 of NC_056731.1, read as the reverse complement.
TCAGAACCAAAGTCTTCAAAAAAGCTAAGTACCCCACTGGGGATCCTTTTTCTTGCTCTTAACCGATGTCAGTAAAAGTTAACAATTGTATTATCTGTGGAAAGCAAATATCTCATAAAGATTTTCATTCGTACTGCATTCCTAGCTTGGGCCCAGACCACAACGTCCCTCACTGTCGGTTTTGTGCCTTGTTCAACCCCCGAACTATTCGTTGTCGGGATATATTTGCAGCAAATTATTTTGGTACTTGGTATAACTATCCAGAAATGGCTTCAGTATGCCATCCGACTACCAATATTCTGAAAAAACGTAAGGATAAAGACAGAGACAGACAGCATAGGTCCAAAACTGCCCGACGACACTTCCGTTAAGCTAGTAAGCTAGTTGCCAGTCTGCCAGTACTCAGTGAGGCACTTTCGCAGCCCCCAATACCCGCTACTTCAGATTCGCAGACCTCTACTGAGAACCATTCAGAGTCCGGTATGCCGCGAGATGCTTCTTCGACTATGGAACCTGTGGATGTCTGTACCTTGGATGGGTTCAGAGCTGCTGTGCAGGCACCGGCTTTTGAGGGTGTATTCAGGCCTACAGACTTTTATTTTAAACCGACACCATCTTCTTCATCCAGGCCTAAAACTCGACCCATGCCTAGAAAACTGACATACAAACTGCATGCTCAGGACCATATTCCTAAAAAACAAATGCTTAGAATGGCAGAAGACCTTACTACCTTAATTAGGGGAAGCCAGTCTTCTCCCTCTAAGAGACCTAGAACTGATTTTCCTTCTGATCAGGAATCTGATATTTCTGTTTTTTCTGATATCTGCCTATAAGGATTTTAATGCAGAGGATTCCATTCCCTCTGCTTCCTCTCCAAAATATTTTTCTTTTGGTGAAACCTTGCACACTCTTAGGGAGCGTTTCCGCTGGGAAAGCCAGGATTACTCTGACTCCAAAAAGAGGCTTAGGGAATTCTTACTCCTTCCACAACACAGGCCTTTAGCTATCTTGCCTGTTCTGGACATTGTGGATTATGCTTTCTTGGAATCTAGCCTTTCCCCAGACATTTTACCTCCAGCTCCCAGAAAACCTGACTGGTATTACAGTATATCTGACTCTCACAAGTTATTCTTCAAGAATTCTACTGCAGATAGAGACCATTTCCCAAGGAAACAAAGGGCATTAAGGCTACTACTGCCAAAAACCCTACCCCTTGTGATAGAGATTCTAGAGCCTTGGACAGATGGGGTAAGAAGGTATATACTTCTGCTACTTTGGCCATTAGGGCTTTAAATTGCCAGTTTCATATGTTAAAGTACCAGCAGCATGTTATGGAACTACTTAAACAGAAAATTATGTTGATTCCTGAATGTGCTGAACACAAAGAATTACAGGATTTAATGCATTCTGCAGAACAAGTTGGTAAACGTACTTTACAATGTGGTTTTGACTCTTTAGAAGCATCTTGCAGGGCTGCTTTCACTAGGTCTGTACTTAGAAGGCATGCTTGGCTTAAGGAGCAAAACTTGCCAGATCATGTTAAAGCTAAATTACTGGATGCTCCCTTAAACCAAGACTGCCTGTTTGGCAACAAAGCAGAAGAAGTCCTCAAAAAGATGGAGGAAAAAGCTAAATCTATGCAAACTGTTAAAGATTTCCTGCAAGTACAGCCTCCCAGATTTAGCAGGCATTGGCCTGCAAAGAATTGGTCCTTTCCAGCCCTTCTCAGTCCAAATCCAGGAACAGCGGACCACCTAGGTTACAGTCTTAGGATATGCACAGGCCTAAGCAGTGGGGGGCTCCCACTTCCAAAGCAGGGAGTAGTAAGACACCCCCCTACGGGAAAATGGCACAATGACTTGACCTTAACCCTTACAAGCCCTGCTCAGCTGCCTGCTCCCTTAGGAGGAAAGCTCGCCCTGCATGCAAAAAAACTGGGAACTCATTACCCAGGACAAATAGGTTTTGAATATAGTTTCCGAGGGATACAGATTCCACTTTCACAACCTACCAACCCCAAATGGTTGGCCAGACCTACCCCCAAATCAGTGGGCAGAGGCTTAACAGCAGGTTCTCTCTCTTCTAAGTATCAGGGCTATTCAACCTGTCCGAGCAGATGAACGGGGACAAGGTTTTTATTCAAGACTTGTCCTGTACCCAGAAAAGAGAGCTCCTGGTGTCCTATCCTGGACCTCTCTATTCTAAACACTTTTTTGGTAATCCCAAAATTCAAGATGCTAACACTTCAACAGCTGCTTCCTATGATGGGCAAAGATGCCTGGTTGGCAACCTTAGACTTAAAGGAAGCTTACCTGCACATTCCAATAAAGGAATCTTGCAGGAAATACCTATGCTTTACGGCAGGCTCCATGCACTTTCAGTTCTCTGCACTTCCCTTTGGCATATCTACTGCGCCCAGGGTATTAGCAAAGTGTCTAACTCCAGTCATTGTATTTTGCTGGCAGAGAAATATTCAAATATACCCATACTTAGATGATTATCTGATTCAGGCAGAAAGACAGGAATTGCTATTAAAACATCTGGCATTCGTAAAGAAACTTCTAAACTCACTGGGGTACACCATAAATGAAAAGAAATCTCACCTAGTACCCTGCCAACAAATTGTATGCCTGGGAGCAAGCTTGAATACTACTTCCCAGATGGCTTTCGTCACTGCACAGAGAAAAGTTTATTTGACAACCTACCTCAAACTACTGGCCACAAAGACCCAGCTATCTGCAAGGAAAATTCTGCAAGCCCTGGGGTTCATGGCCTCTTGCATTCTACTAATTCCATATGCAAGAATGCATACGAGAAACTGCAATGGTATTTAAAAAACCTATGGTGTCAACATTCTCAGGACCTGGAATCAATGATTCCTATTATTCCTTGTATAAAGACATAGTTCCTTTGGTGGGCAGAGGCCTGCTACCACAACAAGGGGCTCCATTTCATTCTACCCCCTGCCTGCCCAAACCCTAACAACAGAGTCATCAGACTATGCATGGGGGGCTCATTGACAGGGCAGTGCATTCAGGGCAAATGGAACCCGAGACAGATGCACCTGCATATCAACCAAAAAGAAATGTTAGCTGTACAGAATTCCCTGACAGCCTTCAAGGACCACATCCTTCCAGGACAATTATTGGTAAAGACAGACAACACCACAGTTATGTGGTACATAAACAAGCAGGGGGAAACCCATTCGTACCCTCTCTGCAGACTAGCCATGGCTGTGTGGAACACAGACTTGAGCTACCAAGTGCACCTACAAGCTCAATTCCTGCCAGACAAGCTAAATTCACTAGCAGATGACCTAAGCAGAAATCTCATGGACCCACACGAATGGAAACTGGAACCAAAAATATTCAACCTCTTGAGGAGCAAATGGGGACCCCAGAGTTAAACCTGTTTGCCTCCCCTAAGAACTACCAATTGGACAAATTCTGCACAAGGACTTCCCACAGTCAAGCTTGGAAAAGGGATGCCCTGTCCTTTACCTGGGAAAGCCTCTTAGTTTATGGCTTTCCCCCTCTGCCTCTCCTCTCGAAGGTTCTGCTAAAGATCAAACAGGACAAACCAAGGACAATACTGATTGCACCAGACTGGCCACACCAGCACTGGTACCCCCTCTTGTGCATTATGACAATTCTTGAACGATGGCATCTACCTCAGACCCCTTCCCTGCTGTTCCAGCAGGCGGGCCAGATTCTGCACCCTCAGCTTCAAACCCTGAACCCTGCAGCCTGGCTAATTCCTTGAGCTCTCCAATAGCATCCCTCAGTAAGCAGGTGCTAAGATGTCATTCTGGAGGCAAGGAGGCCTAGTACTAGAAAATCCTATGCTGAAAAGTGGAAAAGATACTGTTCCTGGAGCCAGACTCAGGGGATGGGCAAAAATGTACCCAGCTTTACCTCATATTATTCAGTACTTAGTAGAAATGCTCCACACGGGCCTATCCTTCTCGTCTGTTAAAATTCATGCCTCTGCCAGCCATTTCAGCACATTATAATACTGAACCACCCCTCTTCTCTCATCCCCTGCTAAAGCAATTCCTCAGAGGGGCCAAAAATTTAAGACCCCCAAGGAGAGCCCCTACTCCAGCCTGGGACCTTAACTTTGTATTGGAAAAGCTCACTCTCCCTCTTGAGCCAGCTGCAACTGCAGAGTTGAAATTCCTCTCTTGGAAAACAGCCTTCCTTCTAGCCATCACTTCAGCAAGAAGATTGTCTGAATTACAGGCCCTCATGGCAGTGGAGCCCTTCATTATCTTCCATGCAGACAGGGTTTCCCTCAGGACCGATCCTTCCTTTATGCCCAAGGTTGTGTCTAGTGTGGCCCTTAATCAGTCCATTCATTTGCCTACCTTTTTCCTGAATCCACAAAACAAAGGAGAACGAATACTGCACTCTTTGGACATGCACAGACAACTTAGATTTTATATGGAGAGGACTAAGCCTCTCAGAAAATCTGAACAGCTGCTAGTTGGCTTTGCTGCAAGGGCAGAGGGGAAGGCCATTATAAAGCAAACCATTTCTAAGTGGATAGTCCATTGCATTCATTTCTGCTATAAGCACCTTGGAAAACCTACCCCACAGGGGATAAGATCACATTCTACCAGGGCTGCATCTACCTCTACAGCCTTTCTCAGAGGTATCCCTACCGGGGACATCCTAGAAGCTGCTACCTGGAGCTCTGTACATACCTTCACCAAGCATTACCACATGCCTATTTTTTCTAAATCCAGAGCTGGTTTTGCCACTGCAGTTTTGTAGGGCTTAATAGCTGGTCCTAATTGTCTCTAACTTATTCCTCCCTTCCTTAGCTTTGGGAATCAACCCAAATGTAATGACTGCAACAGTGAAACACAAAGAACATAGTACAGTTGTGTACATTTACCATAAATGTAGATGTTCGAGTGTATTCACTGTTGCAGTCCTGGTTATCCTCCCTCCAGCCCCCTGACTTCTCTTGGCTCTACCTTTCCTTCTTGTTTGGTGTATTTAAGCTTTCTGGTGTATTTGCTTTTTGTTGGAGGGGTACCATAACATATAATTGCTTCCCATTGTGGGGGTACCTGACATCTGGGGCAAGAAAAACTGATGTAATGGCATCGGCTGCATGTTGTATACCCCTGACGACCTGACATCATGGAAGAAGAGACCGCATCTGACACAGGAATCCAAGACTCTGGTATTCAGGCCGGCTGAGGGCTACCTGCAGGTAGATAACCCAAATGTGATGACTGCAGCGGTGAATGCACACGAACATCTACATTTATGGTAAATGTAAACAACTGTACTTTATTCTCATACCACTGATGGGAACTTCCATGAGTATACCATTTTAAAGGTATTAAAGATGTAATGAAGGGAATCCAGTCACTTTTTGGCACTACAGCCACGTATGTTATGACAGGGGGAACACCTAATCTTTAATTTTTTTTGAGGCGAGGGTCATGATATAGTGTGAAATGGAAAGTAAATTCCTAAGATACACTGCCTGTTATGTCGCCTGGTGGTACCGCACCACATAGTTTTTTTTTTTTAAATCCTAAGCAACAGCGCAAGAAGAATGGAAGAAAAAAGATGCCCAGGCTTAACCACATTTTTTTGACTATCTGTGCATGTCAGACTAATGCCTACACAAGAGTTGCTGGTGAATACTCCATTTTCCTACCTTCTGAATTGCTTTCATTCACTATCTTAATATTATTATATAGTGCCTGGGTATCCTTATAAATTACTAAGTTGGAGTTCCCTATACTCGGGAATAATGGGTTCTAGGTTCTATACTCGGGAATAATGGGTTCTAGGTTCTATACTCGGGAATAATGGGTTCTAGGTTCCCATGAAAACTTCAAATTTTAATATGGATGCACAAGTAAAACTTTTATGCACAGTGAATAAATGTTCCTAGGTTCAGTACAAGAGCTACTGTCTTCAAACATTTTTCAAATTATTTACTTACAGCAAAAATCATTCATATACAGATGCACTGGTGCACATTAATGGACTACATACTCTGTTCTCTTGTTAATTTTTTGATAGGCATCACTGTGCAGAAGCCTGTTCAAACATACAACTCATTGCTCAGACAAATTATTCAGTGAGACCTCTTTCTCTGTTCAGAACAGTCACTGTATACTGTTTTCATCTTTAGGTGATGGTCACATTTGATAAAATGTTCTTTTGCACAGACAGATCAGACTCTTGCATACTGCACATTTGCAGTGACAGACTGAAATCTTTTTGACAGTGATATTGGATTATCACTCCTATCTGTGTGGTACTGTATCTCTTGCAACATGCATTTTTATGGAATAGGCTGCAAGAAATAGCCACAAGACAAATCAATGACAAGCTGGCGACTGTAACTTAAATGTTGCCAATCCAAGTTCAGGTCAATATGAATATCCTAGTGCTGTTGCCATAAAATGCAACAACAATGACAATACCACACCAATTGCTGAACATAGCCAAATGCCTCCAATTCACAGTGGGGGTGTACCAGATCTGTGTAGGACATAAGTAGATATGGCACCATAGCAGACAAATACAGAAGGTATAAATGTATTGCGTGGGGAATGACAGTATGCAAAAGTACAACAACATCATCAACACGGTTAAATACACACATCTGACATCAACACTGATAAATACACACATCTGGCATGAACACTGATAAATACACACATTTGGCTGTGCACTGGTGTGACCACAGTACTGGACCCCATGACAGTAGACCCCTGTACGCATCTCTCTGCCTGAAAATGGTAGTGATGACCTTTGCTCTGTTTGCAGCAGTAATTTATGATAAAACACCTCTACTGAATTGTCAGATGATGAGTTATCTTGCATCCAGACCCCTAATTCTATTTTCACAATTCCCTCTTGTATATCCATTAAAGTAAATTGCAATTATCCAATGATGTTTTCATTAGGGTGGCTATATAATTTGCTTTTTCAAATTATACACTGTTTTGCCAGAGTGTCTCTGGTTTGGCTGCAAGTGAATTTGTTGTTGGACTTGTTTGCGTTTCAATTTCAAACTCCTGTAGAACCCACCCGTAATGTATTGCACATCAGGCTTTCCTTAACTTTAGTAAGGTTTAGGGTTATCATGCATTACTGAAGTGAGCAGGGGGGCTTCATCTTGATGCAACACACTGCTTACTCAGTATGAGCATTCCAGTGAAATGAATGACAGAAGCCAAACTAAAAAACAAAAATGACAGAAATGGCTAAATGGAATATGTAGGTCTGTTTGAGGGATACATTAAATACATCATAGAATATAATTATGGAAAGCGTTGTGTGATTTTTTGGATTCACCAGTAGTCATGAGACTTATTTCCCATCCTTATGATATTACATTTTTATATATATATATATATATATATATATATATATATACACACACACACACACACACACACACACACACACACACACACACACACACACGTGGGCATATGTATCTGTGTGTGTGTGTGTGTCTGTGTGTGTGTGTGTGTGTGTGTGTGTATATATATATATATATATATATATATATAAAATATATGTGTGTGTGTGTGTATATATATATATTTATATATATATATATATATATATATATATATATACACACACACACACACATGGGCATATGTATCTGTCTGTGTGTGTGTGTGTGTGTGTGTGTGTGTGTGTGTGTGTGTATATATATATATATATATATATATATATATATATATATATATATAGATATATAGATATATAGATATATATATAGATATATATATATATTCATAGATATATATATAGATATATAGATATATAGATAGATATATATATATATATATATATATATATATATATATATATATATATATAAATATATATGTGTGTGTGTGTATGTATATATATATATATATATATATATATATATATATATATATAAAATATATATGTGTGTGTGTATGTATGTATATATATATGCATATACGTGTGTGTATGCACATATTATCATTATATATTATAAATAAAATGCATGTATATATGTTATTTATTAGCATTATTTTACTGGGGTAGACTAACTAGGCACAAGGGCCCTTTTCAGAGGAGGCCCAGGGAGAAAATCTCCACCTAAAACACTTAACTCTCCAAAAGGTTATAGTAAGAAAGAGGAGCAGAAGTGTAACAAAAGCATTACTAATAATTATCAGTTAACGTTTAGAAAACAACAAGGGTTTGTTACAGAAGTGAGTTTGACTGTTAAACCAAAAGATGTAAACTATCTTGAATGTGAAAAACAGCTAAGTAGAGCTGTTGTAGTACAGAAATGTCTTCTTTACATTTTACGTGCTACAGACATGGCTAAAGGCCGTACGTAGTCAGCAACAAGGGAGAAAAGAGTAAGCGATGATATGTGTGGCCAATCAACAGTAATAAGTATAGCCACTACAGTACAATGTACATCATTAACTACAGGGTAGTGTACCTTATTGACTACAGTACAGTGTACATTAACTACAGGGCAGTGTCTCTTATTAACTAAGGTACAGTGTACATTAACTGCAGGGCAGTGTCTATTATTAACTACAGTACAGAAGGAGGAGAAGAGGTGGAAGGCATGCCTGAAGGCAGGTAAAGGCTAGGACTGTGATAGTGAGGGTCGGAACTTTGAATGTTGGTAGTATGACTGGTATAGGGAGAGAGCTAGCTGATATGATGGACTGAAGGAAGGTTGGTATATTGTGTGTGTGCAAGAGACCAGATGGAAAGGGAGCAAGGCTAGGTTTATCGGAGGTGTTTTCAAATTGTTTTATCATGGTGTGGATGGAAGGAGAATTGGCTTGGACATTATCCTGAAGGAGAACAGTATGCTAAGACTGTTTTGGAGGTGAAAAGAGTGTCGGATAGAGAGATGTTTATGAAGCTGGAAATTGATGGTGTAATGATGAATGCTGTTAGTGCATATGCTCCACAAGTTGGGTGTGCGATGGATGAGAAAGAAAAATTTTGGAGTGAGTTGGATGAAGGTGGTGATGACTGTACCCAAGGGTGAGAGACTGGTGATTGGAGCAGACTTCAATGGGCATGTTGGTGAAGGGAACAGAGGGGATGAGGAAGTGATGGATAGGTATGGTGTTAAACAAAGGAATGCAGAAGGTCAGATGGTAGTGGATTTTGTGAAAAGGATGGACATGGCTGTGATGAATACGTATTTTAACAAGAGGGAGGAACATAGGGTGATATACAATAGTGGAGGAAGATGCACACAGGTGGATTATATCTTATGTAGAAGGGCCAGTCTGAAGGAGATTGGAGACTGTAAAGTGGTGGCAGGGGAAAGTGTAGTTAGACAGCATAGGATGGTGGTTTTTAGGATGACATTGGTGATCAAGAAGAGGAGGATGAGTGTGAGGGCAGCACCAAGGATCAAATGGTGGAAATTGAAAAAGAGTAATTGTGAGGTGATGTTCAGGGAAGAGTTAAGACAGGTACTGGGTGGCATTGAAGAATTACCAAATAGCTGGGTAACTACAGCAGAGCTAGTAAGAGAGATGGCTAGAAAGGTGCTTGGTGTGACATCTGGAAAGAGGAAGGAGGACAAAGAGACCTGGTGGTGGAATGAAGAAGTACAGGAGAGTATACAGAGAAAGAGTTTGGCGAAGAAGAAGTGGGATTGTCTAAGAGATGAAGAAAGTAGATAAGAGTATAAGGAGATGAGGTGCATGGCAAAGAGAGATGTGGTGAAGGCTAAGGATAAGGCATATGAAGAGTTGTATAAAAGGTTGGACACTAAGGAGGGAGAAAAGGACCTGTACTGATTGGCTAGACAGAGGGACCGAGCTAGTAAAGATGTGCAGCAGGTAAGGGTGATAAAGGATAATGAGGGAAACATACTCACAAGCGAGGAGAGTGTGTTGAGCAGATGGAAAGAGTACTTTGAGGGGTTGATGAATGAAGAGAATGAGAGGAAGAGAAGGTTGGATGATGTGCGGATAGTGAATCATGACATGCAGTGGATGAGCAAGGAGGAAGTAAGGATAGCTATGAAGAGGATGAAGAACGGAAAGGCTGTTGGTGCAGATGACATACCTGTGGAAGCATTGAGGTGTTAAGGTGAAGTGGCAGTGGAGTTTTTAACTAGATTGTTTAATGAAATCTTGGAAAGTGAGAGGATGCCTGAGGAATGGAGAAAAAGTGTTTTGGTACCGATTTTTAAGAATAAGGGTGATGTGCAGAGCTGTAGTAACTACAGAGGGATTAAACTGATCAGTCACAGCATGAAGTTATGGGAAAGAGCAGTGGAAGCTAGGTTAAGAAGGGAGGTGATGATTAGTGATCAGCAGTATGGTTTCATGCCAGGAAAGAGCACTACAGATGCGATGTTTGGAGTGTTGATGGAGAAGTACAGAGAAGGTCAGAAGGAGTTGCATTGTGTCTTTGTGGATTTAGAGAAAGCATATGACAGGGTGCCTAGAGAGGAGTTGTGGTATTGTATGAGGAAGTCGCGAGTGTCAGAGAAGTATGTAAGAGTGGTACAGGATATGTACGAGGGTAGTGTGACAGCGGTGAGGTCTGCTGTGGAAGTGATGGATGTGTTTAAGGTGGAGGTGGGATTACATCAAGGATCAGCAATGAGCCCTTTCTTATTTGCAATGGTGATGGACAGGTTGACAGATGAGATCAGACAGGAGTCCCTGTGGACTATGATGTTTGCAGATGACATTGTGATCTGTAGTGAGAGAAGGGAACATGTGGAGGAGACCCTGGAGAGGTGGAGATATGCTCTAGAGAGAAGAGGAATGAAGGTCAGCACGGCTAAGACAGAATATATGTGTGTGAATGAGAGGGAGGATAGAGGAATGGTGAGGATGCAGGGAGTAGAGGTGGAGAAGGTGGATGAGTTTAAGTACTTGGGATTAACAGTTCAGAGAAATGGTGAGTGTTGTAGAGAGGTGAAGAAGAGAGTACAGGCAGGATGGAGTAGGTAGAAAAGAGTGTCAGGAGTGATTTGTGACAGATTAGTACCAGTAAGAGTGAAAGGGAAGGTCTATAAGAGGGTAGTGAGACCAGCTATGTTATATGTGTTGGAGACAGTGGCATTGGCAAAAAGTCAGGAGTCAGAGCTTGACGTGGCAGAGTTGAAGATGTTAAGATTTGCACTGGGTGTGACTAGGATGGACAGGATTAGGACTAAGTGTATTAGAGGGTGAGCCCAGGTTGGAAGGTTTGGAGACAAAGCCAGAGAGGCAAGATTACGTTGGTTTGGACATGTGCTGAGGATGGATGCAGAGTATATTGGGAAAAAGATGCTAAGGATGAAGCTGCCAGGTAACAGGAAAAGAGGGAGGCCTAAGATAAGGTTTATGGATGTGGTGAGAGAGGACATGCAGGTGGTTGGTGTGACAGAGCAAGATGCAGAGGACAGGAAGAAATGGAAACAGTTGATCTGCTGTGGCGACCCCTAACGGGAGAAGCCGAAAGAAGAAGAAGAAGACAGTGTACATTAACTACAGGGTTGTTATATTTCGGCTTTTCCCAGTTAAGGGTCGTCACAGCGGAACTCCGGTCCGCTAATAATTGGCAGTAGATTTTCACAAACGTCAAGGTGCCAGCTCGATGTTCAACCTTCAACAAAGGCATGCCCATTTACACATGTCTTTTGAATGCCCACCTAACCATGGGGAGGACATGCAGACTCCACTCACAAGGCACTCCCCGCACTCCAGCCAAGAAACGAGCGGGAGAACCTCTTGCTGTGAGGCAACAACGCTACTGCTGCACCACCACATCTCAGGGTAGTGTACCTTATTAACTACAGTACAGTGCAGTGCACATTAACTACAGGGTGGTGTACCTTATTAACTACAGTACGGTGTACATTAATTACAAGCATTGACTATAGTACAGTGTACATTACCTACAGTGCAGTGTACATTAACTACAGGGCAGTGTACTGTATTAACTATAGTACAGTGTACATTAACTACAGAGCAGTGTACATTATTAACTACAGTTCAGAGTACATTAACTACAGGGCCGTATACCTTATTGACTACAGTACAGTGTACATTAACTACAGGGCAGTGTGCCTTATTAACTACAGGGCAGTGTACATTAACTGCAGGGTAGTGTACCTTATTAACTACAATATAGTGTACATTAACTACAGAGCAGTGTATATCAACCACAGGGCAGTGTCCTTATTAACTACAGTACAATGTATATTAACTACAGGGCAGTTTACCTTATTAACTAAAGTACAGAGAACGTTAACTACAGACCAGTGTACCCTCTTAACTACAGTACAGTGTACATTAACTACAGGGCAGTGCACTGTATTAACTATAGTACAGTGTACATTAACTACAGGGCAGTGTACCATATTAACTACAGTACAGTGTACATTAATTACAGGCATTAATTAACTACAGTACAGTGTACATTAACTACAGGGTAGTGTACCTTATTAACTACAGTACAGTGCATATTAACTACAGGGTGGTGTACCTTATTAACTACAGTACGGTGCACATTAATTACAGGCATTGACTACAGTACAGTGTACATTACCTACGGGGCAGTGTACCTTGTTAACTACAGTACAGTGTACATTAACTACAGGGCAGTGTACCTTATTAACTACAGTACAGTACAGTGTACATTAATTACAGGGCCGTTTACATTAAATACAGTACATTAAAGGATGTAAGTAAGAGTTACTTTATATGGGTGGACATTTGTGGCATTTTAAGCATGAAGTTTAGTAGGTATTACCTTGTTGAATGGCTTGAACATGACCTTGTTTTCATCAGATTTTTTTTTACGCAAATACTTTTATTTTCCAACAATATAATATTGAGCTTTTACAAATCCAAAAAGAATAAACTTGTAATAAATTATTTACAATATATACAAATGGCCTACAATAAGGAGACAATCTGTTGTGAGAATTTAGTTACACAAAGTTAGAGAAGATCTTGTGTTCTCATCATTTAAACAGTTAGAATTATATCTGAATTAAGAGTCTCAATGAGAGAAAGTGCTTTCACCCAAAGGTTGTTAGTCCAGTTCTTAGGAAATATTCTTAGTTCCATAGTTTTTATTTCCAGTAGCACAATTTCTTTCAGCAGAGTTAAGAAGTCTTCTATAGTTGGAATAGAGGAGGATTTCCATTTCCTTGAGATGCATTTCTTGGGAACCGCTAGCATGTTCCAAAGAAGGAAAAGATCTTTATTGTTCATTACAATATTTTCATTTACATTCAACAGAATTAATGACTTTGATGAACTAAATGAATCTGTATAAATGGCTTGAAGAAAATTACCAATCTCTTCCCAAAAATTCTTAATGTAAATACAGTCAAAAAAGATGTGTGACCAATCAACTTTACAAATTACTTCTTTAATTTAGCAATTTTATTAGGAGAGTAAAAAGCTATATGCAGAAATTTCCAAGTGAAAATTTTCCAAATTTGTAAATTAGAGGTTAATTTAATAGAATACAAGTGATTAGATTTATTTTCAACAGATGAATTTAATGAAAGCTCTCTACTGATAAAATTCCCAAAATTTTGATTGGGGTTAGCCTTATAATTAATTATGATTTTGTATAATTTTGATAAGTTTGTCCAATCAAATCCATTATATAAAACTTCATGCAAACAAAATATGAGTTTAGGGATAGATTTAAAGGAGGAATTATCAATTATTCTGCTTAGATCTTGGACATAGGGTTGCAAGCTCTTGAGAACTAGCCAATCATAGCTTGATAGATCATATAAACTTTTTAACTGTTGTACATCCAAAACCAACAATTTTTTTATACAGTAGTACTAACTTGTAAAGTTTTTAGTTTCCCAAGTGTTAAGTGTATTTATATGAATTTTATTTTAAAAGTTTTTAGTACATCTGAAGGGGAATAATAATTCTAGCCATGATTTTATATCAGCATTATTATTAATAAAATTTCTAAATATGTTGTAAATATAGTTTATATATTTTAGATTAGTAGGTTTAGAAGAATTATATTGTATGTTGACACTAAGGTTATGCCAGCGTTTATTTTGTTAGTTGAGTTGCAGATTTTTAGTTAATTTATTTTCATTTAGGAAGATAATGGTGTGTAAAGACCTCCAAGCTGAAGTGAATTTTAGGTTGATCCAATTTATGAATGTTTTAAAAATGGATGATTTGATGTAAGAATCTATGTCTGGAAAATTACCCAAGGTCTTATGTGGTTTGAAAAGGCTATTCTATTTCTATTTGGGAACCAAAAAAAATTTATAAGATTTTATTTGTTTATTTTAGAAAACTTTTATTGGGAATCATAAGAATGGCTTGCAAAATATAGTTTATTTTTGGGAGAAGAACTATCTTAATTAGTTGCAATCTATCTTCAAATTTTAAGAATAATTTATTCCATTTTCCAATATGTGTTTTTAAAGTTTTCACAATATTGTTATAATTTATTTTTAATGTTAAAATCCATATTTTCACATAGTACTATGCCTAAATAATTTATAGAGAAAGCCTGTTTTCCAATTAATTGATTTATGTTTGAGTATCATATTTTTTATTTGATAACATGAAATTGGACTTAGTTTTGCTAATACATAGACATGAGATATGATAAAAGGTATCAATTTGTAAGTCTAACTCTTGATAAGATTCATCTGAGTTGATTAGAGTAAGGAGAATGTTATCTGCAAAGAGCATTATTTTGGAATTAAATTGACCATGACTGTCAATTACTTTAATTTTAGGGTTATGACGAATTATTAAAGAAAAATATTCTATTGCTAATGTGAATAAGATTGGGGACATAGGGCAACCTTACTTTGTACCTTTAGTAATTTCAATGGCATCTGAAGTAAATGGACACAATTTTATATAGGCAATATTGTTTTTATAAATATTTTTGATTAATGATATGAGTTGTGTAGGAAATTTATAGATTTCTAAAACTTTAAAAAGATAATCCCATTTTAGTGAGTCAAAGGCTTTTTCAATGTCAAGAGTAACTGTAAGGGCTTCTTGGTTGTCTCTATTTAGAATGTCAATAATAGTTAATATTATTTGGACATTATCATGGGTATGTCTGTTGTAAATAAAGCCTATTTGATCATCACTAATAACATGTATTAGAGATTTTTTTTAATTCTGTTGACCAGAATAGACATGAAAATTTTGTAATCATTATTAGGTAGTGAAATTGGCCTGTATGAACTACATTGTTTAGGATCTTTATTTTCTTTTTTGATAGGCTGCTCATTGCTTTCTTTTGGTTTTATTTTATGTTGTGTTGCTCAACTTTGAACTTGCTTGAGCAGGTCTGCACCACACTGCACATTGGAGCTGACAAAATTGTTAGATTGGACTACTTTGTGATACCTCTAATACCAGGGAAATACTGCTTTTGACTTTTTACAGCATTTTAGAGCACTGTAAGCTGTTTTAAGACTACTGTTGCTTGTGTTATTTTTTTACATTTGAAACAGATTCTGTACTTTGCTGTTGGAAAAGAGTGATTGCATTTTTCTGAGCATTTATTCCTGGCTGTTTCCAAGCTCTCTTTCATTTAGGTGCTTGTTGCATTCTGATGGCTTTATTTTCTGCTGCAGTGCATGGTTTTGCACTTGTTTGAACAGAGTTTGCAAACCCATGCTACGTAAGCAAAGAGGGCATGATGTTCTTCGTGTTTCACTGTTGCAGTCATTACATTTGGGTTATCCCTGCCAGGGTAGCCCTCGGCTGGCCAGAATACTAGAGGCGTAGTATTTCTATGTCAGTTGCTGTCACTTTAGTACTGATGTCAGGTCTTCAGTAGTATAAAGTAAAATAGCCGAAGCCATTACATCAGTCTTTCTTGCCATGGAGCCAGAAGCAGTTCACACGAGTGCCGGTTGGCCACTACCTGAGTTTCATCTACCGATTTGAAGCTGAAGTCTTCTAAAGCTAAGTACCCCATTGGGGATCCTTTTTTCTTGCATTAACCGATGTCAGAAAAGGTTAACAATTGTCTCGCCTGTGGAAAGCAAATACCACACCAAGACTTTCATTCTTACTGCGTCACTTGCTTAGGCCCAGACCATGACGTCCCCCGCTGTTGCTTCTGTGCTTTGTTCAATGCCAGAACTATCCATCGTCGGGCACTTATTGTAGCTAGATACTTTTGCTTACAGTCCTCGAACTTCGATATGGCTTCAGTAAGCCATCTGACAGCAGATCTTCTGAACAAATGTAAAGATAAAAACAGAGAGAGACCACACAAGTCCAAACCTACTGACGATGTTTCCGTTAAGCTAGTCATTAGTTCTCTGGTCCTCAGTGAGGTGCTTTCGCAGCCCCTGATGCCTGCTTCACTTGATTCGCAGGCTGCTACCGAAACCCTTTCAGGGTCCGGTATGCCACAAAACTGTTCTTTGACTAAGGATCCTGCAGTCATCTCTACCTTGGATGGGTTGGAGGTGCTGAGCAGGCACCAGCTTCCGAGGAAGTCCTTCACACTACCAATTCGCGACACAAACTGACGTCTTTCGTGACTACCGTTCTTTCGAAAACTACTTAGTTCCTTAGGCCCAGGGTACTAACCACACCAAAGAAACCAACAACCCAATCTCAGGCACTTGCTTCCTTGCCTCAGTCTCAAATGCTTAAAATGGTGGAAGACCTTTTCATGCTGATCAGGGGAAGCCAATCTACCCCCTCCAAAAGGAAAAGAGATATGTCCCCTGTAGTTTTGTTGAACAAGAGTCAAATGACTGATGCATCTGAATATGAAGACATGCAACCCCTCTCTACTTATGAGGATTCTGATTCAGAGGATTCTGATTCAGAGGATTCCATCCCTTCCACCTCTCCCCCAGAGGATTTTTCCTTTGGGGAAACCCTTCATATCTTAAGGGAGCATTTCCAATGGGAGAGTCAGGACTACCCTCAGTCTAAAAAGAGACTCAAGGAATTCTTAGATCTTCCAAAGCACAGACCCTTGGCCATCCCCCAGTCCTGGATGTTGTGGAGGATGTTTTCCTGGAATCTAGCTCGACTCCTGACACCCTCCCTCCTGCACCCAGAAAACCAAACAGGTACCTGACTCTCACAAATTTCTTTTTAAAAATCCTACTGCTGACCCTGAGGTAATTTCTCAAGGGACTAAAGGGATTAAAGCAACTTCTGCTAGGAATCCTACCCCCTCAAATAGGGATTCCCGAGCACTAGACAGAAGGGGTAAAAAAGTATACACCTCAGCTACTCTTGCTATCAGGGCACTAAATTGTTAGTTCCATATGCTAAAATTTCAGCAACATACCCTGGAACTCCTCAAACAAAAAAATGTCTTCCTTTCCTGCTTGTGCAGAATCTAAAGAGTTACAAGAGTTAATGCATTATGCAAGTCAAGTAACTAAACACACCTTGCACTGTGGTTTTGATGCCCTAGAAGCTTCTTGCAGGGCAGCAGTCACCGGATCTGTCATTAGAAGGCATGCATGGTTTAAGGAACAGCCCTTGCCAGACCATGTCAAATCTAAATTTTTGGATGCCCCCTTGCACAAAGAAAACTTATTTGGCACTTGCACAAAGATAACTTATTTGGCACTATGGCAGAAAAGGTCTTAAAAAAGATGGAAGAAAAAGCAAAATCTATGCAGACAGTTGGGGATTTCTTACAGGTCCGGCCACCCAGGTTCAGCAGGCATTGTCCCACCAATCACTGGTCCTTTCCTGCTCCCACTAATCCAGTCCAGCCCAGACCCTGGGGAACCAGACCCCCCCCCCCAGACAGCAGCCACAGGGAATGCAGAGATCTAAGCAGTGGACTACCTCCACTTCAAAACCAGGGAGATGTTCTTTGTTTTTCACTGTTGCAGTTATCACACTTGTGTTATCCTGCCAGGGGTAGCCCTCCGTTGGCCTGAAAACCAGAGGCTTAGTATTTCTGCGTCTGTTGCTGTCAGTACTGACGTCAGGTCGCCATGGGTATAAAAACAGGCAGCTGACACCATTACACTAGTCTTTCTTGCCGAGGAGCCCAAAGCAGAAGCAGTTTGCACAAGTACCGGTCGGCCACTACATGAGTTTTCGAAATTGAATCATCTTGAAGTCTTCTAAAGCTAAGTACTCTGTTGGGGATCCTTTTTTCTTGCTCTAACCGATGTCAGAAAAAGTTAACAATTGTCTCACCTGTGGAAAGCAAATACCACACTGAGATTTCCATTCTTACTGTGTCACCTGCTTAGGCCCAGACCACGACATACCTAGCTGTCGGTTTTGTGCTTTGTTCAACACCTGAACTATTCATCTTCGGGCCTTTATTGTAGCTAAATACTTTTCTTCTCGATCTCTGTATTCCGAAATGGCTTCGGTAAGCCATCTGACTACCGATCTTCCAAAAAAAATGTAAGGATAAAGACAGAGACAGACCGCACAGGTCCAAAACTGCCAACGAGTCTTCCGTTAAGCTAGTCGCCAGTTAGCCGGTACTCAGTGAGGCACTTTCACAGCCCCTTATGCTGGCTTCGATGGATTCTCAGGCCACTACCAAGACCCGTTCGGAGTTCGGTATGCTGCGAGACACTTCTTTGACTACAGAACCTACGAATGTCTCTATCTTGGATGGGTCCAGAGCTGCTGTGCAGGCACTGGCTTCTGAGGAAGCTCTTCGCACTACCAATATTCGACACAAACTGATGGCTTCTTTCACATCTTCAGTTCTTTCTAAAACTACCGACTTTCTTAGGCCAAGAGTATGAGCTACGCCTGAAAAACCAACAACCCAATTTCAAGAGCCTGCTTACTTGCCATTATCTCAGATGCTTAAAATGGCAGAAAGCCTGATCATGCTGATTAGAGGAAGACAGCCTTCACCTGCTAAAAGAAAAACTTGTCCCCAGCAGCTTTATCTGACCAAGAGTCCGACGACTCTGAGGTTTCTGAATATGAAAACATGCCTTTATCTGCTTATGAGGATTCAGATGCAGAGGAAACCATTCCTTCGGCCTCCCCTCCAGAGGATATTTCTTTTGGTGAAACCCTACATACTTTGAGAGAGCATTTCCATTGAGAATGCGAGGATTATCCTCGGTCCAAAAAGAGAGACTGGGAATTTTTAGATCTACCACAGCAGAGACCATTAGCTATCCCTCCTGTTCTGGATGTTGTGGATGATGTCTTTATGGAATCCAGTCTAACTTCTGATTCTTTACCCCCTTCTCCAAGGAAACCTGACAGGTACTACAGAGTCCCTGACTCTCACAAATTTCTCTTCAAAAATCCTACTGCTGATCCAGAGGTCCTCTCCCAAGGACCTAAAGGAATAAAAGCAACTACAGCTAAGAATCCCACCCCCTCGGACAGGAATTCCAGAGCTTTAGACAGATGGGGTAAAAAAGTATACACCTCTGCAACTCTCACCATTAGAACATTAAATTGTCAGTTCCACATGCTGAAATGCCAGCAAATACTGTAGAACCTATTAAGCAAAAATGATCTACCTTTCCTGACTGTGCATAAAGTAAAGAATTACAGGAGCTTATGCATTCTGCAAGCCAAGTCAGCAAGCATATCCTGTAGTCTGGGTTTGATGTCCTAGAAGCATCTTGCAGGGCAGCAATCACAGGTTCTGTACTTAGAAGACATGCCTGGCTTAAGGTGCAGACCTTGCCAGACGATGTCAAATCAAAATTATTGGACGCTCCTCTGAACAAGGACAATCTGTTTTGCACCAAATCAGAAGAGGTTTTAAAAAAAAGATGGAAGAAAAGGCTAAGTTTATGCAGACAGTCAAAGATTTTTGGCAAGTGCACCCTCCAGGATTTAGTAGGTATTGCCCCTCAAAACATTGGTCCTTTCCAGCACCCTCAAGGACATCTCAAACTAGACCCAGGAGAAACAAACCCCCCTGAATACAGTCTCAGGGTTTGCAGAGATCTAAGCAATCAAGTACCTCCACTTCTAAAGCAGGGAGTGCTAATCCACCCCCTTACGGAAAGAATTCATAATGACTTCTCAACTCCACCCCTCACCTCTGCCCAATTGCTTGTGCCCCTAGGAGGAAAACTTGCCTACCATGCAAAAAACTGGACCTCCATCATCAATGATTGATGGGTCCTCAACATGGTATCCCAGGGGTACAAATTTTATTTCCACACGCTGCCAACCCCAAAAGGGTTCCCAGACCTTCCTCCAATCCAGTGGACAGAGGCACAAAACCAAGTTCAGTCCCTGCTCTCCATAAGGGCAATTCAGCCTGTTCCTGCAGAACAGAAAGGCCAAGGTTTTTATTCCAGACTTTTCCTGGTACCCAGAAAAGAGGGCACCTGGCACCCAATCTTAGATCTATCCATACTAAACACCTTCCTGGTGGTACCAAAATTCAAAATGTTCACCCTACAGCAGCTTTTCCCTATGCTGTCCAAAGATGCCTGGTTAGCCACCCTAGACCTAAAGGATGCCTATCTGCACATACCAATAAGGGACTCCTGCAGGAAATATCTATGTTTCAGGGTAGGATCTATGCATTATCAGTTCTCTGCACTTCCCTTTGGCTTATTCACTGCTCCCAGAGTTTTCACAAAATGCCTGGCTCCAGCCACTGCCTATTGCAGACAGAGAAATATTCAAATTTACCCATACTTGGACGATTGCCTAATTCAGGCATTCAGTCAGGAAAAGCTGTTGCAGCACTTAACATTTGTAAAGGACATTCTAAACTCCCTGGGGTACATTATCAACTAAAAGAAATCCAAACTAGTCCCCAGTCAAAAAATTGTATTCCTGGGAGCAAGCTTGGACACAGCATTCCAGATGGCATTCCTTACTTCAGAAAAACAAGCCTGTCGTACAGGCTACTTCGCTCAAATGGTCACCAGAACCCAGCTATCCGCAAGGAAAATCCTGCAGGCTCTAGGGTTCATGGCATCTTGCATTCTACTAATTCCATATGCCAGACTGCATATGAGGAAACTTCAGTGGTAGTTAAAAAGCCTTTGGTGCCAACATTCTCAGGACCTGGAAACTATCATACCTATGATACCTTGTCTAAGGAAAGAGTTCCTTTGGTGGGCAGCAGCATGCAACCACAACAAGGGGCTTCCCCTTTACACAACCCCATGCCGCCCAGACCCTAACCATAGATGCATCAGATTATGCCTGGGGTACACATCTGGACGGCAGGTGCATTTAGGGCCACTAAAACCCAAATTAAATTAATCTGCACATCAACCAAAAAGAGATGCTAGCTGTTCTGCATGCTCTGACAGCTTTCAGATCCCTACTTTCACTAGGGCCCTTACGAATCAAAACTGACAACACCACAGTGATGTGGTACACAAACAAGCAGGGGGGAACCCACTCTTGCCGACTCTGCAGGCTAGCCGTGACCCTGTGGAACACGGCCTAAGCCATGCATATTCACCTGCAAGCTCAATTCCTGCCAGGCAATCAAAACTCTCTGGCAGACAACTTAAGCAGAAATCTCCTAGACCCATATGAGTGGCAATTAAACCACAACACCTTCTGCCTTGTGACCCAGAAATGCGGTACTCCAAAGATGGACCTATTTGCCTCCCCCTACAATCACCAACTCAGCAAATTCTGCATCAGGGTACCTCACAGCAAGACCTGAAAAATGGATGGCCTATCCTTCTTCCATTGGGCAAACCTCTCAATCCACGCATTTCCCCCTCTACCTCTTCTTACAAGAGTATTACTCAAGATAAGGGAGGAAAGACCAAGGGCAGTCCTGATTGTCCCAGACTGGCCATGCCAACAATGGTACCCGCTACTGTGCAGCCTGTCACCATTGCCTCCATGGCACCTACCCCAATTCCCTACTCACCTGACTCGGCAGGTGGGACAGTTCTTGCATTCACAGTTGCAGACCCTGAACCTTGCAGCCTGGCTTATCCCTTGACTTCTCCTCCAGTGGCCAGCCTAAGCAAGCAGGTACTGGATGTCATGGGTGAAGCCAGATTACCCAGTACAAGGAAATCCTATGCTGACAAGTGCAAAAGGTATTGTTCCTGGATTCATACTAAAGGAGTGGATACAGCACAGCCCTCCTTACCTCTCATCCTAGATTGCCTAGCAGACATACTCCACAGAGGCCTCTCCTTCTCCTGCATTAAGATACATGCCTCTGCCATCTCTGCTCATTACAGCATTGAGCCATCTGTCTTCTCTCACCCTCTCATCAAGCAGTTTCTGAGAGGGGCTACCAACTTAAGGCCACCAAGAAGAGTCCCCACCCCTGCTTGGGACCTTAACTTTGTGTTGGAAAAGCTCACACTACCCCCCGTTTTGAGCCTGCAGTGTCAGCAGAGTTAAAATTCCTCTCTTGGAAAACAGCCTTGCTTCTGGCCATCGCTTCAGCTAGAAGAGTGTCTGAGCTACAAGTACTTATGGCTGTGGAACCCTTCATTATTTTTCATGGAGACAGGGTCTCCCTCAGGACTAACCCAACTTTCATGCCTAAAGTGATGTCCAGGGTGGCTCTCACCCAATCTATCCAATTGCCCACCTTTTTCCCTAATCCTCAACATAAGAAGGAAAGGATCCTGCACTCTTTAGATGTGCAAATTCAGCTCAGATTCTACCTTGATAGGACTAAGCCCTTTAGGAAATCTGGCCAGTTACTAGTCAGCTATGCATCTCCAAATGGATAGCACACTGTATCCATTTCTGTTACAAACACCATGGAAAACCACCCCCTCAGGGAGTCTGAACGCATTCCACTAGGGCAACTTCACCCTCTACAGCCTTTCTCAGAGGAGTCCGTACCAGAGACATTCTGGAAGCTGCTACTTGGAGTTCTGTTCATACCTTCACCAAGCATTACCACCTGCCTATCTTTTCCAAATCCAGGGCGGGCTTTGCAGCAGCATTCCTGCAGAGCACAATATCCAGCCCCAGCTCTTCTTGACAGCCTCCACCCATTCTTCAGCTTTGGGTATCAACCCATGTGTGATAACTACAACAGTGAAACACGAAGAACATAGTACAGTTGTGTACACTTACCGTAAATGTAGATGTTCGAGTATATTCACTGTTGCAGTACTGGTTTCCAACCCTCCAGCCCCCTTTTATCTCTCTCTCTCTTTCTCTTCCTCACTCCTTTCAGAGCTATTGGTATTTACTTTTTTACTGGTGGTGATTTTGCACCATAACTTGGCTCCCTATTTGGGGTTTCCTGACATTTGGGGTAAGAAAAACTGATGTAATGGCGTAGCCTGCCTGTTTTTATACCCCTGATGACCTGACATCAGTACTGAAGCAACAGATGCAGAAATACTAAGCCTCTGGTATTCGGGTCGACTGAGGGCTACCACTGGCAAGATAACCCAAGTGTGATGACTGCAACAGTGAATACACTTGGAACATCTACATTTATGGTACGTGTACACAACTGTACTTTCTAAGCTACCCCCTTATGGTAAAAACTCACAATGACTCGCCTCCCCAACCCCTCCCTCTGCCTACCTTCACTTACCCCTAGAAGGAAAACTTCTCAACATAGTGTCCCAGGGATACAGATTTTCTTTCCACACCCTTCCTACCCCAAAAGGGTTCCCAGATCTACTTCTAAACCAGTGGGCAGAGGCACAAAAGCAAGTCCTTTCCCTGCTCTCTATGAGGGCAGTAGAGCACATTCCTGCAGAACAGAGAGGCCAAAGTTTCTACTCCAGACTTTTTCTGGTACCCAGAAAAGAGGGCACATGGTGCCCCATCTTCAATCTATCCATTCTAAACACCTTCCCGGTGATCCCAAAATTCAAAATGCTCACACTCCAGCAGCTGCTACCCATGCTCTCCAATGATGCTTAGCTAGCCACCCTAGAACTAAAAGAGGCCTACCTCCATATTCCTATCAGGGAATAATGCAGGAAATATCTCCGTTTCAGGGCAGGATCTCAGCACTTTCAGTTCTCTGCACTTCCCTTTGGCTTTTCTACTGCTCACAGAGTTTTCACAAAATGTCTGACTAGACCATTGCATTTTGCAGACAAAGGAATATCCAGATTTACCCATACTTAAACGATTGCCTAATTCAGGCAGACAGACAGGAAAAGCTGCTCAAGCACCTGGCCTTTGTAAAGTCCCTACGAACCTCCCTAGGGTAAACAATCATTGAAAAGAAATCCAAACAGGTGCCCACCCAAAGGATTATATTCCTGGGAACAAGCCTGGACACAGCATCCCAGGTGACATTCCTTACACCTGAAAAGCAAAATTTCCTGACAGCCTACTTCTCTCAACTAGCCACCAGACCCCAGCTATCTGTAAGGAAGATCCTGCAAGCTCTGGGGTTCATGGCATCTTGTACTACTCATTCCATATGTCAGACTGCATATGTGGAAACTTCAATGGTACCTAAAATGCCTTTGGTGTCAACACTCCCAAGACCTGGAGATTCTTATACCTATAATTTCTTGCCTCAGAAAAGATTTTCTTTGGTGGGCAACAGCATGCTCCCACAAATAGGGGACTACCTTTCTTGCCACCCTCTGCCACCCAGACCCTCACCACAGATGCATCAGCCTATGCCTGGGGTGCACACCTGAATGGCAGGTGCATACAGGGCCAATGGAGCCCACAGCAAATCCCTATGCACATCAACAAAAAAGAGATGCTGGCTGTCCAGCATGCCTTGATAGCTTTCAAGCTCCTTCTCTCCCCAGGGGCTTTCCTGATCAAAACAGACAACACCACTGTAATGTGGTATATCAACAAGCAGGGAGGGACTCACTCTTACCCTCTACACAGGCTGGCCATGATCCTTTGGCACACAGCCTCTACCATGCAACTCCACCTGTTAGCACAATTCCTACCAGGTTCTCTCAACTCTCTGGCAGACCAATTAAGCAGAAATCTTCTGGACCCACATGAGTGGCAGCTCAACAGAAGAGCCTTCACCCTAATAACCCAGAAATGGGGCACCCTGAAGCTCAACCTGTTTGCCTCCCACACCAACCATCATCTCAGCAAATTTTGCACCAGGGAGCATCACTGCTTGGCTTGGAAAGTGGATGCCCTGTTCTTCCTCTGGGTCAATTTACAAGCACTCCTGGCTGTGGAACCATTCATCATCTTCCATGCTGACAGGGTATCCCTCAGGACTAACCCATCCTTCATGCCCAAGGTGGTGTCCAGTGTGGCTGTCCAGGCCTTCACAGTCCAAACCCAGGGGAACCAGACCACCATGACTACAGTCTCAGGGTACGCAGAGATTTAAATAATGGAGTGATCCCACCTCAAAAACAGGAAGTGGCAAGCCACTCCCTTATGGTAAAAGTTCACAGTGACTTGTCTATCATCTTTCCCAGCCCTTCCCATCTACTTGTGCCCGTAGGAGGAAAACTTGCCCTTATGTCAAAAACTGGAAGTCCATTACTCAGGACCAATGGTTTCTATACATTGTATCCCAGGGGTACAGATTCTACTACCATTCCCTGGCAACCCCAAGTGCGTTTCCAGACCTTCCTCCAAACTAGTGGGCAGAGGCTCAAAAGCAAGTACATTCCCTGCTCAATATCAGAGCCATCCAACCTGTTCCAGTGGAACAAAGGGGACAGGGTTTCTACTCCAGACTGTTCCTGGTGCCCAAAAAAGAGGGCTCTTGGTGCCCAATCCTGGATCTATCAATTCTCAACATCTTTCTGGTGGTCCCAAAAATTCAAAATGCTAACCCTGCAACAGCTTCTCCCTATGTTAGCCAAGGATGCCTGGCTAAAAGAAGCCTATTTTGCATAAGGGAGTCTTGCAGGAGATATCTTCGCTTCAGGACAGGCTCTATGCAGTATCAATTCCCTGCACTTCCCTTTGGCTTATCTACTGCGCCCAGAGTATTCACAAAGTGCCTGGCTCCAGTCATTGCATACTGCAGGCAGAGAAATATCCACATTTTCCCATACTTGGATGATTGCCTGATTCAGGCGGACAGTCGGGAATTACTACTTCAACACCTAGCATTTGTAAAAAAGACTCCTATCTTCATTGGGGTACACCATCAATAAAAAGAAATCACAACTGGTGCCCAGTCAAAACATTGTATTCCTGAGAGCAAGCTTGAACACATCTTCCCAGATGGCCTTTCTCACTCCAGAAAACCAGATCTATTTGAATAATACTTCAAGCACATGGCCACAAAAACCCAGCTATCTGCAGGGAAAATACTGCAAGCCCTAGGGTTCATGGCCTCATGCATTCTGCTAATTCCATATGCAAGACTGCATATGAGGAAACTTCAGTGGTACTTAAAAAGCTTTTGGTGCCAACATTCTTAGGACCTGGAAACAGTCATTCTGATCATTCCTTGAGTAAGGGCAGAGTTCCTTTGGTGGGCAGAAGCATGTAACCACAACAAGGGACTGCCTTTCACTCAATCCCTCACCGCCCAAACTCTGACTACAGATGCATCAGATTATGCATGGGGAGCTCATATGGCAGGCAAATGCATTCAGGGAAAGTGGACCCCAGAGCAAGTTCTCCTGCACAACATTCAAAAAGAATTGCTAGCTGTGCAGTATGCTCTGACAGCCTTCAAATACCTAATCCTTCCAAGACAGCTGCTGATAAAAACAGACAACACCACAGTTTTGTGGTACATAAACAAACAGGGAGGAACCCATTCTTACTCACTCTGCAGGTTAGCCATGGCCCTGTGGAACACACCCTTGAGCAACCAAGTGCTTCTGCAAGCTCCGTTCCTGCCAGGCAAACAGAATTCACTGGCAAACTTTAGCAGAAATCTCCTGGACCCACACAAGTGGAAATTGGAGCACAACACCTTTAACCTTCTAATCCAGAGGTGGGGGACACCAGAGATGGACCTCTTTGCCTCCCCCGAGAACCACCAGTTGAGCACATTTTGCACCAAGAACCCTCACTGCAGGGCCTGGAAGGTGGATGCCTTATCTTTCAAATGGGAAAACCTCTCAGTTTATGCCTTTCCCCCTCTGCCCCTCCTCTCAAAGGTACTACTCAAGATCCGACAGGACAGCCCAAGGGCAATTCTTATTGCCCCAGATTGGCCACACCAGCACTGGTTTACAGTCTGACAACAGTGCCACCCTGGCACCTTCATCAGACTCCTTCCCTGCTGTCTCAACAGGAGGGACGGATTTTGAATCCACAGCTGCAAACCCTAAACCTGGCAGCCTGGCTTATCTCCTGAATACTCCACCAGCAACCCTCCGCAAGCAGGTGCTGGACATCATTCTTGAGGCCAGAAGGCCTAGTACTAGAAAATCCTATGCTCAAAAGTGGAAAAGATATTGCTCTTGAGTCACTCTCAAGGAAAGGACACAGCTGTGCCCTCCTTACCTCAAATCCTTGATTACCTAGCAGAGCTACTCCACAGGGGCCTATCCTTCTCCTCCATTAAGATTCATGCCTCTGCCATCTCAACTCGTTGTAATACTGAGCCACCTCTAGTCTCTCAATCTCTTATCAAACAGTTTCTGAGAGGGGCTAACAACTTAAGGCCCCCTAGGATAGCACCAATCCCTGCCTAGGACCTTAAATTTGTACTGGAAAAGCTCATACTCCCCCCTTTTGAATCTGCAGCTTCAGCAGAGTTAAAATTCCTTTCTTGTTTTTAGCCATAACCTCAGCTAGAAGAGTGTCTGAGTTATAGGAACTAATGGCTGTGGAACCCTTCATTATTTTCCATGCTGACAGGGTTTCCCTCAGGACTAACCCGTCTTTTATGCCTAAGATGATCTCCAGTGTGGCTCTAAACCAAGCCATCCATTTGCCAACCTTCTTCCCTTATCCTCAAATTAAAGGGGAGAGGATCCTGCCCTCCTTGGACACACACAGACAGCTCAGGCTTTACCTTGACAGGACTAAACCTTTCAGAAAAGCTGACCAACTGCTAGTCAGCTTTGCTACAGGGGCAGAGGGCAAGGCCATTTCAAAGCAAACCATTTCCAAATGGATAGCACACTGCATCCATTTCTGCTACAAGCACCATGGAAAACCTACCCCACAGGGGATCAGAACACATTCCACTAGGGCTACTTCCACCTCTACAGCATTTCTCAGGAGAGTCCCTACCAGGGACATTCTGGAAGCTGCAACTTGGAGATGTCCTTCAAGGATGCATCTGCAGTCCTTACAAATGGGTTGTCCTGTCGTCAGGCAGCCCTTCGGTCGGCCGGATTCCAAAGTCTGGGTCTGGCTTCGGCTGGTGTCGCACTTCACCCGACGTCATTGCGGCAGTTCTTCGGGTATAAAGGCATCAGCCAACGCCATTTTCCTCAGTCTTTCTTGCCGCGTGGCGCCCGAAGCAGAAGCTGTTCGCAAGTGCCGGTCGGTCAGATCCAGAGATTACTACTACCGAATACTCCTTACGAAGACTCTGATGCTGAAGAGTCCATCCCTTCAGCCTCTCCGCCTGAGGAATTTTCCTTTGGGGAAACCTTGCATGCTATGAGGGAACAATTTCAGTGGCAGGGCCAAGATTTCTCAGACTCCAGAAAAAGGCTTAGGACCTTTCTACATTTGCCACAACATAGGCCTTTAGCTATACGTCCAGTTCTTTCTGTTGTAGATGATGCATTTAATGATGCTTGCACTGCTCCTGATTCATTACCTCCGGCTCCTGCTAAGCCCGATAGGTTCTACAGGGTCCCGGACACTCATCACCATTTATACAAGGCTCCTTTTGCAGATCCAGAGACTATCTCCCAGGGCCCTAAAGCTGTAGCAGCTACTTCTACTAAAACCCTCTCCTCTGAAAGGGAATCAAGGTCCTTAGAGAGATGGGGTAAAAAAGTTTACACCTCTGCTACTTTGTCAGCTAGGGCTTTGAACTGCCAATTTCATATGATTCAATATCAAGAGTTTATGCTTGACCAGTTAACTAAAAAGCTGTCCTCTGAAGAATCTTTAGATAAAAAGTATGTTCAAGAAATGGTACATAACATACAGCAGGTTAGTAACCATTCTTTAAAATGTGGCTATGATGCACTGGAGGCTTCCTTTAGATCAGCCATGACTGGCACAGTTATCAGGAGGCATGCATGGTTAAAAGAACAGGCATTACCAGACCATGTCAAATCAAAGCTTTTGGATGTACCCATGGACAAGGTCAATTTATTTGGTTCCCCTGCACAGCAGGTACTAAAAAAGATGGAAGAGAAGGCAAAATCTGTACAAACAGTGAAAGATTTCTTACAGGTTCAACCTCCAAGGTTTAGCAGGAACTGGCCCTCCAAGAACTGGTCCTTTCCGGACTCCTCTAAGACACAAAGAGGCAGGAATAGGCGCTCTAGAGGCAGAAACCAATCCAGGGGTGCCTACACGGGACGCCAGTGGCAAGGTAACAACCAGCGAGGCACGGATCCAGCCACCACCACTACAACAACTCAATCACAGTGACTTGGCGGTGGCACCGCCTACCAGGGAACAACTAGAAGCACCCTTAGGCGGAAAGCTAACCTTATTTTCAAAGAACTGGCATTGCATCACAAGAGAAAAATGGATTTTGCAAACTATAGACCAAGGTTACAGGTTCCACTTCCATACTCTACCAGGAAAGAGAGGAATGCCAAACCTACCACCTACTCAAAGGACAGAAGCTCTAAAGCAAATATCTCAATTATTAAAAATGAGAGCTGTGGAAAAGGTACCATCTATGGAGCAAGGAAAGGGATTTTACTCCAGACTCTTCCTGGTACCAAGAAAAGAAAACAAATGGAGGCCTATTCTAGACCTGTCCGCTTTAAACACATTCCTCATTGTTCCAAAATTCAAAATGCTGACCCTACAGCAGCTTCTTCCCATGCTGGGCAAGGAGTCTAGATCTCAAGGAGGCATACCTGCACGTCCCCATACGACCAATTTGCAGAAGATACCTCAGATTTCTTGCAGGATCAGAGCATTATCAATTCTCAGCATTGCCCTTTGGCTTATCTACTGCGCCCAGAGTGTTCACGAAATGCCTGGCATCAGTAATCGCTCATTGCAGACTTCAGGGGATTCAAATTTATCCCTACCTGGACTACTGCCTGATACAAGCAGACAACAAAAGCAAGCTAACAGAAGACTTGCAAAGAGTCATTTACCTGCTGCAAGCCCTGGGATATACAGTCAATATAAAAAAGTCAAGGCTGATTCCATCCCAAAGAATAACCTTTCTGGGTGCAGAACTGGACACATCAAAACAAATGGCATTCCTAACTGCAGAGAAGAAGGAGCAACTACCTCTCTATTTTTTGGCATTAACAAAGCAGAACCATCTAACTGCAAGAAAAGTGCTACAAGCTCTAGGCTTCATGGCATCCTGCATAATACTGGTCCCTCATGCCAGACTGCATATGAGAAAGCTACAGTGGTACCTAAAGAATTTGTGGTCCCAACAAAAGCACAGCCTAGAAACCAAAATTCCAATAATCCCATGCCTGAAGCAAGAGTTCCTATGGTGGGCTCAGGCCTGTCAATCAAACACAGGATTGCCCTTCTGCAACAGTCAACCAAGACAAACCATCACGACAGATGCCTCAGACCTCGGTTGGGGGGCACACATGCTGGGCAAGTGCATTCAAGGCCTATGGACTCAAGACCAGCTGCACCTGCACATAAATCTAAAGGAAATGATGGCAGTAAAATTGGCAATCCAGTCATTCAGACCTTTTCTCCAAGAAGGTCAGTTGATGATAAGGACAGACAACACCACAGTTATGTGGTACATCAACAAACAGGGAGGCACACATTCATATCCTCTATGCCGGCTGGCATTGGACCTATGGGATGTGGCTCTGAGCTACAACATTCAATTACAAGCAATTTTTGTACCGGGGAAGGAAAACATTCTAGCAGACATACTAAGCAGAACTACCACAGATGCCCACGAATGGATGCTGCATCCGGACATCTTCAAAGCCATCACAAGAGAATGGGGATTACCACAAATAGACTTGTTTGCATCCCCACTCAATCACCAGCTAAAGAAATTCTGCACAAGGACGTACCACCCACTTGCTTGGAAGGTGGACTCCCTATCTTTCAGTTGGAAAAACCTGACAGCATACGCATTCCCACCACTTCCTTTGATGCACAAGGTGCTTCTGAAGATCAAAGAGGAACGTCCGAGGATCATTCTGATAGCTCCAGACTGGCCAAGACAACATTGGTATCCATTGCTGAGGAGCATGTCTCGGGAACAAATATGGACACTCCCCCTGATCCCATTGCTGTTAACACAGAACAACTACAGCATCCTGCATCCAAACCTGAAGACTCTGCAGCTAACTGCCTGGAACATTACATAGCAGCAATTAACCCAAATTTATCCCAAAGGGTTAAAGACATAATCCTGGAAGCTCGTAGACCTTCAACAAGAAAGAATTATGCAGCAAAATGGAAAAGATATCTCATTTGGAGTACTGCAAAGGGCAAGATGTGACACTGGTGAACATAGCCAACATCCTGGAGTACTTGGCAGAGCTCTTCCATACAGGCCTGTCCTATTCTTCCATCAAGATACATGCATCAGCTATTTCAGCAGAATACAGCTTGGATCCTCCTGTCTTCTCTCATCCTCTGCTCAGACAGTTTCTGAGAGGAATTAAAAATGTGAAACCTCCCAGGAAACCTCCATTGCCAGCATGGGACTTGAACTTTGTACTAGAAAAATTGACACTTCCCCCTTTCAAACCAGCAGCAACAGCAGAATTACAATACTTATCCTGGAAGACTGCTTTCCTGCTGGCAATAACTTCAGCAAGAAGGGTCTCTGAACTACAGGCATTAATGGCAGTGCAACCCTTCCTGATCTTCCATCAAGATAGAGTGTCCATGAGAACAAATCCTACATTTATGCCTAAGGTGGTATCCAGAGTCTCTTTAAATCAGGCTATCCACCTACCTACATTCTTCCCCAACCCACAGAACAGGGGAGAAAGACTCTTGCATACCTTGGATGTACATAGACAATTACGCTACTACCTGGACAGGACAAAAACCAATAGAAAAACTGACCAGCTTCTGGTAGCATATGCAACAGGAAAGGAAGGAAAACCAATTTCAAAACAGACAATCTCCAAATGGATAGGAAATTGCATTAGATTTTGTTACTCCTACCATGGAAAGAAAACTCCAGAGAACATCAGGCCTCACTCCACAAGGGCTACAGCCACTAAAACAGCTTTCTTACGAGGAGTGGCTACCAAGGACATTATAGAGGCTGCTACTTGGACCTCCGTGCATACATTTGCCAAGCATTACAATTTACCTCTATACTCTAGATCCCGAGCAGGTTTTGCCACTGCTGTTTTGCAAGGGATCCTAACTACACCATAATCTCTACTCTTTTCCTCCTCCCCTAGTTTAGCTATGGTATTCTACCCATTTGTAAGGACTGCAGATGCATCCTTGAAGGACATAGTACAGTTTTGTACCTACCATAAATGTAGATGTCCGATAGGAATGCATCTGCAGTCAGGATTACCCACCCACTTTCCCCTCTGAGGTACTCCTAGGGTATTTGCCAACCTTCAGCTAGCTTGGGGGGGATCTATTATGGTGTATTTGTTTGTATATATGTACATACATGCTTATTTTATGTGTTTGCTCTCTACTATTTGGAAACTTTGGCATTTATCCAAATTTAGCCATCCAAGAGGGCACCTGGCATCTGGGGCAAGAAACACTGAGGAAAATGGCGTTGGCTGATGCCTTTATACCCGAAGAACTGCCGCAATGACGTCGGGTGAAGTGCGACACCAGCCGAAGCCAGACCCAGACTTTGGAATCCGGCCGACTGAAGGGCTGCCTGATGACAGGACAACCCATTTGTAAGGACTGCAGATGCATTCCTATCGGACATCTACATTTATGGTAGGTACAAAACTGTACTTTCTGTACACACCTTCACCAAGCATTACCACTTACCTATTTTTTCTAAATCCAGAGCTGGATTTGCTACAGCAGTTTTACAAGGCCTGCTAGCCAGCCCTAACTCCTCTTGAATGCCTCCACCCTTCCTCAGCGTTGGGAATCAAGCCAAGTGTGATGACCGCAACAGTGAAACACGAAGAACATAGTACAGTTGTGTGCACTTGCCATAAATGTAGATGTTCAAGTGTATTCCCTGTTGCAGTCCTGGTTTCCCTCTCTCCAGCCCCCTGTTTTTCTCTATCCTTTCTACCTATCCTCTATATGGCCATTTTTTTATGACAGGGGTGTTTACTTTTTACTGGTGGTGTTCCACACCATATACTAGCTTCCTATTTGGGGGGGGCTCCTGACATCTGGGGCAAGAAAAACTGATGTAATGGTGTCGACTGCCTGTTTTTTACCCCTGATGACCTGACGTCATGGAAGAAGTGACAGCATCCGACGCAGAAATCCCAAGACTCTGGTATTCGGGCCGACTGAGGGCTACCTGCAGGCAGATAACCCAAGTGTGATGACTGCAACAGTGAATACACTCAATCTACATTTATGGTAAGTGTACACACCTGTACTTTCTGTGGCACCTGTGCTTAGAACTTGCGGCATTTTCTCATTGTATAGTATGGCAACCATTATTACTGATTTACCACTTTTCTCTTGACTGTGCTGTGCTTCTGCACCAAACACCATTGCTACATCTCATATATGCTAGCAAAGCTTGCAAGCTACTGTGCTGTAGCTAGTGTAATATCCCAAAGCTACTGTGCTTATCTTACCCATTTGAACTTGAGACACTATGGGACCACAGTTTGCCTCTACTTCTCCTGTTACCACCCTACTTTCATTAGGCACATTTAAGCAGTCTAGGAAGTGCCTCATCCTCACTAAAAACCTGCTGTTGTTATCAGACCCAGAAGTCCACCAGAGAGGGGTGAATATATGGGTCCCTGTCAGATTATCGAAGTTTCAAAACTTCAAAAGTCATATGGTCAGGACAATACGATCAAAGTTTTGAAACACTGAACATTTTGAATGGAGGTTGTGGTACAGTGCAGAATGGGAAATTAGCCCTTTTCCGCAGTGTAGTGCAATCTTAGAGTTGGTATGTTTAATTAGCAGGGGGTTAAGTGTGCAGTGGTGCTTGCTCTCATGCAAAAATGTTAAAAACAGATTTTTTTTTAATTTGTTTTTAATCGAAGTTCCAAAACTTTGATCGTATGATCTCAGCCATATGAATTTCAAAGTTCAGTAATCTGACATAGATCCAAAGATACATACTCAGATTGGTGGCTGATCTCTTGCATGCCTCATGTACCCAGGTTGTCAATGCTCAATCCAAACCTGCACCTGAACATTACAACCCTAACACCAAAGGTACATATGCTGAAGTATTAAAACATCCTTACCAAAATTTCCTAGGCCTGCTACCTAAGTAACATACTAGTTTGCCAAAAATTCAGCAACAAAATCACACGTCAACCACCAAACACACTACTGTTATCACTCTTGGTTACTTTCACCAGCACAGTATGCAGAAGCCCGTAAAGCAGGCAGTGCATACTTCCACATCTGAAAGCATCCTTGTTATAGGTGACTCAAATGTCAGATATACTTATGTACTGGGCTACGAGAAGCTAGAGTCAGCTGTCTCTCTCTCTCTCAAGCTACAATTCAAGAGGCCACCTAAGCAGTTTGACACCATCACTACAAGCGTGTAAATGACCTGATATTTGCTCTTGATAGAAGGGTGTTGAATCCATGTTCCAACTTGGATGATATGAAGACAGATGTTGCTCAGTTCTCCATGTGTGGTTCTGAGGTCAGCAGCTAGTCTTGAACAGCGTCCTGCCATTCCCATGAGTTAAATCGTAATACAAAGAAACAATAATCAGCTTCACCAACCTGCTCAGTAACTGGAGTCATTCTGTTTCAAACCAGCATGGAGGGATATGGGTGTCATTCCTTTCTTGCCCCTCTAGTGCCCTTTTTAGTCAAAGTCAGTCCCCCACAACACAAGTTTCAAGTTATGCCTGTGTTAATGTGGTACTACTCAAGGCTAGATGCCGGAACAAAACAGTCGTCCCACTTAAGGCCTTCCTAACATCTGTTTAACTATAGAAATGTGGACCCAGTGCAGTGACAGTATCCCATCTTTACCTGGTTTTAATGCTAAACACTCATTTAGACACTCTATTGAGGGTGGTTATGTCCGTGTTAGTCATATCTATTTTTCTTCCACACACCCATCTCCTTGCATCTAATCCAGCAATATAGTGACCTAGAACCATACCTCTCAACTGTCCAGTTTTTCACACTATGTCCAGATTTTCGCTTCATATTTTCAGTCTGTTTCTCATAAAATGTATGGTTTTCTGACAAATCACTGTTGGTTAATATCACTCAATAATGACAAACATTTGAGTTTCAGACTTCTAATCCTTCAGAAAATGCCTGCTAACACAAATTTTGTTATTCTAGCAATGATACGAGTTTGTAAGAGCAATATTTAAAATGTGTTCCTATTTTTTATCTTTTGCCCCCCCCCCCCATTATTTTAGGCTTTATCCAGGTTTTTTGCATCAAGAGGTTGAAAGGTATGGCTCTTCCTTATCTGTGTACATTATTATCTAGAGTACAGTGTCTAGGGTCTCTGGATGACCAAGTTTACAAGTGCTGGGCTATCATTAACACTCTAGGTGATGCTTGTATCATCCAAGGGGGGATCTTACCCATAGGAATCCATGGTGTCAGAAGCATGGATTAAAGTTAAATGCAAAATGATGTAGTACTATACTCTTTTGGAAACAAAACAACACCCTTGCACCTATTACATAAATGACAGTCCCCTCAAAATAAAACTTAGCTGTAGCTGATTGGCAGTGTTGTAGTGATACCCCAACCCCATGTACAAAAATGGGAATAAGGGGTTATGGATGCATGGATGGATGGATTAGAGACCTTGCATGTCCATTGAAAAGGAATTCATTTTTTACCACCACATATCAGTTGTGTTTTGGAGAAACGTCTACACACCCAAACTAATAACTAAAGTAATATTTTCCTGGTCCAAGGAACCTACTTGCCCTGCTGTATTCTCCATTTGGAGGCCTATATTAAAATATTGCCCCATTTAGCATTTACTTACCAAAGCATATGGTCCACCAAAACAAAACATATCATATCTTCACCAAAACATTTCATGTATGAGCTCCCATGAGCTAGACAAAGCATCCAGAAATTCTGTAAGTTATTTTTGTATCTTAAAGACTCCTGCGTGGTGATCTCTGTCTGGCATACAAGGCTGCACATGACCTTGTCCAACTGCTTGACTTCTTTCATGTTTGTAAAACTACTGGAAACATCACAAATACCCCCTGTAGAGATTTAAAGCTAAATTATAATATAAACAGGACCTGTTGGTGGGACAGATACCTATCTCAGAAAGTAACCCTACCTTTGTAGTAAGTTGCTACTCCACATCAAACAAGGTAGCTTCCTCACTCTCTTTAAATTTAATTTAGACAAATAGATGTGCAAGCATAATTCACCTCTCATCTAGTCCTCAGTCTCTTATGGTCAGAGAAGTGGACAAACTGCTGTTGTAAGGCTACTAATCGTCTTTTAGGCTTACTGTGTAGGATACATTTAACAACATAAAATAGTGAATTATAAATAGTGTAAACACTCTCCACAATTTACAGTTATCTTTAAACAAAATAAAAAATAGTCAATCCAATTCAATCAAATATTCTACCAAGAGAAAAGATCCAATATACATCTATATATAGGTGGGTGTGTGTGTGTGTGTGTGTGTGTGTGTGTGTGTGTGTGTGTGTGTGTGTGTGTGTGTGTGTGTGTGTGTGTTAACTGTATACATCGGATGTGACTGTAAAGTGCATAGTTAGTTAACTGCCATTTATTCAGATTACAGAGGCTGACCAACACCTCATGTTTAAGCTTGCACATGTAAGTGCACTTACACACACACACACACACACACACACACACACACACACACACACACACACACACACACATGACACATTAAGATTTGGGTCAACACTTCTTTCTTCCTTAGCTGAGCTGGTAAGGGCAGCAGATGTGAAGCAGATCTAGAGCTTCACTGCTGATGAACTGTACAGACTGAACTAATGAATGACTCATCCTGGGGAGCTGTCAGACTAGACAAGTAATTTGAAACTGTTTGTCTGGAATTGGTTTAACTTCCATTATACACTTCCTCCGAAGATAGGGTATACACAGCAAGGCACAATAAAAACCTATAAAGTAATGTGTAACTTTCATAAAAAATAAATTGGAGTTCATGCAAGGTAAGGTGGCTTTCATAATGGTCTTAACTGCATATTAGAGCAGAGGATCATTTTGCTAAGATTTTACTGCAGCACTACTGTACCAGGTAAACTTTTAGTGCAGCCTTACAAGCAAAATCAGATTAAGTATGAGTGTCACCCTGGTAAAATTGCACAAAACACTACCCCCACCCCCCGCCAATGGTGTTGAATAGCATGAAGCACCACTACTTTCAACATTGCATTGGTGGCAGAATGCAATGTCTACAGAACAGGAATTGTTGTTTATGTTGGGCAAAATTTGTAAAAACAGAGCACTTTATTTAAATACACAGTGATACATGACTTGGGGAAGTAGAAACCGGACCCTGTAAGTAAAGGTCTCAGTTTCCTGTCCTTACTGGTAGTCTGCTGGGGGCAGGGTGGTTACTGTATTACCTAGTAAAATAAATCCCACTGAAACCACAAGTTCTGCTGTCTGGGGAGTAGAATGCCTGCTGAGCAAAGCACGTCTGCTTTTAGTGGTCTCTGTGGGACATTCGGTCATCTAGACAGGTATTAGGCAGAGCACTACTGTACATTCTCAAGGAGAGGAGGAGGAGAACTGTTGGGAAAATTATAGGAAAACTGTGGCCCTGCAGTGATCCTGAATCATAACAGGAATAAAACAGGGAGGGGGGGGGTTAAACTTTACATATATGGCAATTATTTTCCAAAGTTTTGATACTATTGATGCTAAGATGATAAACAGCAGAATTTCACAAGTACGTTGACTGTAATCCATAATTTTGATAGTGCTGATATTAAGCTATAGATGGGCTATAGATGGTATAACACCCGCAGGCTCACACACTGAAAGCCAGGTAAATCTACTGATGGACCTTTCACAACCTCTAAACCTTTTTTAGCAAAAAAAATATGGAGAATGTTATTTGCAGTGCTATAGAGATGTATTTTAACTTTCTTGACTGCTGTTTCAGTAGTTTCCGCAGTAACAAGCTTGGGTCCATTTGTACTTAATTCAGAAATGAAATGTAATTGACGTTATTTTTATATATTGAATACAGTGCTCCTGGAATTAATTTACTGAAGGCTACAGAATATCTAGAACTCTGTGTTGGTGCTTAGCAATGTGACTATCAGGCATTCATCTACTGTTTTCATCCTGTCCAAAGAGTTACGTTTTCCCTCACAGAGGCTGCCACAGTAAGTCTCGTGTGGGAATGAAGTAGATGTACAAGATCCGGGGGGGTTGTTTTAGTTGTTTCACCTTTGAATGACCTGGTGGCTGGAGGAACATTAAATGAGATAATTTCAAATGATATTAGCCAGGATTCATAGACAAACTGCTTACCTGTGCATCACTAAATTTTGAGGATGTTGCTGCACCAGATATTACTGAACTAATTAAACATGTACGAGATAGTGGATAGTAGTGACACACAGGACAGAGGGCCACATAAGAAAAGAGAAGTCCAGATATAATGGGATAAAAAGTGCTTGACTGCTCCATGGCAGTAGCAGTGTTACAAGACTGCATGTGTCTGATGGATAGATGTCACTGACAAGGCTTGACAGTATGGCCAAGAAATGTACGCATACACAAGAATAGGCACATACTGCACATTCATTTTAATTCCACTTTTGGGCAAGAAATTTCAAGTACTTTCTTTATTGTATTCCTGTCCAGTCAGAAATGTTTCACACTCTGTGTGTGTGTGAGGTGGTGATGTGTCAGGAGCGGTCCGTACCACCATTAGTAGTACCTGTTACCTCTACATTTAGCATTGTAGGCACTGGCTCTGAAGGTAGCTCCCAATACATGTTGCTCTGCAACTCCAAGCATCAGTCCCCTTGTGGATCAAGAATCATGGTGTTCCAATAATGGTATACCGTTCCTCATTCACTCGTGCCGAACGGGCAATTCTCAGAAGCACTGCCAGTCTCAACATATGTCCGCTTGTACCTGGACCAGCTGCTGTCTTTTTCCTCTTCTAGTTAAGTTACTGGAGTATTTGTTAGTAGGAAAGAAGAGGGACAAAAGGGAGGGGCAAATGGCTGTGTACAGTGATTTCAAGGCCAATAGAGAAAAGAAAATCAGGCGCAAAATAATTCAAGCAATATCAGCATTGATTATAGGAGAAGAAATAAAAAAGGGAGAGTACGGCTGTCTGTAATATTTACAGAGGTGGTAGTGGGATGAAGATTTATAAGAATGGATGAAATAAATTAAATGACAAAGACAAGCTTCTAATTTATGGTAATGCACTTTCTGTGAAGCAAGTGGACAAAGACAGTTTAAAATCCAGAGAACACATTTGTTGTACACTTCAACAGTGCTGTTCTAAAGGTTTTTCATGTATCATCTGGTGAATGTGATGTTGCGTTAATATAATGTCTTCCAGAAACTGGATTCATTACATAATCATTTATTAATTCAGTTTCAGTTGACAGTACAGTTGTAAAATCAAATCCTTATTATTTTTTCGTTTTCAGGAATGTGCTTGCTAGAGGCAAGGGTGTAAACTGGCAAGCTGTGGGATGGACATTCTTATGGATGCTGGCCATGGTACCATGTTGTACCCTAGAGTTGGTGGGAACATGTCCTTCATTGAGCGATCTTCAAAAATATATCCAAAATTCTAGTTGGCTGACATGATGAACTCAATAGGAACCCATCCAGGAGGGTACTGTTGTATACCAGCTAGAATTGTCTATTAAATTATGTTCAAACATTTACATTTTGTAGTGTTGCCTGTGATTGTTGTTTTTTACCAAGCCAGAGAAAACTTGCTACAAGATGAGTTACTTGTCTTTTAATTGTATGATATCTTAATTAATGGGGCTACGCAGCAGGAATATTCAGGGAATTTAGTGAGCGTTGAGAAGTTTGGAGGATGCAAGTTTGTGTCTTAAGATTAAACTTTTATACAAAGTACTATGTTTAGTAGACACATATAATTTATATCCTGTAGATGCTAAAGTAAAAACATAGTGATTGCTCTAGCTTCTACAATTGTTAGTGAATTCAAAAGTTATCTATTTTTAGTTAACTATAATAAAACATTTCATACTAGATCTGATAACCTTTTTAGGCCCTTTACGTAATTTATTATCATGCTAAGATATACAATAGGCATTGGAGAAAAAACAGAAAATAGCATTTAAAAAATATGGAATCCTTGCTACAGTTTGGTGTGCATCATCGTCTGTTTTATGTGTTGCTTACCTTATGGCATGGAAGGTATGCTTTTTACACAGATTGTCCTACAGTACTGAATGAAAGTCAGCTTGATTTCATTGATCATGAAACTAAACTATTTAAAACTGTACAAAAAAAAGATTTAGCCACACTTTACAGAATCTAAGGATTTTATAGACGTTATGTTTTTCATGTATCTAATAAGGAAACCCATTCTACAGATAGATTGTACAATAGTATATAACATAAAATGCCCTTTCAGACCAGGCAAGTTATGATGCTAATGCTGATGTCCTGAATAGGGTATTTGTGATAGAAGAGCTTCCTAACTGGGGTGTACCTGATCAGATATGCATGTGGAATGTTAGCGAGAGTATTCCAGTGCATTCCGAAAGCACTCTAGATGAGAGATATCAACATTATTGTGCCAGAAGTTTGTGAAGTTATTGAAAGGCTGGCCTAAAGTAACTGTGTTACAGTGTATGCCATATTGCTCCAGAAAGTCTAGCATTAAAAGTGGTAGAGGTGATTGTATATTGTGGGTATGTAGAATCATAATCCATCTACAAAATTATTTGATACTGAAAATGTCGCACTGAGCTCACCCTGGACCATCCAGAAGAAATGGCTTAGGCACATGGTATGTATGTTGAAATGGAAGTAAAGGTGTGTGATGAATGTCACTAAAGTAGCAAATCATCATTTACTGCACCTTCACACGCATGGGAATGCACTGAAAACACAGTAATGTAGACTGCATTTGGATTGTGTTAGCCCATTCCTTGTTAAAATGTTTCTGGTTTTGAGAGCTGTTCATTGAAACTTGTCAGATATGCATGATGAAATCTGATACTGCTCATGCAACCAATGGAAAAGCTTTTAATATACATGATATTTCAGAAGTGTTTGTGTCACATTATGGATTTTGCTTTACTAGTTTGGACTTTGCAGACTTTAGGAATTGAAATACAATTTGTCATGCAGTTTCTACTCCACTTCATGCATCATCTAATGGAGTGAGCAGCAAGGACTGTACAGGCTTGATAGAAAAGGACGAAGAAAATGAAAACACAGACTGAAACAATAACGCTCAGTGCTCCTTAACTTTGTTAGAAATACAGAATCATCCCACAGGTAGTGATAGCTTTGTCTGTAGCAAAAATAGTTGTCTTTAATGCAGACATCCGCATTTCATTTACTACAAGATTTAAAATCAAATATCCAAAGAAAAGAAGGGGCACATAGCACACCAAGTTAAGTTTTGCTCTTAATAGCTCCACCTGGTACTATACTGGTTAAGGTGTAATGGTTAAGGTCTTCACCTTATATATGTAGAGTACAGGGTTTGATTCTGACCTTGGTTATTGGCTATGCTTAAACTGGACATTTAGGGCAGTTAGCCACATATTCACCTATGAATGTATAATATATGACAATACCTCAGTCTAGTACAACAACAGTACAGGTAACAGTGTGTATAAATAATGCATGCAAATGTAACTTGTGGCACATGCTGTGTACCTGCATGTC
Organism: Protopterus annectens; assembly: GCF_019279795.1. Classification (NCBI taxonomy): domain Eukaryota; kingdom Metazoa; phylum Chordata; order Ceratodontiformes; family Protopteridae; genus Protopterus; species Protopterus annectens. The sequence continues at coordinate 1,025,618,329 of NC_056731.1, read as the reverse complement.
AATCATGCCTGTAGAGTGGGTATAGTGAACACACAGAAGTTTATGGCAGTACTGTGCAACAGTATGGAAATACAAGCCTGGGGCAGCTTTGAGGCAGAAACATGTTTGCATTACCAGTTCTGCACTCATATCCAGACCATTATGTGGTTTCTGCAATGTGTGCCAATGTGAATCTGCTACAGTTTATCTCCTGGTATCAACCTGTTATGTCTCCATGGCATTTTGCAGGGCCAGCATAGTAAGGGTGCTGCATAGTGCAGGAGGGAGGCAAAAATATTTCTCTACCTCCTGCACCTGAGTGCTTTTAAGAGTATCTAGATGAGTGACACTGTCTTTCCAGGGCTTTAAGTGATGCTTTGAACATCATCCCCTGTGATGAACAGTGCTGGCATCATTACAGCCACCTGAAGATGTACTACTGACATTATCTGACATGAAGGAGATTAGGCAGGAGGAGTCAAGTGTTCTCTAGTAAGTATGAATAGCTGGTAACTGCTTATACGTAAGTAAGCAGTCTTGTACAGGTATATGGTGTTATCGATGTTCATAGACATAGTCTTTTGTGTGCTTTTCAGTACCTGGTAAGACGGAGGAGAATCTGCTGATATGTCAGAGGAGGCATGCATGCCTTTGCAGGTGTCAGGATATGTTTATACCTGCATATCTGTTACTCACCTGCTTTGCTGCCCTTGTTCGCATTGCTTTTGATTATTCTCACCATTGCTTACGCCGTTCCTTTATATGTTGTATCCCCTTGTAACTACAAGTGGAACCATGATACTGTCCTGCCCAGTGCCAGGCATTCCTCACAGTGTCATGGTAATGCAGACTCACAGGTAGTGGGTGTGCAACCACCTTCACATTTATCAGTGTCCACTGTGATACCTGAGCATTTGGACTTGTTCAGTGCCACACCTCTATAAGTCCACATTGCTGTTAATGCACAATGCCCTTGTCAGCTTGTTATTGGCTACTGTCATACTGGCCATTTCAACACCCATGGCTGTGTCGGCTATACCTGACATACCATGGGCATGTCATTGTGCCATCAGGTAATGTTCCACAATGTCGGAAGGGTGTAAGTGTCCTATGAATATTCATATTTGTATTCTAAAGTAAGGTTCCCTATTAGAAGACCGAAGATGCATTCTTTCGAATGCGTCTTGGTCGAACTCAAAAGCCTGAAACGGCAAAATATCGAAGCAGCTTTTAAGCGAATTCTTTCCCTGGGAAAGAATTTGCTTGGCTCCTTCGTCACTTTGCCGTTTTCGGCACTGTAGTGTGGCCTCGGAGGTGGTATATTTAAGTAGGAGTGGTGTAGGGGGAGAAGCCCCCCACTTGATGTAATGTTTAAAGTGGGTTTTTTTTTTTTGTTGGAACAGCGATTTTTTTCCCTAAGAAAAAATCTCTGTTCTGACAGTTCGAAATTGTAAGCTTTCGCTTACACAGGGTCGATTAATCAACTTTGCTTTTTTAAGTGTTCGGTGATCTAATATAGACCCTAAAGTAAAGTATGCCTCCCAAAGTGCCTCACATTTCAACAGCTGCCAGACAGTGAATTCCTTATTCTCAGTCTCACAGCTCATTAACAGAGACATTGGCATTCTCCAAACAGTCAACCCCACACGATTTGGCTTTGTCAAGGGGAAGTCATGTCTAATAAATCTGGTCAACTTCTTTGAGACAGTCACCAAAGCCATGGATGAGGGGAAGACTGTGCACACCACCTACCTTGACCTGGCCAAAGCCTTTGACACTAGTCCTCACTTGGACATAGTAGATAAACTTGCTCAACTAGGCATCAATCCATATGTTATCAGATGGGTAGCAAACTGGCTCACTGATAGAACACATCTAATCAAAATAGGGAAAGCCACCTCAAGCAGTAGACCCATAATGAGTGGTGTACCCCAGTGATCGGTCTTGGGGTCTCTGTTATTCGGCATATACTTCTCTGAGGTGCAGGCCAAAACCAGTGGGCTATGGCTGACCAGGTTTTGCACATTACTGCAAGCTGGGCGTGGTCATCAATTCCCCAAATGATGTGGACGTCCTCCAAGAGGGTCTAACCCAAACAAATGACTGGTGCCAGAAACATGGCCTCAAGCTGAATGCCAAATAATGCATCATCATCCCCTTTGGTGAGAGTGACGTCCCCACATATTATCACAATAATAACAACACCCTAAGCGTGCAGTCAGTCATGATGGATTTGTGTACCCAAGTTGACAGCAACCTGACTTTTGACCACCCTGTTGCTTCTGTTGTACAGAAAGCTTTCTACATGGGCCACCTCATAAGCAAGGATATTTCATCCAGGGACAAGGAGGTCATAACATCCCTATATTCTTCCCTTATAAGGCCAATTATTGAGTACAATACCCTCTTCAGCATGTACCTCACAAAGCACATGCAGCAGCTGGAGAGACCACAGAGGTTCCTCACCAGAAGAATCCAGGGCCTCAAGCATCTGCCCTACACAGATAGGCTAAAAGCCCTGTCCCTCTACTCAGTTTCATACAGACTCCTTGGAGGTGACCTCAATCTAGCATACAGAGCAATCTCAGACCCCGCCTTGATAGGACTGCTACATATCTGCAAGTCAAGCTCAACTCGAATAACCCGCACGCACGACCTCAGCCCTGTCTGTGCCATCAATAGGACTTGTTGGCAGGACAGATTTTTGTCCCAGAGAGATCCCCATCTGTGGAATAGACTCCCTCTCCACGTCAAGCAGAGTACCTCATTATCCCTTTTCAAGCACAACCTGGATAACTGGATGGGAAACAGAAAGTACACGTTTGAGATTCCAGCTGTGTCCCTTCTGGACAGGGGCTTTGGGTGCTGAGTTGTTTAAACATGGGCTAAACTCTTGGCTAGGCTTATAAGGGGCTCAGGGCCAGTAGCCTAGTAACTTCCTCAGATCCTATGTATTTTAATATTATATGAATGACTATCGACATTGCTGACAGGAAGCTACATTTCAGACAGAGGATGCAGCTTCCTCTCTGCAGTGACAGTTACTAATTTTCAGATGTCATTTAGTATGTGAAGTATGATGTGTGCTCATTTTATGTTAGAAATAGGAACTGTCAAGTACAAAAGTTTTATTTTCATATTGGATTCATACCTCTCAACCTCTTAGTGCAAGAAATCTGGACAAAGCCTGACAAAAGGGGGGGACAAATTCCCAAAAATAGTGACATATTTTAAATACTGCTCTTATAAACTTAGAAAGTTGCTAGAGTTAATAGGGTTTGTTTTAACATACATTTCTGAAGGACTTTAAGTCTGAAACTCAAATGTATGTCATTATTTAGTGACTTCAATCATCAGATTTTCCCAATAATTTGCATGAAAAACATAAATTTTACGAGGAACAGACCAAAAATATGAGCCAAAAATCTGGACATTCTGTGAAAATATGGACAGTTGAGAGGTATGATTGGATTTACTTTGTGCTAAACTAGTATGGTTCTGATGAGTATTTTTAAGGTAACATAATACTGCTTATAAGTTTTAAAAAAGATTAGAGGGAGTTATTGGAGTGAACATTCTTGTAGGAATAATCACATGATGTTTTTCCTGCTGGAACTCATTCTAATCCAGTGAGAAGTATGGATCTGAGCTCATCATCACGAACCACCATTTAATATAGTTGTAATGTCTACCAATGGTACATGTTGCACAGGGAATTGCTGTTGCTTGGTCAGGTTTGTTGCTGTGGACAGAGTTCAAGTAAATGCAGAGGACAGGATAGGAGAGAGAAAATCCAGCAAAACTCCCACCACTGCATGTTTCTCAAGTCACAGATTTTCACAGACTGTCCAGATTTGTGCTTCATATTTTTGGTCTGTTACTGTTAAAATGTGTGGTTTTCTAGCAAATCATTGAGGACTGAAGTCACTTAACAATTACAGATATATGGGTTTCAGACTTCATATTCTTCAGAAAAATGCAAGCCAACAAAAACCCTTTTATTGTAAGAACTTTTTTTTAAGTTTATAAGAGAAATATTTAAAATCTAGCCCTATTTCTGTGGCCATTGTCCCCTATTATCTTTAGCTTTGACCAGATTTCTTGTGCTATGAGGTTGAGAAGTATGCATCCATGGTAGGTAATAAAACTGTATTATGTCAAAAGATATAATTAAGTTCTGGCTAGTATTAGGTCTAAGATATTTCAATGCTTAGCATGAGCAGTCAGTGTGAAGCAATTTACACTGAAGTTTAAAATAGCTTTACTTAGTACTGATTAATGGAAACATGATTGGTATTCCATGGTAATTTGTCTGAAAGACAATACTGTATAATAGTAGCTCTGACAACCAACTTCAGTGAACATTAGCTTTGGCACTTTTTTCCACTATTGCATCCCTGTGGAGTTTGCATACATATGTGTGGGTATCCTGTAAGAGTTTCCCTCCAAACATGCCAAAAATGCTTATTTTGCAATTTACTGCAAGGGACTTTTCAGCAATATTCCTTTGACCTGTCCGCCAGAAAAAAAATAGTTTTGCTGAATCACTGTGAATCCTTGTTGAAATTTGTAACATTATGTTAACACAGTGTGCCACAAATCTGAAGCCAAACAAAACTTGTGAAACTTGATCACACCAGGTACTCTTCAAGCTCATCAGCTTTTGTTTCATTAATTATTAATATGCATATGAGGGAAAGAAGGCAACTAAAAAGAATAAGAATAAGAGGCAGTAACTGTCTTGCACATGTGAAATAGTTGAAACTTTACTGAGAACATACCTTATTGAACCTTCCATAACCGATGCAGAAATGATGTGGTGATGTTCTTCGTGTTTCACTGTTGCAGTCATCACACTTGGGTTATCTGCCTGTAGTAGCCCTCAAGTCAGCCCGAACACCAGAGTCTTGGGATTTCTGCGTCGGATGCTGTCACCTCATCCATGATGTCAGGTTGTCAGGGGTATAAAACATGCAGCTGATGCCATTACATCAGCTTTTCTTGCCGTTCGGGAGCCCGAAGCAGAAGCAGTTCGCAAGTGCCGGTCGGCAGCTACCTGAAATTTTTGTTTTTCGAGTTTCAAACCTGAAGTCTTCTAAAACTAAGTACCCTGTTGGGGATCCTTTTTTCTTGCTCTAACCAATGTCAGAAACAGTTAACAATTGTCTTGCCTGTGGAAAGCAAATACCCCACAGAGATTTTCATTCTTACTGCGTCACTTGTTTAGGCTCAGACCACAACATCCCTCGCTGTCGGTTTTGTGCCTTGTTCAACACCTGAACTATTTATCGTTGGGCTATTTTCTTTCACTCTCATTCTCTGTATTCCAAAATGGCTTCGGTAAGCCATCTGACTACCGATCTTCCTAACAAACGCAAAGATAAAGACAGAGACAGACCGCATAGGTCCAAAACTGCCTACAACGCTTCCATTAAGCTAGTTGCCAGTCTGCCGGTATTCAGTGAGGTGCTTTCACAACCCCTGTTACCCACTTCTACAGATTTGCAGGCCGCAACTGAGACCGATTCTGAGTCCGGTATGCCGCGATATGCTTCTTCGACTATGGAACCTGTGGATGTCTCTACCTTGGATGGGTCCAGAGCCGCTGTGCAGGCACCGACTTCTGAGGGTGTATTCAGACCTTCCAATGTTCGTATCGAACCGAGTACTTCGTTAATGACTACATATACCAAATTTCTCAGGCTCAGATTTTGCACTACGCCTAGGAAACCAACGACCAAAGCACATTCTCAAGCTCTCATGCCACAGAAACAAATGCTTAGAATGGCTGAAGAGCTTATTACTTTAATTAGGAGAAGCCAGCCTTCCCCCTCTAAAAGGCAAATAATTGATTTTCCTTCTGATTCTTCAGACCATGAGTCCGATGACTCTGACCCCTGTGATTACCAGGACATACCCTTGTCTACCTATGAGGACTATGATTCAGAGGATTCTATTCCTTTAGGCTCCCCCCCCCCCCAGAGGACTTTTCTTTCTGTGAAACCTTGCATACCCTAAGAGAGCATTTCCACTGGGAATGCCAGGACTACCGATAGTTCAGAAAGAGACTTAGGGAATTTTTAGACTTGCCTCAGCATAGGCCTCTAGCTATTCCCCCTGTCCAGGATATTGTAGATGATGTCTTCATGGAATCCAGTCTTACCTCTGATACTTTACCACCTGCTCCTAGAAAGCCTGACAGATACTGCAGAGTACCTGACTCTCACAAATTTCTCTTTAAAAATCCCACTGGGGATCCAGAGACCATTTCCCAGGGACCTAAAGGTATTAAGGCTTCTACAGCCAAAAACCCTACCCCTTCAGACAGGGATTCTAGGGCTCTAGACAGATGGGGTAAGAAGGTATATACCTATGCAACTCTTGCCATCAGGGCTTTAAATTGCCAATTTCACATGTTGAAGTACCAGCCGCATATTATTGATCCAATTAAACAAAAATTGTTGTTGATTCCTGATTGTGCAGAAAATAAAGACTTACAAAATTGAATGCATTCTACAAACCAAGTTGGTAAATATACTTTGCAGTGTGGTTTTGATGCCATCGAAGCAACTTGCAGGGCTGCTGTCACTGGGTCTGTTCTGACAAGGCATGCTCGGCTGAAGGAACAAATCTTGCCAGACCCATGTCAAGGCAAAATTACTAGATGCCCCTTTAAACCAAAAATGTTTGTTTGGCTCTAAAGCAGAAGAAGTTCTTAAAAAGGTGGAGGAAAAAGCTAAATCCATGCAAACTGTTAAAGATTTCTTACTGATACAGCCACCTAGATTCAGTAGGCATTGGCCTTCAAAAAACTGGTCCTTTCCATTCCCTTCCAGACCTTCTCAGCCCAAACCCAGGGGCAACAGACCACAAAGATTACAGTCTCAGGGTATGCATGGATCTAAACAATGGAGTGCTTCCTCCTCACAAACTGGAAGTGGTAAGCCACCCCCCTATGGAAAAAGTTCACAATGACCTATCCTTAATCCTTCCCAGCCATGCCAAAGTACTTTCACCCCTAGGAGGAAAACTCGCCCTGCATGCAAAAAACTGGACTGGGAGTATATTACCCAGGACCAATAGGTCTTAAACATTGTATCCCAGGGATACCGATTCTATTTCCGCTCTCTGCCAACCCCAAGCTTGCCAGACCTTCTTCCAAACCAGTGCCCTATTCTGGGTCTGTCAACTCTAAACACCTTCCTGGTGGTACAAAAATTCAAAATGCTTACACTCCAGCAGCTCCTTGCTGTGCTAGCCAAGGACTCCTGGCTAGTCACCCTAGACTTAAAAGAAGCTTATCTGCACATCCCCATAAGGGAATCTTGCATGAAATATCTAAGTGCATACAGCCTGCCCTGAAACGATCAGTTCTCTGCCACTTCCCTTTGGCTTATCTACTACACAAAGGATATTCACAAAGTGCCTTGCTCCAGCCATTGCTTACTGCAGACAAAGAAATATTCAAATTTACCCATACTTGGATGACTGCCTGATTTAGGCGGACAGTCACGAAGTGCTACTTCAGCACCTGACGTTTGTAAAGAGACTTCTAACTTCTCTGAAGTATACCATCAACAAAATGAAATCACATCTGGTACCCAGCCAAAAGATTGTATTCCTGGGAGCAAGCTTGAACACAACTTCCCAGATGGCATTCCTCACTCCAGAAAAGCAGGTTTATTTGACAACTTATTTAAAACTACTGGTCACCCAAACCCAGCTATCTGCAAGAAAAATACTGCAAGCCCTGGGGTTCATGTCCTCATGTATTCTGCTGATTCCATATGCAAGGCTGCATATGACGAAACTTCAGTGGTACTTAAAAAATCTCTGGTGATTCCTATCATTTCTTGTCTAAGGACAGAGTTCCTTTGCTGGGCAGAGAATTGCAACCACAGCAGGGGACTTCCTTTCTCATAACCCCCCGCCGTCCAAATTCTGAAAACAGACGCATCAGACTATGCATTGGGGGGCTCGCATGACAGGCAAATACATTCAAGGCAAATGGAGCCCAGGCCAAATTCACCTGCATATCAATCAAAAATAAATTTTAGCTGTACAGAATGCATTGACAGCCTTCAAATACCTTATCCTGCCAGGACATCTCCTGATAAAGACCGACAACACCACAGTTGTGTGGTACATAAACAAACAGGGGGGAACTCACTCCTACCCACTCTGCAGGTTAGCCATGGCTCTGTGGAACACAGCCTTAAGCAACCAAGTGCACCTGCAAGCTCAATTCCTGCCAGGCAAACAAAATTCACTGGCAGATGAGTTAAGCAGAGATCTAATGGACCCACACAAGTGGAAACTGGAACCAAACTCATTCAAACTTCTAATACACAAGTGGGGGACACTAGAGGTGGACCTCTTTGCATCCCCCCAAAACCATCAACTAAACAAATTTTGCGCTAGAATTCCCCACAGCCAAGCTTGGAAAGTGGATGCCCTATCCTTCACATGGGAAAACCTCTCAATCTATGCATTTCCCCCTCTGCACCTCCTTCCAAAATTACTTATCAAGATCAAACAGGACAGGCCAAGGACAATCCTTATTGCACCAGACTGGCCACGCCAGCACTGGTACCCACTCCTATGCAGTCTGACAACAGTGCCACCCTGGCACCCATATCAGACCCCCTCTCTGCTGTCCCAGCAGGAGAGACAGATTTTGCATCCTCAGTTGCAAAGCCTGAACCTGGCAGTCTGGCTTATTCCCTGATTACATCACCAGCAACCCTCCGCAAACAGGTGGTGGATGCTATCCAGTAGGCCCAGTACTAGGAAATCCTATTCAGAAAAGTGGAAAAAATTCTGTTCTTGGAGCCAGTCTCAAGGGAAGGACAGAGTCATGCCCACCTTGCCTCAAATCCTAGATTACCTAGCAGAGCTGTTCCACAAAGGCCTATCCTTCTCATCAATTATGATTCATGCCTCTGCCATCTCAGCTCATTACAATGCTGAGCCACCCCTCTTCTCTCACCCTCTGATCAAACAGTTCCTGAGAAGAGCTAACAATTTAAGACCTCCAAAGAGAGCTCCCACTCCTGCCTGGGACCTTAACTTTGTACTAGAGAAGCTCATGCTTCCTTCTTTAGAGCCTGCTGCTTCAGCAGAGTTAAAATTCCTCTCAAGGAAAACAGCCATACTGCTAGCAATCATTTCACCAAGGAGAGTGTCTGAGTTACAGGCCATTATGGCTGTGGAACCATTCATTATCTTCCATGCGGATAGGGTTTCCCTCAGGACTAACCCATCTGTTATGCCCAAGGTGGTATCCAGTGTGGCTCTCAAGAAATCCATCCATTTACCAACCTTTTTTTCCTAATCTAGAGAATAAAGGGGAAAGGATCCTGCACTCCTTGGACGTGTACAGACAGCTCAGGTTCTACATATATATATATATATATATATATATATATATATATATATATATATGTATCTGTATATCTATATATATATGTCTATATATCTATATATATTTATGTATATCTATATATATATATATATATATATATATATATATATATGTATCTCTCTCTCTCTCTCTATATATATATATATATATATATATATATATATATATATGTATATATGTATATATGTATATATATATGTATATATATATATATATATATCTAAATCTATATATATCTATCTAAATCTATATATATCTTTCTATATATATATATATATATATATATATATATATCTGTATATCTATATATAAATATATATCTATATATATATAAACTATATCTATCTATCTATATATATATATATATATATATATATATATATATATATATATATATCTTTATATCTATATATATAAAATATATATATATATATATATATATATATATCTATATATATGTAAAAATCTATATAATCTCTCTCTCTCTACATATATATATATATATATATATGTATAGATATATATAGATATATATATATATATATATATATATATATATATATATATATATATATAGATATAGATATAGATATATATCTTTTGGCTGCTCTCATTAGGGGTCGCCACAGCAGATCAACTGTTTTCATTTCCTCCTGTCCTCTGCATCTTACACTGTCACACCAACCACCTGCATATCCTCTCTCACCACATCCATAATATATACAAGTACATACTGTGGACATTGTAAATGTTGTAAATTGATGTCTAAGACGGGTTCCTTTACATCTATTAACACACGGAAAGTGTATGATATTAAGAGCCTTATTAAATGTACAAGCTCCTGGGTGGTTTATATGGCAATATGCCAGTGTGGGGCATTTTATGTAGGACAGACCTAGTCTACATTAAAACAGAGGATAGCCCTTCACATCAGTGACATAAAGTGCAAAAGGACAAGTAGTGCTTTATATAAACACATTTTGGTGCATTCCACAGCTCATGTTATTTTTGTGGGAATAGATAAAATTACCACACAAATCAATAATGAAATAGCAAGACATAATATTTTAACATCTAAGGAGCGAAGATGGATAGTTAATCTAGGGGCTCTTTTCAAACCTAGTCTTAATGACCAATGGTGAAAGATAGTAAAGGTTATTTTTTGTCTATGGTTTGGCAAGTCATGGTTGTATTAAGTATATGTTGGGTATTTTCTCTAAAACACTAGTAAGTGGATATATTGGGGGTACGTATCACAATTTAGCAGTGTAATGCTATATTTTTTTATGTACAACTAACTGCAGCAAAAAAGTTATAAATAATGGTAAAATATTAATAAGTAATTATTTCAATTTTGATATTTTTGCTGCTTGGTAATATTTAGATTAGTATATTCATTG
>NC_056731.1:1025532262-1025578665 GCF_019279795.1 Protopterus annectens | reverse complement strand
CAGCAGGGTAACATGATGAACATAGTACAGTTTTGTACCTACCATAAATGTAGATGTTCGAGTGTTCACCCTGCTGCAGTCCAGGTTACCCTCCCTCCATCCCCTCTGTACTAGCAGAACTTATCTGTACCACTCTATCCTATACAACCTCTGTGGTGTATTTGCTTGTGACTAAAGGTATTGTTTTATTTTTATCTAGCTACATATATATATTTTGCCTACCTATTGGGGGCACATGACATCTGGGGCAAGAAAAACTTAAGAAAATGGCGTTGAATGCCTCTTATATACCCCTGGCGCACTAACGTCAGGGAAGAAGCGACAGCAACTGACGCCGGACCAAGACTTTGGAATTCAGGCCAACTGCGGGACCGCCTGACGGCAGGATAACCCAAGTGTGATGACTGCAGTAGGGTGAACACTCGAACATCTACATTTATGGTAGGTACAAAACTGTACTTTTCTTTGTTTGCTGCCAGCCCAGTTTTGACGATTACTGGATTATTAATGTGTTACTTTCGTTTGTATTGTCATGTTACCCCACTTAAGAGTTCCAAACCTCACCTGACCTGATAAGTTCTGTTATATATTTTTCTCTGTCTAGTAACATAATTGTTGTTGATGTCTGGCAAGATGAATTACTTAAGAATTTGTCTTTTTTTACAATGTGTAGTGTGATTTAATATTAATGTGCAAGCTAATGACACTAAGTATGTAGAAATGATGTATAAATATGTGGAGAAGAATGGTTAGTAAAGTATGTAAATATTATTAACAGTTGGTAAAAAGAAATTGTGTGTAAAAAAATAAATAAATTAAATCTGTACATTCTATATTAAATTAAAATGCATGTTCAAAGAAAATTGAGCATTAGAAAAGAATGTCTTCGAAGTGGGAAAGGCTGTCCACAATACTGTAATATTAAGAAATTAGAAACTAATCAAACCTAGAAATACTGAAGGTAGAATCTAGCTGAACTGTTGGTACTAAAAGAAGCCATATGATTCTGATGCTTCCGTTTATTTTTATCTGACATTGTGATCTTAGCTCTTATAACCACTGGAGTCTGTCTGTCTGATGTCAGTGCATGCAGAAACATGTTGTGAAGTAAATCAGTGGAGGAAATAAAGGAATACAAGCAAAAATGTCAAAGCTTCCAGTATGTGACCCAAAGTCTAACAGTACTGTCCTTTGTTTCTTACCAAAGATAGTAGTAGTTAACATTTAAAGACAGGTTTAGACTTCACAGATGCCATATATACCATAAAAGTAACTTGATTCATTCAGGCACAAGGGCATTATTTTCTCCGTTCTGTCACATACTAAGAAATAAATGAAAGTGCAACCTGTATGGCCAGGCATTCAGTGGAATTGAGTCTTGCCAGCTGTAGATTTCACTGCCATTGCTTTGTCTGTGTACTGCAGTGCAGAGGTTTTTTATTACCTGTATAAATCATCAAAATGTATTACGCAAACTTAGCATGAGGTAGCCACGTAGAAGAGATTATGCCCATCCTCATCTGTTACTGATGTGAAGTTAAATATTATATGGTCATTTAATCAAGGACATCTTTAAACATTCTTCTTCATCTTCCTTCGGCTTTTCCCAGTTAACGGTTGCCACAGTGGATCACCTGTCCGCTCATGATTGGCAGTGGAGTTTTACGGTGTCGAGTTGGTAGCCCGGCGCCCAACCTTCCATGGAAGGCACACACTCACACCTAGGGCCAATTTAGAGTGTCCAATTCACCTACATCATGTCTTTGAGATGTGGGAGGAAACCGGAGCACCCAGAGGAAACCCACGTAACCACAGGGAGGACATGCAGACTCCGCACAGAAGTCACCCCAGCCGAGGATCAAACCACAAAACCTCTTGCTATGAGGTGACAATGCTAACCGCTGCACCACCATGACCACCCAACATCTTTAAACATTAAGAAGTAAAATAGTTGCCAACAAAAACATAGAAAACAGAGGATTATGATCAGGTAGCCAGTTGCAAAGTATATGTTATGTGTTTGAGACATGGATGCAAAAATTTCACCTCAAGAGTGAAGCTCGAGAGGTAAATCTTGGCATCCATGTTGAGAACGCACAATACATACTTTACTATCAAAGATCTGATCATAATTCTTTGTAGTGTATGGAGATTTATCTGCTGCAGGTACTACTAGTTAGTGAAAATTAAGATAAAAAAAAAACGTGATGTGTTGTAATGGCTTTGAAAGATGGTAAAGCAGTGGGGAGTGGTTGAGATCTATGTATTCCCTGTCAACGGGAAGCAATTGTAATCAAAATAGTGGGTGGATTTTTGCAGACAGCAGGCAGAAATTAAAGTTGAAACAAAGCAGTTTCATGTCCTGCTGCTGCTGTTTTATGGTTATACTGTCTGCTTTAGTGAAGACTAGATGTTAAGAACGTGTAGGGGGTGCTTAAAAAGCACCTCTCTAAGTGTTGTTAAGGTAGTCACACACTAGAATAGAGCTGAACCAAGATGTAATTTAGCTGTTTTTGAGTGTAATCATGGTGGTCCATGCACTACAAGTTGTTTGTGAAGCCCTTGCTCAGATTTTTTTGTTGTTGTTGTTGTGGATCTTGGCCTTGCTCAGCCCACATGTAAGGGGAACATACTGAAGTATCCTGTTATTAATGCACCTTCTTTGGGCCCCAGCTCAGTGCAATGTTTTCTTTAGTGTCTTTTTGAGGATCATAGTTTTACCTAGACTGAGTCAGTTTACTTTGAAGTTTGTGTCTCAAAGTAGCCTTACCAAGTGTACACCACCACAATGCCAGGTTGGTGGATTTTTTCATCTATGTACATCACATAACCAGCTATTTGATGTTTTATCTGTGTACATCATTACATAGCCAGCTGATGGATTTTATTTTACTCCACTCAGTATCTTTCTCTTAATTTTTTCAATATTAAGTGTGAGGCCACATGCTTCTGGTTCCTGTAGTGAGAAAAAAAAAAACTCCTCTGACCAACTACAGGGATAATACTGGCGCATCTGCTCACTATAACTATAATACACACTACAGAGTCACAGGACAGCCTTCAAATGCAATGAACGGCATGACTACTGCTTCTGGGGTATAACAGAGGTCAAAGGTTGACTTAGTAACTTATGGAGCAGCTGTGCTCATTAGCATGTGCCATTCATTTCACTTACTGCGCCTCTCTAGAGAGTACTGCCTTTTTTCATTTGTTGCATTACTGCCAAACACATGAAGTACATCTCAGCAGCCAGACTCTAAATTTTATTGATAACATATTTGTAAATTTTTCCTCTGTTAATCATCCTCATAGTGTTTTGTCCTTCTAACTGGGTAATTGTTTCAGGCATCAGGGAGCCAAATGATCCATTGCATTTATCCAAGTTAATTTGATGAGCGGTTAGGTTCAGTAGAAGTCCTCCTGTTTTATGGGAGCAGACTAAAGAATCCTGCACAACAAAAAAGATAAATCCTTGATTGTGGATAATAATTTACTCAGAAATGGCTTGTATGTTTTATCAGCATAGCATATGCCATTTCTTTGATATTCACTAAGGGCAGTTGTCATTTAATGTAATTAAGAGAAAGATGTACAAATTAAATGCAGCTTGGTACTTCATTTAAGGAGATGATGAGTGGTTATTCCAACACTCCTTTATAGTGTGTGTGTGTGTGTGTGTGTGTGTGTGTGTGTGTGTGTGTGTAGACCGCAAATCAGTACTGTGCATATTTTATGGAAATGGCTACATATTCACTTCAGATCTGTAGCCAGGAGGTTATTATGCATACGTGTGAATATTCTTATGGCAGTTGTTTGGTCTGATACGAGGAGAGAGAGGTTTATTGTTGGGAAAGGACCAAACAATTTTATCGGCAGATGTACTTTAACTGCAAATTTAAATTGTAGACTGGAGAAAATTTTCCTTATATCTTTTAGGACTGAGTTTCAAAGTTAAAAGAAGCATAGATTAGTGAGTATTCCTGAGACACAGAGAAAAGAGAGTCACTATGTATGAGGTGTAAACATATGTACATGTACTGTTAGGAAGTGTTTGACTTGTATGAGGTGTAAACATATGTACATGTCCTGTTAGGAAGTGTTTGACTGACTTTTAAAAGAAGTGTTTGTTTGTGGTTGTTTTTCTGAAGTATATGTTGGATGTGTTTACTGAATTTTAATTTTTTATGAGTTATTCCATGTAGTTTTCTACTTTGTGTATATTGTACAGTGTTGATAAATAGTTAAGTCATAATTGTTTTGTTTGATGATTTGGAGGTGTAAATAACCTTTTTTGATGTGGCATATTTTCTGTAACACATGCCAGACATAACAGCGAAATTATACAAATTACAGTAGGGACACAATTTTCTAATAGGTTCAAATGCATTTACCAGGCTTTTGATCACTGAGGAACTTAAGAAGTCTAGCCATATATCCCCCTGGTAGTTTTAGGTCTTATATTTTGTACATGAATAACCCAGAGACAGCCCAAACAGGGATATGTTGGGATATTTACACTTACATATTGACCTGCTGTTGTTTTCCTACTAAACATTATTACTGCTTCTTTACTGTAATAAATAGAACATAGTGTTATTTGTAGAATCTGCCAGAGAGGTGCGAGACTACTTGTAGTAGTATAAAAATAATAACTGAGAAGAAATACTGAACCCATCAGAGTATGTCTCAGGCACAGACTCACATATACTGAGGCACTTGTATAATCTTCCTAAACCTCAAAGAGCTCCCAGGTATTGGCCCTACAACACATCCTCATCAGCCCCACAATTACTCCAGTGAAACAAAACCCACCTCAGCATATATAACCACATCTCATGGACCCTTCACTTTCAAACCCATAAGGTAAACCACTGCACAACCCAATATTTTAGTCATAGGAGACTCCATTGTGAGATACATAGAGATGTTCCACTAGCAGGCTGAACAAGAGGATTAGTCACAGTCAGTTGTCTTTCAGGGGGCCAGAATCTGTCAGATCAAGCATGCACTCAGATCATTGGACCACAAGTACCAGTATGATTCAGTCATAGTCTATGTGGGTGTAAATGCCACCACCCAGTAAAGTCCTGTCTGGTAAGGTCAGATCATAGAGCTATCACCTTTGAAATAAAAATAAAACCTGTGACCCAAGATAACTCTGTAGCAGTTAGGAAACATTATAAGGCAAATCTCTCTTTATTAAATTATAATTGAGCACAATTTCAAGCCCCCCCAACCCTGAGAACACAGCTGCCTATATGGAATTGTTCACAGAAACTCTGTACAATCATGTTAACAAATGCACAGACACAGCTATGCCCACCAGAAATAAGCTGTTGGAATCCCAATATCAATAGTTTTTTATAACAAAAGGAAGAAAGACATGGCAAAGGTTAGAAAATGCAACATCCAACAGGATACAAACTCTCTCATTAGTCTAAACAAACAACTCAGAGGGTAGATCGAGTCTATCAAAGCCAATTTTGTGGAAAAAGTAGCCTCCTAGACCAAGGACAACCATAACACTTTCTTTAACTATGTCCACAACCTTAAAATCAGTGCACAACAGCATACAGAGCTAACTGTAAATGGAGCAAGCTAGACAGAGCTGGAAGATTTAGCAAATCTTCTGGTAGACAAACTCATAGACAGATTTACACCCCACGCCCCCCACCCCCAGCATCCCCCTCATGAAATATCATCATGCATACCCACCCCAACGATTACTAGGGAGCAGGTTCTAAAATGCATTCTTCAAGGCCAAGAACACTGTATTTGTGGGCCCAGATAATATCACAACATGCTTCTTAAGTAGCATAAAACATGACCTGTCATGACCACTGGAGTCCCTTTTTAACGATAGCCTCCAGTCATCCCTTTGCACAAGGGTGGGCCTACAATGGACCTTGGAAACTACAGATCCATAAGTCTGATTAGTGTCATATGCAAAGCCATAGAAAGAGTCATAGGTTCATAGGTAGGTACTAGGCTATCGGCCCAAGGGCCTATGCAAGCCTAGCCAACAAGGTTCCCTGGCTTACGCCACCCAAGAAACTTATTTTCCTGTGCCACTGACGAGCAGAGACACAGAAGTGATCCCCGGGGTGTATTTCCTATTTCCCATCCACTCATCAAGATTTTTTTTGAAGAGTGCTAATGAAGAACTTTGCTTGACATAGATGGGTAGCCTGTTCCAGAGTATGGGAAGTCTCTGGGATAGGAATCTATCTCTCCAGCATGTCCTGTTTATTGTGGTGACAAGGTTTAGGTCCCTAGAGCACGTAGCTCGGAGGGATTGGGATTTCTTTAGGTGTAGCATGTCCAACAGCTCTGGGTTTGACATAGCTTTATATGTTAGGCAGAGATCACCTCTGAGTAGGCGATATGCTACGGAGTAAAGCTTGAGTTTTTTGAGGCAGTCAGTGTAGGGCATTTGTTTGAGTCCAGTAATTCTCTTTGTGAGGTACTTCTGTGGCCTTTCCAGCTGCTGCAGATGTCTTGTGAGGTACATTCCAAAAGGGGCGTTGTACTCTATAATGGGTCTAATGAGTGATCAGTAGAGGGTAGCGATGACCTCTTTTTTCCTGGATGAGAACCCTTTTATGATGAGGTGTGCCACGTAGAAAGACTTCCTGACTACTGTGGCGATGTGACTATCAAAGGAGAGACTACTGTCCACCTGGGTCCCAAGGTCTCTTATCACGCATTCGGTGTTAAGTAGATTGCTGCCTATGTGGTAGTTCATGGGTACAGAGTTTTTACCAAAGGGGATGACACTGCACTTTTTGGCATTGAGCTTGAGGCCATGGCTCTGACACCAGGCATCTGTCTCAGAGATGCCCTTCTGTAGGATGTTCACATCATTTGGGGACTTGACTATGGCTGCTAGTTTGCAGTCATCTGCGAACTTCGTTAGCCAGAGGCCTTCTGTGTTAGCCTGTACTTCAGAGAAGTAGATACCAAACAGGAGCGGTCCCAGGACGGAACCCTGTGGTACTCCACTTCTCACCGGTTTGAGGTCAGATTTGGAGTCTGCAACTTTTACAGTGTGGGTTCTGTCAGTGAGCCAGTTGGCAACCCATCTTGTGACGTAGGGATTTATGCCTAGTTTATTGAGTTTAGCTATAATTCCAGAATGGGGGATGGTGTTGAAAGCCTTGGCAAGGTCAAGATAGGCCGTGCGAACCACTTTACCCTCATCTACGGCTTTGGTGACTGCCTCAAAGAAGTCGATCAGGTTCAGGATGCATGATCTGCCTTTCACAAACCTGAACTGGGTGGGATCCAGAGTTTGGAGGTTACCAATCTCTTTGTTTATGAGTTCCATGATGATACGTTCCATGGCTTTGCAGACCAGGCTCTTCAGGCTAATAGGTCTATAGATGTTCATCGTGTTTCACTGTTGCAGTCATCACTGTAGGGTTCTTCCTGCTGGCAGGCAGTCCTCAGTCGGCCAGAATCCCAAAGTCTGGGTCTGGCATCGGCTGTTCAGTCATGTTCCCTGACGTCAGAGCGCCAGGAGTACAAAGCTGCCAGCCGACGCTATGTTCTCCAGTCTTTCTTGCCGTGTGGTGAAAGCAGTTCGCAAGTGCTGGTCGGCTGACTCCTGATATTTTTTGTGCTTCAGTCCGAAGACTTACTTCTTCTTCTCAAAGCTAAGTACCCCATTGGGGAAACTTTTTTCTTGCTCCAGTCCAATGTCAGAAAAAGTTAATAATTGCATTTCTTGTGGGAAGCAAATACCTCATAAGGATTAACATTCTTACTGTATTCCTTGTTTGGGCCCTGACCACGACGTAGCTAGTTGTTGGATTTGTGCTAGATTTAATCAACGCACGATTAAGCGGAGGTACGATTTTGCTTTTCACTACTTTGGTAGGCGATTTAATTATAAAATGTCGTCGGACACGCTTCCGACTACCGGAGTTCACAAACGACGCAAGGATATGGACAGGCCTCCGAGGTCCAAATCAGACGACGTTACACAACCAGAGCCAGCTTCAGGTTCAGCCGTCATCAGTGAGGCACTTTCACAGCCCCTGTCATCGGCCATTTCAGAACCGTTAGCCGAAACGGACTCCCACGAGGAGCCAACTAGGCCTTTGAGCACTCCAGCTGCAGGACCTTTGGACAATGCTCCCTCGGATGGGTCCGGAGCCGCTGTGCAGGTACCAGCTTCCGAGGGCCTACACAGCTTCTGATAAAGGCAAAACCCAGGACAAAGACAAAGACTCCTTCTAAATCTAAGACACCAGCCCAGGCCTCTTCTGATCCGAGACACAAATCACAGAAACAGTTACTTAAAATGGCGGATGACTTGCTAACCATGATTAGGGGTTCACATCCCCCTCCAGACAAAAGGCCAAGGCAAGAGTTGGATTATGAATCTTCTGATCAGGCATCTACTTCTTCAGTGTCTTCCTCTGAACAGGAATATTCTTTCCCTCCTTATGAGGATTCTGATGCTGAGGAATCTATTCCATCAGCTTCTCCCCCTGAGGATTTTTCTTTTGGGGAAACTTTACATGACATGAGGGAACATTTTCACTGGGAGGGACAGGAGTACTCGGAATCTAAGAGAAGGCTCAGGGATTTTCTTCTTCTTCCCCAACATAGACCCCTGGCTATTCCTCCTATTTTGGATATTGTGGATGATGCTTTTTCTGAGGCTAATTTAACTCCTGACTCCTTTCCTCCAGCCCCTGCTAAGCCCGACAGATATTACAGGGTCCCTGACTCCCACCAGTTCCTTTACAAAAATCCTACTGCTGATCCAGAAACCATTTCTCAGGGTCCTAAGGGGGTTAAGGCTGCCTCTGCTAAAAATCCTATTCTGACAGATAAGGATTCCAGAGCTTTAGAGAGATGGGGCAAAAAAGTGTATACTTCTGCTACTTTATCGATTAGGGCTTTAAATTGCCAATTTCATATGCTAAAATATCAGCAATTTCTACTGTCTGTTATGAAACAAAAGTTGGGTACCATTTCTGCATGTGCAGATAATAAGGAATTACATGATTTGATGCATGCTACTGAACAAGTGAGGAAGCATGGTTTACACTGTGGTTTTGATGCCTTGGAGGCTTCTTGCAGGGCGGCTGACTCTGGCACAGTCATTAGAAGACATGCTTGGTTAAAGGAACAAAACTTACCTGATCAAGTGAAAGCAAAGTTACTGGATGCTCCTGTTCAGCATAATGTTTTGTTTGGGCCTAAGGCTGAAGAGGTGATAAAGAAAATGGAGGATAAGGCAAAATCCATGCAAACAGTTAAGAATTTCTTACAAGTTCAGCCCCCTAGATTTAGCAGAAACTGGCCAACAAAAAATTGGTCTTTTCCCAGCTCGGACAGGTCTCAGAGGGGTAGATATAGATGCACAGAGGGAGGCCTCAAACACATACCTCTTACAGACTTAGACAATGGAGTGCTTCCACCTCCAGGGGTGGAGAGGACAGACCTCAGTCATATAGAAAACAGGCTCAATGACTCCCCCTGCATGGCTCCAGGAACTTCTCTCCTGGATGCACCTTTTGGAGGAAAACTCTCTCTTTTTCAACAAAATTGGACTTGCATAACCCAAGACAAGTGGGTTCTGGATGTAATTTCAAGAGGTTACAAATTCCACTTTCATACCTTGCCAAGACCAAACGGATGGCCAGACCTATCCAAACACCAATGGTCTGAGGCATTAAACCAGGTGGGATCCCTCATGGCTATGAGGGCTATAGAACCGGTTCCACAATCAGAGACTGGGCAGGGCTTTTACTCAAGGCTTTTTCTAGTTCCCAGAAAACAAAACTCATGGAGACCCATCCTGGATACTTTCCTGGAGATACCAAAGTTCAAAATGCTTACTCGGCAGCAGTTTCTGCCAATGTTGAGCAAAAATGCATGGATGGTGATATTGGATTTAAAGGAGGCTTATCTACACATCCCTATCAGACAGGAGTGCAGAAAATACCTCCGGTTCAAGGCCGGCTCGAAACATTACCTATTCTCTGCGCTGCCCTTTGGCTTGTCTACTGCGCCCAGGGTCTTCACCAAGTGCCTGGCACCAGTAGTAGCTTATTGCAGACTCAAGAGTATTCAAATTTACCCTTATCTGGACGACTGCCTTATTCAAGCAGACAGCAAGGATGTTTTACTCCAGCACCTGGAATTTGTTCAAAATCTTCTCAAGTACCTGGGATTCACTGGAAACATGAAAAAGTCAAATTTGAACCCCACACAACAGATAACTTTTCTGGGTGCTCTTTTAAACACAACAACCCAGATGGCATTCCTGACATCTGAAAAACAACTACAGCTGGCTTCCACTTTCAAAACCTTGGCTTCTATGACTCGGCTAACTGCAAGTAAATTCCTGTAGGCTTTGGGTTACATGGCCTCCTGCATCCGTCTCCTTCCAAATGCAAGACTTCATATGAGAAAAATACAATGGTACCCAAAAAGTGTATGGTCCCAGCATTGCCACAGTCGACACACAGATTGCTGTCTTGCCTTGCCTACAAAAGGAATTCCATTGGTGGACCATGGCATGTCTTCACAACAAAGGCAAAGCCTTCAGTCTACCTCCAGCCAGCCAAGTATTAACCATAGATGCCTCAGATTACGCATGGGGAGCCCACTTGCAGGGAAAGGGTCTGCAAGGTTTTTGGACAGAGGATCAGAAGCACCTACATATCAATTTAAAAGAGATGTTAGCTGTTCAGAATGCCCTCTTGGTTTTCAGGGATCTTCTACAACCAGGACAACTACTGATATGAACAGACAACACCACAGTTATGTGGTACATAATCAAACAGGGGGGCTCACATTCCTACCCCCTTTGCAGACTAGCCATGACTTTATGGAACACAGCACTAGCTTGCAAAGTGGATCTACAAGCTCAGTTCCTGCCAGGGAAACAAAATACTTTGGCAGACAGCCGAAGCAGGAACCTGTCAGATCCACACGAGTGGATGCTAGACACCCACATTTTCAAGACGATTACAGAAGCTTGGGGCTGCCCGGACATAGATCTATTTGCATCCCCCTTCAACCACCAGTTACAGATTTTTTGCACAAGGACTTTTCACAAGCTAGCATGGAAAGTGGATGCACTATCATTCAGTTGGAAAAACCTCAAGGGGTATGTCTTTCCACCACTACCTCTTCTACCATGGGTGTTATTAAAGATCAAGCAGGACAATTCTGGTACTCAACACTGAAAAATCTATATCAGGAACCACCTTGGATTTTGCCTCAGATTCCCAATCTATTGTCCCAACACCAGGGACAGGTTCTGCACTCTCATGTCAAAACTCTCAGCCTGGCAGCCTGGCGAATTCAGGATCTATGATTTAATCCTTCCCTTCCCAAAAAGGTCATGGATGTTATCTTAGAAGCCAGATGGCTTAGCACTAGAAAATCTTATGCAGGCAAATGGAAGAGATTTTGCACCTGGATGCATGCTCAGGATTCAGATCCTCTCATTCCTAATATCCCTCTGATTTTGCTTTACCTAACAGACATGCTTCATAAGGGTTTATCCTTCTCGTCCATAAAATTCATGCCTCAACTATCTCTGCACATTACAATACAGACCCTCCACTCTTTTTGCCTCCACTTCTCAAACAATATCTACGAGGAGCAAAGAATTTAAGGCCCCCTAGGACACCA
Source organism: Protopterus annectens (assembly GCF_019279795.1). Classification (NCBI taxonomy): domain Eukaryota; kingdom Metazoa; phylum Chordata; order Ceratodontiformes; family Protopteridae; genus Protopterus; species Protopterus annectens. The sequence continues at coordinate 1,025,567,004 of NC_056731.1, read as the reverse complement.
CCCATACCTGCCTGGGACCTCAACTATGTTCTGGAAAAACTCACTCTGCCTCCTTTTGAGCCTGCTGCCACATCTGATATAAAGTATTTATCATGGAAGACCGCTATCCTACTGGCTTTGACTTCAGCCAGGAGAGTCTCGGAGTTACAAGCACTCATGGCTGTGGAACCTTATATTATTTTTCACCAAGATAGGGTGTCTTTAAGGACTAATCCTACTTTCATGCCTAAAGTGGTTTCCAAAGTGGCTTTAAATCAAACTATTCACCTGCCAACTTTTTTCTCTAATCCACAAAATAAGGGGGAAAGGATCTTGCATTCCTTGGATGTACACAGACAACTTCGTTTTTACCTGGACAGAACCAAGGATTTCAGGAAAACAGAGCAACTGTTTGTTTCTTATGCAACAAACTCCCAAGGCAAAGCCATTTCAAAACAGACCATTTCTAAACGGATTGCACATGGAATCAGATTTTGTTACTCTCGTCATGGAAAGCAAATCCCAGGGAAAATTAGAACTCACTCTACCAGAGCTGCTGCTACTTCAGCTGCTTTTCTCAGGGGAGTAGCTACCAAAGATATTTTGGAAGCTGCAACTTGGAGTTCAGTGCATACTTTCTCTAAGCACTATATCTCCCTCTTTACTCTAAGTCTAGGGCAGGCTTTGCTTCTGCAGTCTTGCAGGGCCTTCTAGCCGCCCCTTCTACTCTATAACCACCACCCCTTATTTCAGCTTTGGGATTCAACCCTACAGTGATGACTGCAACAGTGAAACACGATGAACATAGTACAGTTGTGTACACTTACCATAAATGTAGATGTTCGAGTGTCTTCACTGTTGCAGTCTGGGTTACCCTCCCTCCTGTCCCCTCTTATACTTTCACTGGTGTGCTTACCTACTTCACCTTTCTTCTGAGGTGTATTTGCTACAGGCTATGGGGTTTGTGGTATATTATTTTTTGGTTTTTACTATTGGCCTTCATTTTTAGGCACCTGACATCTGGGGCAAAAAAAACTGAAGAACATGACATCGGCTGGCAGCTTTGTACTCCTGGCGCTCTGACGTCAGGGAGCATGACTGAACAGCCGACGCTGGACCCAGACTTTGGGATTCTGGCCGACCGAGGACTGCCTGCCGGCAGGAAGAACCCTACAGTGATGATTGCAACAGTGAAGACACTCTAACATCTACATTTATGGTAAGTGTACACAACTGTACTTTCCCGGGATCAGTGGTGGCTCCCCCTTTGTGGAGTGGGATAACTGTTGCTGTGCGCCATTCAGTGGGCACAAAGCCTGATGCGAGGCTATTATTGAACATGGTGCTTAAGTGGGGAGCCAGTTCATTCTGAAGTTCATGTAAAACGCAGCCTGGGATGTTGTCCGGTCCCATGGATGCTGTGTTTTTGGCTTTAGAGAGTGCAGCTTTCACCTGCGTAGTTGTGATTACAGGGACTCTGCATTCTTCCTGTATAGATATGGGCCCTTTAGAGGGGGGGGGGTAAAGTTAGCACTGAACCTATCTGCCAGGATGTTGGCAATATCAGTTGGTTCTGTAATTTTCATGCCTTTGTACTGTAACTCAGAGCAGATCTGGGTGTTGCCATTGAGATTCTTGACATAGCTATAGAATGCTTTGTGGTTGTCCTTGGAATTAGTGGCAATTTTATTTTCGTAGCTAGCTTTGGAGGATCTTGTAAGGGATCTCAGCTTCTTACTGAGGCTGACCAGGGAGCTCCTCCACTCATGGGATTTTACTCTTTTGCAACAGTTTCTTCCTTCTGTTGTACAGTTTGTTTATGGCAGGGGATCACCAGATTGGCTTCCTTTTTTGGAGGATAGCGTCTTGGTTCTGTTTGGGATAGCACGATCCATGCACTCATGTAGGTGCTTATAGAGTGCATTTGTGTAGGATTCAGCAGTTGTAACTGTATTATCCATCTGCATGGGTGTCATGAAGTTCACTACTTCTGTCTTAAGAAGCATGAAGTTGGCTTTGGAGAAATTTCTTACTGTGGTTTCCTTAATGGGGGTGGGGGTGGGATGTGGATATCGAGGGTGATTAGCTTATGGTTGGATCGGACCAACGAGGAGTTGACTTCAGGTGTGGAACACCGGTCACTCATGTTGGTAATGACTAGGTCTAGGATATTGTTGCCCCTGGTGAGGGTGTGGATAAGTTGATCTAGGGCATTGGAGTTTATGAATTCCAGAAAGCGTTGCGCTAAGGAATTAGTACATGAGTAGTTTTCCCAGTTAATGGTGGGGTAGTTGAAGTCGCCCATTATTAGGGTGTTTGGTTGAACCCTAATATTTTCCAGTACATCAAGAAAAGAGGAGTGGGAATCCTGGGGCATGGTGGGGTATCTGTAGCAAGCTACAATTTGGATTGCAGTTTTGCCAAGAGTTAGTTGCACTTGGAATACCTTGGATGCATTATGCTGAGCAACTAGCCTGGAGGTGTGGATATCCTTAATGAATATGGACACCCCCCCACCTTTGGTGTTTCGGTCCAGGTTAGATGGCCTAAAAGTGTGGTATGAGTTATAGCCTGGTAGTGCAGGGGTGCTCTCTGGAGCCTTGAACCAGGTCTCAGTCACTGCACAGATATTGATGTTCTCCATTTTAAGGAGTGCCTCGAGTGAGTGCATTTTGAAATTTAGACTTCTAGCATTGAGTAGCATTACCCTCAGTTTTTGCTTACCTGTTCCTGTTATGGTGGTGAATTTGTTACTTGAACCCGGCCAAAAAAAGGCACTATAGGGGCAGCAAGAGCCTTAGCCATTATCATCATGGAAATGATTAATAGTGGCATATGAAACCTTCAGGCACTGTATCCAACGCAGTTTGGTTTTGTCAAGGGCAGATCATGCCTACTTAACCTGGCAGACTTCTTTGAGAATGTCACCAAGGCAATGGATGAGGGCAAAATGATGCATGCTGCCTACCTTGACCTGGTCAAAGTATTTGATGCAATACTGCATTAGGCCATTGTAAACAAACTCACAGAACTAGGCATAAACTCCTATATTACATGTTGGATAGCCAGCTGTATCTTTAGATAGGACCCAGGAAGTTAAGATAGAGGAGTCCACTGCCACAAAAATGCTAGTCAGTTGTCTAGTCCCCTAAGATTCTGTGCTGGGCTGGCTCCTTTTTGACATCTAAGTCAAGGTGAACATCAAGGGCCTCTGGCTGACCATGTTTGCAGATGACTGCAATGTGGGAGCAGTCAGAAACCACAACCAAACACACACAAGCCACTAATATCATTCAGGAAAGGCTAATACAGACAAATAATTGGTGCCAAGAAAAGTGGTGCCCTTTGGGAAGTTGGCTACTCCAGGTAACTAAATCATTAATAACCTTAAGAGCAGATGCAGTATTCAGGGATTTGGGAATGTTTGGAGACAGTAACCTGTTTTTTCACCAACAAGGAAATCTTTTTGTCACTCAGCTTATAAACAAGGTCCAGGGAAGTCATTGTTCCACAGTATTCTGCCCTCATCAGACTCACTGTTGAGTGCACCGCCTCCTTCAGTATGTGCCTAACCAGGCACATGCAACAACTGGAATATCCACAGAGGGTCCTCAGAAAAAGAATGCAGGGTGAAAACAACATGTTTTGTGCAGATTGCCTCAAAGTTCTATCCCTGTACTCTGCCAGACTGTTGAGGGGCAATCTATGACTGGCATACAAGGCATCCTTGTATCTTGCTCTGTTGAATCTCTTGCATATCCACAAAACAAATAGCATCAGAACTACCCAATCCAGGAACTTAAACCTTGCTTGCAACATAAATAAGACATGTTGGATGGACAAGTTTGTGTCTCTGAGAACATACTGTGTGTAACCTGGACCAGTGGATGGTAAATAGAAATTCACCCCTGGTGTGGCATCTGTCTCTCTAATGGACAGAGGCAGACTATAAATAACTGACGACTCATGCCCTAGCTTACATATACTTCTTAAAACATGCCCCTTAAGGTAACATCTAGAGCACTTAGAACTTGTATACATTCAGGTGGCATGGCTAGGCTTAAAAAGGTCCTTGCATTGTTAGCCTTGTGTACACCCACAAACCTTTTTCAAAGTAGGTTTTTATTAGCTTCATAGCTTACTACAGTAAACCAACTAATACCTCTCAACCTGCAGACAGTGAAAATAGGAACAAAGGTCCTTGAAAAGTAATACACCCAACTAAACACCTGGAAATCTAATTAGAATACAGTTAGAATAACAAAGAGTACTTAAAGGGATGATCCCAGAGTCTAAAATTCTGACCAAAAGAAACTTGTCCTTATAACTCCCAGTTGTCGCCACCCACTAAACACATCATCATCATCATCATCAGCCCTACTCCTGGTTTCAGTTTACTTTATGCAGCCCTGTTTATATTCCATGTGGTGAACACAATTAACAATATTCAGTTCCTGTGAAAGTTTTCAGTCCCCAGTCACTGGGAAACAATAAGGTTATTATACTTGTGTGTGCATTTGTGGTTGTTGTGGTTAGGCTAGTCTGTCAGTGTTTACTTTTTACAAACTCGTTGAAAAGCTTATCTTAATTGCGCAGCTCTTTATTTCCTTTATGTATTGTGCATAGAGCAACTGTGAGCAGTATAGTTAAAAAGAGTACAGTTTAGTGAATTCATACTAAATCTTAGCAGTCCGTTGACTTATTCCCCTTACTCCATAATAAAACAGAATTAGTATGTGTAACTGTCACAGGTTGCTGTACTGTACAGTCCTCACTGTAACAGTAAGTTTTGGACTTCATTGCTTAAAATGAATCTATTGCTTGGGTAACACACACGTTTTTTTACAGCAACTCTGAAAGCCGTTACACTTGGCTAGTATTCAGAGATCAAAAAAACAAAACATAAAAAAGAAGACTGCTTCTACTACTGTTCGAAACTTGCATTGTTCTGATGCTATCTACAGAGCAAGTGTCAGTCATGCATGACATCACAGCACTTGGGCTTGTTAGCATTCAGAAATCTGCACAAAATAAAATATGTAATGGACAGAAAACTGTTAACTAACGTTTTAGCTTTGCATTGCTCATTTGCTTTCCTGCAATGAGGTCATAAATCTCCTGAAAAACTACTTTTCTCTGAGGTTAAAAGCAAAGGTGAAACCAATGAATGTCTCAGTGAGAGCCGTTGTGCATACAACTGCAATTTGAGAATGGAATTTGATTAAGACCCTTGAACCACCCCCCCACCCCCATATTCAAAGCTGGGACATGCTCAGGAAGCCAGGCTGAAAATGTAAACAAAGATCAGAATCAAAACAAGAAATCTCCGGGACTGTCCCTTTAACTTCCTGTTTCCAGTAGGAATGTAGGATACTTCTCAGAAATACATTTATAAAACAAGCAACAACAAAAATGATGGACAAATATAAGAACATTATCAAAAAGACAGTGTAAAATCTGTAGATTTTAATGAACTGTACTGCAGAATTCTGTATCACAGGGAAATTTATTTTTGCTTCAGAAAAAGAGAGATGTGCATCCTCTTTCTTTAAATTATTGATGCCACTAGTATGTTCATAATGTAGTATGTTTTTCTGAGAAGCTTCAAAAATCTTGTCTAGTGAGGGGATTCAGAAAATTGTGTTAAAAAGTAAATCAAGCATGAAAGCATAAACATACCTACAAAATAGGGGCATCCTGTGCAGGATCTGAAATCAGGTCTGAAAATAGGAATGCTCCTCCAAAATTGGGACAGTTGAGAAATCTGAACTATCCATTGCCTCCTCCTACTCGCTTCCATCTCTTCTTTATGGTGCTTCTCTCTTTGCCAACATACAGGCCAGTTTTAAATCCAGACTAGACTCATGCTGTAACAAATTTGCCAAGTTCGTCACTAATAGACGAGATTTCTCTTGCCAGTGCACCTCTCTTCGGCTACTAGACTGTCTGGAACTCCCTCATCACCTTACATATATACAGTAACAATTGCCCACAAACTAATATTCAATCCATCTAGCTGCCCTCCCATCCCCTCTCTTCTCTACTTACACCATACCACCCCAACAGACCCCTCCGCTCTGAAAATAGTATCTTGCAAGTAAAAAAAAAAAAAACTAACCTCTCCACTGGTCAATTGCTCCACTCCTGTTTCACTGCTAGATTATGGAATTATCTCCCACCTCCACTAAGATCCATTAGTAATGCTGCTCTCTTTAAAAAATCTCTGAAACATCATCTCTCCACCCACTGGATATGCTCTTGTGATAGTTCCTCACAACCTGTAACCTGACTTTCTCCCTCCTTCCACTTTTCCAACCTTCCTACCTACATCCTTCCATCTTCCACTTTATCACCCATCCCTAAATGATAATTTACATCCACAGTTTCTGTCTGTAGACAGATGCATGTATAGTTGCTTTGCCTTCTTAATGTAACAAATGTTAAGTCCATTTGAAACATTGTTAATAGCTTTGTTTACTTGTTATTGTAACAAAGTGAGTTTCTTATTCAAAATTTATTGTATATTCTCTGTGGAGTTTTTCTCCCCTGGCCTCCACTGAAAATGGGTACTTTTTGACCCAGTGGACCATCCTGGTAAACAAATTTAAATAATGAGAAGGTGTGTATTAAGTAACTATATGAATAATTTAGTGCACCCTTCTTATGCATTTTTGCTTCCTGTGTCACCATGCCATTCAGCTATTTCATTTTCCAGACTGTCAAGCACATCACCACAGTAATGGACTGTGAGGAAGCCAGACTCCAGGACCTATAAGAAGAAGCTTTACTAACAGGATTTGTGTTTAGAAGCCTGGCTCTGAGCTAAGCATATGCCTGCACATGTCAGTGCTACTTCCATAGCACTGTAGAACTTTTTAGGCATTATAGATACCACAGTTGGAGCAATTTTATCTGCTGCATGTCCATTTATATCTTTCCTCTTAACCATTTTAGCCATTTGAAGTCAGTTTTTGAGAAAAATCAAGTAGCACCATGATGAAGTATTTTTGATGTAGCCACTTTCCCAAAATTAGTAACAAACATGGTGCTGCAAAGTGTCCGCTGTAGTAATGCCAGTATGGGCAAGATGAAGATATATGAAGGAATCAGTAGTCTAAGTGGAGTTTGTTTATTAATTCATTCATTCTCTGATTTACCCACTTAATGCATTGCAGGGTCACAGAGCAGCAAGAGCCTATCCTGGCACTCCATAGGCACAAAACATTGAAGCCCATCCTAAAAGTAGAGCTAACCCATTGCAGAATGCATACATCCACACTCATGCTCATATTTAGTTGGGTGAACAAAACTGAATGCACATGTGGTTGAAGTCTAGTTTCACAGAATGCAATTTGCTCACGTGTAGTACTGTACTAGACAAGTAGGAATATGTGGAAATGCATGAAGATGTTTCTGGCCAGCTGAGACGACACTAATCAGTCTTATCTAAATATAATCACTGCTGGTGCAGTTTGTATTTGTGTGCACACCAGTCTGTGGTCTGTTCTCTTTTTTTTTGACCATAGAAACATGTTACAACAAAATTGCCAAGTTGGCTACTAATGCCACACACAGGTCACATCACTGCACTTCTCTTAAGCTACTAAACTGGCTAGAACTCCCTCATCTGTTACATTGTAAACAACTAACCTTTACCAACCACCTCCAGCATCAGCTTGGTCTCAGATACACCTGCTTATCTCATTTGTATTATAACTTTCCTTCCTCTTTATCTGTCTGTAAATACTCGCATATCTCAGTTTGATATTGTAACCTTTGATGTACTGTAATGCCGTTTGTACTATTGCTGAATTTGCATGCCATTATTCTTCTTCTTTCGGCTTTTCCTGGTTAGGGGTCGCCACAGCAGATCACCTGTCCGCTCATGATTGGTAGTGGAAATTTACAGTGTAGAGTTGCCATCCCGGCGCCCAACCTTCCACAGAAGGCACACATACGCACACACTCACACCTAGGGCCAATTTAGAGTGTCCATCCACATACTGCATGTCTTTGGGATATGGGAGGAAACTGGAGCACCCGGAGGAAACCCATGTGACCACAGGGAGGACATGCAGACTCCGCACAGAAGGCAACCCAGCCGAGAATCGAACCGGAGAACCTCTTTCTGTGAGGCGGCAATGCTAACTGCTGCACCACCGTGGCCACCCAATTTGTATGCCATTATTGTTTTCTTTTATCATTGGTCATTTTTAGCTTTTACAATGTATGTGATTGCTCATTTTTAGCTTTTAAATAGTATGTCTTTGTTATTGTTGGAGCTTTTCTCCCTGGGCCTCTGCTGAAAAAGGACATGTGTCCAGTTAGACTTTCTCGGTAAACAAATGTAAAATAAATAAATAAAATAAGTAGAGTTTGTATAGGTTAGTAAGAGGGGTGTTGGATGAAAAGCCCCCATGAAATTGGGGGTGATGTGAGCTTGCCACCTTTGAGAACACATTTTTGTATGTTTTTTTTTTCAGTTTGTGATTTGATTAAATGAGTTTTTGATCGAGTCAGTTGTCAGCTATTTTGATTCAGTGTCTTTGATTCAGCCAAACATGTAGTCTAACATATCCCATGATATACACTTATATATGTACATGTTTATATGAACTGTACTGCCAAATTCTACCACATAAGGCAATTTATTTTTGCTTCGGAAAAAGAGAGATGAAAGGTCTATGTCTTCTTTCTATAAATTATGTTCTCATTATTGTATTGGTTATATAGTTTGGTTTTCTGTATAACTTCAAAAATCACATTCTGATGAGGGAATACAGACACATATTTGTTCATATTTTCACACACATGGACACAAACACCCACAGATAGATATTTAGCAGATTAATTGATATTGGTAGATATAGATAACTCCATCAAAAATGTAACTTCAGAGCTAGATTCATCTCAGAGAAATAATATGTAAACAAGTAAGTACGAGAAGTTGCATCCCAAGTAGTACGGAGTGAGAAGGCACCTCATGAAGACTAATCCGTCATCCACAATGGCTGTGCTGTTTATAGAGCATTTCTAGGACATTCCGATAAATATCTAGATTTTCCATCTCTTGTTCTCCTGTTGGTCATTCTCTGCATCTTCCCCCAGTATCTTATCATCTTTTTTGTGTGGCATCTTACAATGCATTTAGTAGTTATGGTATGCATTTTCTTTCATGTTTTGCCTGTCCATACAGGAATGGCTAACTGGTTGTTTTACTCCCCTCATCATTTAAGCATAAAAAGAATTACTGTTAGTAACTGATCTCTGTCAGGAGATCCACAAACACTTTGGTCACATTTTTTAAGTTGAAGACAGCCTCCCATTTATTCCCTATGCCTTGTTCCCCCTTAGGCAGCCAGGTCTCTCCAGTCTGACTTTCTCTTGCTCCCCCCCTCCACAACTCCTATCCCTGACCTTAATCATAACTGTGTACCATACCTTAAAAAAACCCTTTCCTTAACACTATGACTATACAATACAGCTCACAGAGAGAGAGACGTCACATATGCACGCACATGAAAACTCCCACTCACCACTAAATCTATCAACTTTCCTGACCCACATACACTCTAACACTAACAGTCTTTCCCCTTATCTGACCCTAAAACACATACACAAATCCCCAGTCCTACCACAAAAGCCAATTACCTTAGTCGACTAACAGAAAGTCTCTCAATTCATCATTTGCACAATTGGCCTTTTCACACAAAAACACATTATAGTTCATTTAGTTGCACACATCAGTGTTCACCAAGTTAATTTAAACCATATATCTATAGCTGTCTATGTAGTTATCTATAGCTATCTGTCCACAGCTCTCCCTATTTTATTTTTCTTTTGCTCCCTGTTGTATGACTGTCTTCCCTTGTTTTCCTTGAAGTATCGATTCAGTAACTCTTCTTTCTCCCCATTACCTGTTGCTGCTGCTATTTACTTAGCCTGCTGAGATCTCTGTCTCTTTCTTCCCACAGAGAAGTACATGACAACCTGCACTCTACATTTCCACTCTTGCCATTTCTCAGCTTGTGTCTTGTTTGTTGTTCTTTTTTAGTCTCTTTATAGAGTTCCTCAGCTAGTTATCTAGTCACTAAGCTTACTTCCTTGACTTGTCACACTGAGCATATCTTCTTTTCTTCCTCATTCATTCTTACACAGTCGTTAGTACCCAGTTTTGGGTTTTAAGAAATTTCATTTTGATATAGTTAATAGTTTGGCTCAAAATTAAAGAGGAGGTGTATGAGAAACCTATTTAGAATACAAGGAGCTCTTATGGCAATTCAAGTTAAATGCTACTCTGGAGCCTGGATTGAATGAAAGTGTGTCTATTGTTCCAGTACTTCAACTTAGAGCAGCCAAATTATAATGTTTGTATCCATATCATATAATTTTGTTTTCATATTTTATGTAATTGGTGGTTTGTTTTCTACTAGTTCACATTTAAAGTTCATTCAGTGAAGAATTACAGGTATAACATATTTCACATATAACCTATTTTTCATATTGTTAATTTGGTTAACTTTGCCAGCTATTACGCATTTTGACCGCTGCAATCCTCTACTTTTTACTGACTCTGTTCAATTAAAATGGATGCAAGTAATATTAACTGTTTTTATAATCAGTTCGTTATAAAAATGAGCATTTATCATAATATTTTACATTAACATATTAATTATTTTTACTAGTTATTTAGGAAACCTGTGTAATTGTATTGTGAAATGTATCGTGTTTTGTTATTTTGTGTAATATACATCTTAAAAATGAAGCCATTTTGGTATAGCTTTTAAAGACTAATTAATGGCCATGTGATTTGCCTGTGTAAAGTGAGATGGGAGGTAATTTCCTTTTGTACTGATGCAATCCTTTTTTATTTGGTGTGCACAAAAGCAAGATACACTTATTATTGTTAGATGCTTTATGCTCTTTTTATTAAAGAAGTGACACAACCAGCAGTACGTTTCGTGTTTTCATCTTTTGTTTGCACACACACAAATGCTTTTTAGTGTTCTTTTAGTATACATGCCATTTCTTTTTTTTTTTCCTTTCTTTCTTTTTTTATTATAAGTATCCTTACACTATCTCCTGAGATTTGTTTCATTTCCTGTATTTTTTACAGTTGTTTTCTTTGTTGTATTGGGCATGTTTCTATTTTCCATGAGGCATTTTATTGGTTGTGGTTTTGCAACGTGAATGAGATAGGAAGTTTGGATCTTAGCCTTTGGTCTATGAAAATCTGAGCAACAACCCTACTAGATGTAGAATAATATTCTGGGGTTCCAGCAATGCAAGATGTCAAAGTCATCATTGCCACATAAGATTCATTCTTTTGAGATTTTTTACTGTTTAGATGGCCATCCATATGTGATTATTTACATGATGTGAGAGAAGTCTCATAAAAGATAAATCTGTGAAACTGAATTCTAAATTGTGGGTCATCGTCAAAAACAAACAAAAACAAAAAAAAATGTGATCTGTTATTCCTAGTCTAGAAAAAAATCATCATTTAACACTAATCACAGTCTTGGATGTCATCTCTCTCAGCTTGGATACCAGGGGATATTTATTTATTATTTATTTTACATTTTATTTATTTTACATTTGTTGACTGGGCTAGTCCAACTGGATATATGTCCATTTTCAGTAGAGGCTTGGGGAGAAAAGCTCCAAGACAGATACATTATAACAATACGTATAAGGTTACAAATACAAAACAGTATTGGTAAGGTTACAAGCCAGTTAACATAGCAATAGATACAAAACATTTTACAGTATATTGCAAAACAAATTTTTACAATCTGGAACAAGAATATTCACATGAGGTAGATAAGACTTTCAGGTTTACAGTTCCTGAGAATGGTTGCATAAGAGTATTGATAACATATTGAACAAGATATTCATGTGAGGTAGATCATAACTGCATGCGGGTTTGCTATTCTTCTAAAGTTTGGAGAAAGAGCATTAAGTTATAATTAGAGAGGAGTTAGGAGAAACTTAGTCATAGAGGTAGTGGGTTAGTCAGGGTTAGTGCAAGGGCATAGCCAGTGTGTTCTAAGATATATTTTGAGTTTTTGTTTGAAGTGGGGTAGGGAAGAAAGTGATGTAAGATCACTAGGTAGAAGATTCCAGTATTTCCCAGTTGCGTTTGAGAAAAGGGAGTTTCCTGCCATGTTGTTAGACTTACTAATACTAAGTAGAAGTTTGTCAGCAGAGCGTAAGGTATTAAGATTTTTATACGGAGTAATGAGGTTTGAGAGTATAGGAGTGTTGTTGGGCTGGTTGAGGATCCTATGAGCAGTAAGTTAGTTGGTTAAAATAAAACTGATTTTGCAGTTCAAGCCATCCTAGTTGTTTTAGATTCTGGCAGTGGTGAGTTCTAAAGCGATTGCAAGTAGCAAATCTGGCAATGTTATTGTAAGATGTAGTGAGTTTAAGAAGATTCTTCTTGGATAGGTGTGGTGTAGATTGGTGAGGCATAGAGGAGTGTTGAGATTAGATGAGAATCGGCAATAGTAGTTCTGGCTGTTGGAGTGAGAAAATGTTTGATTCGGTATAGGGAGTCCATTTTAATGTTGACTGTTTTTATAGTGTTATTAATATGGTTATCAAAGCTGAGGTAACTGTCTATAGTTATTCCTAGGAGTTTGGTGGTAGAATCAGGGGATATGAGGGTGCCATTATTAGAAATAACCGAGAAATCTAAAGGCATGGATTTACGGGTAGGTGTAAAGAGAAGAAGCTTTGTTTTTTGGGGATTCAAGAGAAGGCAACGTTTTAGGAACCAGGTCTCAACTATGTTAAATATTTTCTGAGTTAGGGATTGTAGTTCGGATGAAGATTCAGCTGCACAGATTAAAGTTGAATCATCTGCGTACTGTATGCACGTTGCCTGAGGAATAGCTAGGTAGAGATTATTGATAAATATTGAGAATAAGAGAGGGCCTGGGATGGAGCCCTGAGGGACACCAAGTGAGACTGGAAGGTGGGATGATAGTTTATTCTCCCAGAACACAACCTATTGTTGAGGTAAGAAGTAAACCATTGTACAGCCAAAGTGTCAAGAGAGAGTGATTTCAGAATATTTATAAGTAGAGAGTTTCATAGTTTCATAGTATAGTACTAGGCTATCTGCCCTGGGGCATTTGTAAGCCTAGCCATAGTGATGTGGCTTTTGCCACCCCATGAAATGGTACAAAAATGTACAGAATAAATATAGAATACTGTGCCTCTGTCTAGTAGTGACACAGTGAAGGTCCCCTTATATAATAGAATTAGTTTACTGTGCCCCTGTCTAGCAGTGACACAGATGTGACCCCTGGGGTAAACTTACGATCTCCCATCCAGTAGTGGTTTACCATATCAAATGCTTGGCCTTTTATATGCTTGGATATTTTAATTAGTAGTCCATACACAGCAGGCATTGGTCATTCTGATGGTTAAACAAATCTGCTACAGTTTATACATGCTGACAGTATGACTTCCTGGCTGGAATCATCTTTTGCCGTATATTATATATCAAACAGAACTAGTCATTTCTTCAGTTTGCATGGTCATCCCAGGCCAAAACATGACACTTTCTCACTCTTTGCAGTTTACAGTACTGAAATACAATTATTGTATCCTGGACAGCTTCTGTTTTCTTAGAAATGGAGGTAAAGTACTGTTATCTTTAAAAGTAGCCCACCAGTGCAACTCAGTTCATCACATAAGGAAATTTGACTGTACAGCTAAGAAGACTTGTCTTTTTTTTCCCTTCAGGCCATCCTTTTAGGATTGTTAACTTTCATTTCAATATCAATTTCAGTCTTTTTATTTTTTTGTCGGTTTCTCTTCTGACATGGACAAGTAAAGGGATTAATATTTGACAAGTCTTCATTGGTCAAGTCACTTTGCACAGAGCATTACCACTCTGCATCTCCTCTCCAGGTTTCTATGTGACAGTTGTATCAAATTTATGAAGGCTCAGTAGCATTCTCTGGCCTCTGCAGTCCTGCTACTGTCTGAAATAGAAGATTTTGAAAAATACACTGAAATGACTTATGACTGCATTTTTACAAATACAGAGTACGTACAAACATGCACACACACAAATGCTGAAAATAAAACACAAATATCAACGTTGCTAATGGTGGCACAAAAAAAAACCTGACATGAACACACAAGCTATGAGACATAACCATGGAGCAAGCAACTGAAGTATAGTATTTTTTCCAGGGGGAAAACCCCTCTGCCCTCCACACCTCCAGCTACTTATATATTCCAACACTGAGAATGCACATTACCAATGAAAGGGCATATTTCCCAAACCTGATATCATAGCAAGCCCATGCAAGAATCATTCAGCTGTTTTGTACACAGAACTATGTCAAAAAACATGTGTTGACTATTCTCACAGTGGACTAAAGTCATAGCTTCTCTATCCATACATATAAATAAATATATATATATATATATACACACACACACACACACACACACACACACACACACACACACACACACACACACACACACACAGTGAGTGAGGGACAAAACACCCAAATGTTGACGTTCACAATGTCGACCAGAAAACATCAACACACCGTTACTCATTCTCAGAGCAGCAGTCCCACTGCACCCACACACACCATACTAGTTATTTATATACTAACTCCAAGATTGTACAATGTTAGGGAAAGGGCATATTCTCTAATCCTGAAAATTATGCACTCTCACATACCTGTTGATCATCTGTTTAGTTGACTAAATTTCACACCTATGCATAATAACCAACAGTTATTTTTCTGTTTGTGCATTTTGTAGTTGGGTGTCTGTTAGTGTACAGGAGCCATATGCTACAAGAAGTCCCTCTTATAGTAATACTGCTTTTATTCTGGACTGGCTGGTATTCAATTGTTAGATTGCTTGCTTGTTCCATTTTAATAACTCAAGGTAGGAGATTTTGTGACCTACTTCTTTAACATTACAAAGCTGTTTTTTTTTGCTTGATTTACTAACACCATTCAACATTCTTTTATAGCAATTTTCACAATGGAATTGACTCTTCAGATAAAATAGATGTAACATTTGTAAGATACTGAACCATTCCCTTCAATCTTTGCAAGGCTGATTTGTCTTCAGGATGTTCTATCTGTACCACAGCCTTGATATTTTTGTGAGTGGACTATATTCCATGCTATTCACGTATGTATATCGTAATTTATGAAGTTTACACCTTTTGGACTCAGCTATACATTATTACATCACAGACTCTTCAACATGCAGTCTTCCAAAAAAATGTCAGTCTGAGGTCATGCCCCATCTGTGTTTCACCCTATACCAGTATGTTATCTGTGATATTCACTACTCCATCCACCCGTGATATAATATTTGTGCCCCTTGAATCCATTGTAGAAAAGATTAATCAAATCTTTCCCATGGTTCTAACCTTAATATCCTGTATATGAAACTTGAAAGATAGCATATTACCCCTGATTGTCCCAAGATCCGTAATCTGTTTTATCACTTTATGTTGTTGACCTCCCATACCTAACCATCATTCTTTATAGTGTCCAAACTGTAAAACCTTACAATTTTTAAAATGTATTTATTTATTTTATTTTACATTTGTTAACCGAGGGTGTCTGACTGAGCCGAAAAGGCCCTTTTTCAAAAGAGGCCCAGGGAGAAGAGCTCCACAAAGAAAAATTACAGACACATTTACTTATTTAGACATGATCAGTATACACACAAATTACAGGAGACATGTTTTTACAGTGGTATGCGGCACATAAACAGTTACAGTGGAGAGAACAAACAAAAAAATATTAATTTTAAAAATAAAGGTAATTAATAGATTTATGGTGTACAGCTGAAATTTGGAACATAGGTAGAATACATACATAGTACACAGGTACAGTACATACATTGTAGATTAGCCATTGTTTGCGAGTAAGATTGAAAACTATTATCAAGTGCTCTAGATTTTGTATGTATGTGTTATCCGCTTTCACTAGCCTGGGGAGAAATCATGGCACTGACAACTTTCCTTGAGATGTTGCCTGATGAGGTCTTTAAAGGAGGCTTTGGATGATGTGTTTTGAATGCTTGTAGGGACAGAGTTCCATTTTTTAGCCGCTGAACTACTATATAGTGCATCTCCAAAGCTATTGTAGCTGTTGGTGACTTCTAGTAGTAGTTTGCTTGATGATCTAAGAGGCCTTTTGGCTGAGTGATGTTGTACTAGGTTTGTGAGGGTAGAACACTTATTGGGGAGGTAATAGATAGAATGACAGGGGCAGAGCTGATTGTAGGTTAGGAGGTTGGGCAGTTCAAGCCAGTGGAGCTGTCTCAAAGCAGTACAGTGATGAGTTGTATATGAGCAATTTGTAGCAAAGCGGGCAATTCTGTTATAGCAGGCTTCCATTTTGCTTAGTTCAGTTTTGTTGAGATTAGTCAGAATGGGAGATGCATAGAGTAGGGTGGATAGAAGTTGGGAGCGAGCAATGGCTGATCTTGTGTTGTTGGTAAGAAATGGTTTGATATGGTAGAGCGACCCCAGTTTGGCATGGACTTTTTTAATAGTTAAGTTGAGATGACTATCAAATTTTAGGTGGGAGTCTATGGTTATTCCCAATAGCTTAGCCTGTGCCACTGGAGCAATTGGAGTAGCATTAGTGGAGTAGATAGTGAATTGACTTTTAGTGTTTTTGTTAGAACTGGTTATAATCATAAGCTGAGTTTTCTTTGGATTGAGGATAAGTTGGGCTTTGGTAAGGTAGTTTTCAACGTCAGAGAATGCTAGTTGAGTTGTTTGCAGGAGGGTGGGAATGTTTTGTGCAGCACAGATTAAGGTAGTGTCATCTGCATACTGAATTATAGATGCATGCTGTGTGGAGGTATGGTGGTCATTTGTGAATACTGTGAAATAGTAGTGGTCCTAAGATAGAACCCAGTGGGACTCCTATAGTTATGAGCAGCTGAGGAGAGAGAGAATTTTCCCATTTTACATCTTGGTACCTGTCAGTTAAGTAGCTTTGGAACCAGGTAAGAGTGGAATTTGATAGATGATACTGGTTTAGTTTGTTTAGCAGGATTTGGTGAGAGACTGTGTCAAATTAAGCTTGAGATATAATCTGGTTGCCCATAAATGTATTATATTTAGAAATTAATAAACCACTGACATCTTTAAGATTTTGAGTTATCTGCATATTTCCAGACCCAAAGTTTGTTGGATGTAGACAAGCCAGCAAACACCACATTAAAGAATAAATGTTCCAGAACCTACCTTTGCAGGATCTACACATCCAAACTGTAAACCATTTCTATGCCTTATATATTTTTTCTGATTTAAATTTTGTAATAAGCATCTCCCAATTTTTTTATCTATGATTGATGACAAACTTATTGGCCTACAGCTTGACACTTGATGTCCATCCCCACCCTTAAAAATTGGAATGATGTATGATTTCTTCCAATCACTTGAGACCTATCATGAATAATTAGCCTATTAAAGATACTTACTACAGGCAGTGCCAGAAAGCCGGCCATTTCTTGCACTAATTTACCTGGATCATCACCAAGACCAGTTGAACAGTTTCTTTTAATGTTAAATTGTTCTTCACATCATATAAGGGCATTTTAAATTTAAAAAGCAGTCTTCACAACATCTAAGGAAATATAAGGACATTCTAGTTCAGAATGAGATGAACAGATGAGAAAAATGTCATCCTGCATCATATGTATGAAAGAAGGTTCCATTTGTATCATCTATACAGCTTCTTCAGTAGGCTTAAGGCAATTACATTGTGTTGAGTAAACCACAATAAACAAAACAAAGGAAAAATAATATATGGTGAAAAATCACAGTAAACTAACATGAAAACAATTAGATGCATAGAATGTTTTAATGTCTAGCATCTCAACCATTTGCCTTTAAAAGATTGCCATACTGAAACACACACATGTAAATACTAGGAAATCACATATGATAGTATAGTTTTCCCTTTTTATAGCTTTTATATTAGTCAATACATATACAGATCTTATTCCGTTTCACCAGTGGTACTATTTTTTTTCACTTTGTTGACTGAGTTAGTTACACTAGGTCAATGGCCTCTTTTCAGGAGAAATCCAAGGTTGTATTCATACTAACAGGGGAAAATTTGACTATGGCATTGGGGAACTTACTTGATCTTTTTGATACGTTCCATGGGATTTTTAAAATCCACCTGAGCTACCACCATCTCAGGCAGATGAGACCTCAGTTTAACATTTCATGTACAGGATTGGAAACTCAGGAGTGTGGCACCTCCCTTATACTACACTGCAGTGTTAGTATTAGAAAATGAATCCAAGCACTAGGTGTGGAAATAGAGCCCCCAAACATCTAACCCTCCAGCACCAGAGGAGTATATACTACTTCTTGAGCCAGTGACAGTACATTATGTTAATCCAGTCTTTTCCATTTGTGTGAGCTCCAACTCAGTTGTTTGTCCCATGGTCAATGACATGTGCCTCTGGGCATGCACTGCAGGGAAGAAAATTCATCTTAAGGGTATACATTCTACAAGACTGCCAATGCTTGAAAACAAATCATCATATTTTTCTATCCGGGTTTGGTTTATGCTGTCATTACATCCACCCTTTGTACAATTTACCTGCTATAAGTCAATTTATTTTCTTTTTTGCAAAGAATGTCATCACAACTGTATATTTTACACTCTTTCAGCCTATGCGGATTACTTGCATTTGTACTATATATACTTTTGGCATCCGTTTTAAACATTTCACTGGCAGCACAGCCATGCAGTTTTGTTTAGATACTATACATTTCTTGTAACATCCTAACTTATTAGATGCTTCTGTGGCCAAGAGGATAGCTTGCTACCATCCTACCATTTGAAACAGTACTTTATGTGGTCTTATTTCATACTCACAGTTATGGTGCTTTTGTCCCTAAGGAAAGGATCATTTGCTGAACAAGGTTAACATGGAATTAAAGAGCTTATCCTTCTCTCTCTCAAATCCTTCAAAGAATTGTCATTTAGAACATTACATTTAGTATCCGATTTAAACTCAGTATTTTTTTCATTAAATCAACAACTTTTTTGACAAGCAATTCTACTTCTTAAACAAGTACATATGTTTCCAGTCTTGGAACTCTTTCTATACTGTTCACATATTGATTATGTCAACAAGCAATTCCTTTTCAGAGTCTGAAATCTTACTATGGTTCCCTTTTATATACCAATCCAGCTGATCATCAGCTGCTTGGCGTTGCTCCATCTTGTACCATAATTGCCCTTGGTACTACCTGCTGGGACTGGAATCACCACTGAGAGTAGTGGATTGGAAAGGAGAAGGGGAAACTGAGTGGATCTGCCCAGCAGTGTCATGTAAACTTTATTAATATACTGGGAGATTTTTTTTTTATTATACCATAACTGGGTGGGTTTGTTTCACAACATGTACATCACTGTATGTTTGCCCATTTATGCAGAATTCCTCACCCGTCTATTGCCCAATTTCAGCGTGGCCTCAAAACTAGAGCAGTAGAATCACTGAAAGCCCACCCTCTCTCCTGGAATGAGCAAGCCAGTATATGCCACTCCTTCCCAGCCCACCCCCAGCTTCACCAGTGCCCGAGCTGGTTACTGAACTCAGGCTGTCTTAGTCATTGTCACAGTTATTTCCCTCTACCAGAGACTGTTCAAAACTTACCGCAGTATTTTCATCAACAGCTGGAAAAAAATTTACAAATCAAAATGGAGTTGCATATTTTTAATAGAATGAACAGACAGACAAGATCAGACAGGAGTCCCCGTGGACTATAATGTTTGCAGATGACATTGTGTAGTGAAAGTAGGGAACAGGTGGAGGAGACCCTGGAGAGGTGGAGATATGCTCTAGAGAGAAAAGGAATGAAGGTCAGCAGGACTAAGACAGAATATGTGTGTGTGAATGAGAGGGAGGATAGAGGAATGGTGAGGATGCAGGGAGTAGAGGTGGTGAAGGTGGATGAGTTTAAATACTTGGGATAGACAGTTCAGAATAATAGTGAGTGTGGAAGAGAGGTGAAGAAGAGAGTACAGGCAGGGTGGAAAGGGTGGAGAAGAGTGTCAGGAGTGATTTGTCACAGGCGAGTACCAGTGAAAGGGAAGGTCTATAAGAGGGTAGTGAGACCATCTATGTTATATGGGTTGGAGACAGTGGCATTGACAAAACGGCAGGAGTTTGAGCTTGATGTGGCAGAGTTAAAGATGTTAAGATTTGCAATGGGTGTGACGAGAGTGGACAGGATTAGGAATAAGTATATTAGAGGGTCAGCCCAGGTTGGAAGGTTTGGAGACAAAGCCAGAGAGGCAAGATTACGTTGGTTTGTTCATGTGCTGAGGAGGGATGCAGAGTATATTGGGAAAAAGATGCTAAGGATGAAGCTGCCAGGTAACAGGAAAAGAGGAAGGCCTAAGATAAGGTTTATGGATGTGGTGAGAGAGGACATGCAGGTGATTGGTGTGACAGAGCAGGATGCAGAGGACAGGAAGAAATGGAAACAGATGATCCGCTGTGGCGACCCCTAATGGGAGCAGCCGAAAGAAGAAGAACAACATTTGTACAAATTCTGCAGGACCCCTTGAATGCTAGCTTAGCTGCAGCGTCATTATTATAGTCATGTATCCCACACATTCTGTCTCGCACACATACGGACGTTGGGTGAAATCTTATCCTTTTTATTCTTCTTTGGCTTCACAGCATTATTTCCTGCTATGATTTATAACAGTTTTGTCTTGGCTTGCGTGCTTCATATTTTTGTAGACTGTTCTTTATTTCACTTTCATTTGATTACCATTTTCATATCTTTGTTACACACTTCTTCCTCTTCATTCAGCTCTTTCAACCGTTTGCCAGTCAGTTCATATACCTCTTCACACAACTGTTTCAATGGTTTGCTTGTTAGATGCCTTGCTCTGTACACATTCTATAGCTTGATTTCTAAATTCAGTCATGTGAGCTCTTGATTTCCTGTAAAAACAAATCTTACATGGGGCAGATATTTCTAGGGTCACAACACTGTAAAGTTTGTTTTACCTTAGAAAGCCCCTTCATTTCATGCTCTAACAGCTCAAACCTGCTGTCTAGTTAAATCACTTCCACTCCTGCTATATGTAAAAAAGTAGGCACTTGTCATGGCTTTTATTCCAAGACCTGTAGTGTTTTTCTAGATTACCCTGAATTTTCATCTTGCTACAAGGGCTCATAGATGTTGGTGCTATCATATTTATGGTCATTTTAATGTTTCTGCATTTATTTTAAAATATAGTAGAAATAAAGACTTGCAAATGACAGTGGTATCATTGTATTGTTATTTTTTCACTTATGACACCATGTGATGTCTACAATATGATAAGTATTATTTAAACAATAAAAATAATGAAGACCAAGACAGGGCTTTACTAAATAAGTCCTTACTTCTGAGTTACTTCTTCAAAGGCGTGAGAACAACTAGAGGTTTTATAAAGCCTGCTTCTAGTAGCAGTAACTTTCTTAAAGTGACAGTGTCCCAATAAATATATACCTCTTGTAATCAAATAGAAGATTACAAATTCCACAGAACCAGAACAGAGTATACCATTCTTCAGAATCATGGAGTCGATCTTTCTTGCTTTAGTGAATGGTGTACAACAGAGGATTTAGTAAAGAAATGACAAAAAAGGAACCAAAATGATGTTGCGTTAGTGAAGTCAAAATATTGAAATAGTAGGAATATTCAGAAAGGGGTTTAGATTTATTGTTGACTTTTGTGAAAGTGACCAAATCAGTTGAGTTTTATTTTTCCTTCTCTAGGTCCAGTTATTCTTCTGCCTCCTGGTGATTTTGCTCCCTGTTATGTGGTATTACCACTGGACATTGTACAACTTCTTCCATAAAGACTCACAGAAGCTTCTTCGTTCTAATCCATCCTCACATCCACCGCTTCAAGGATACGTCAGCATTCCTAACAGACAGGTGAGCAACTCTTTCTCTACATTTCTAATTCTACCTTTACTGACAGAACGTATACTATTGAAATTGTATATTATGTTTAGTCTAATACAATAGAAATGTGCTGCAACCTGCTTATGTAGCCATAGTCAAATGGTAGTGTAGTGGGTTGGTAAAAACAAACAAACAAAAAAATCAAATTAGTGAATTATGAAATTACAAGAAGAAGAACTAACTTGGACATATTACATATGGCTCACTGTTATGATCCTGAAGTCAGAAGAATGTTAATGTCGATTTATTTATTGTTGTCTTCCATTATATAGATTTATTTTCCCTGTTCAGCTTTTCATTGTTTCAGTACCCTTTTTGTCATGCTAATCATGCTGATTCAGTACTAAACCATCTAAATGTTTCTTTGTGCAATAATCTGCTTAATACATATAGAGTTTCAGTTCAAAAATCAAATGGCAGCTACCATATTCTTGCCCCAACACTGAAAAAGATGGTGTTCTGGAACAAGATTCAGAGACATGGGACACATTGTGAAGGCCTGAGCACTATGAAATGCAAACTACATACTACTGTTACAAAAGCAATATTTACATCAGAAACTCAACTGCTATGCAGTACAGACACAGATGAGCTGCTTATTATAAATATTATCACTACTGTGATTCAGAGACAGCTACGTACCAAAGCTGTATATTGAAACCGATGTTTAATGTAGTTCAAAAGTATCTGTAGCAAGTGAAAGGCCTCTGAAAACACAGTTAATGATCCCAGCAGTAATAGACTGACAGTGCTCTAGATATCATGCTCCACCACTAACATGCATAATGTATGTACTTGCACACGTGTACACATATATACATACAAACTGTTATACCACAGTGCAGCCTACCCTATAGTGCTGTTGTTGCTGCTTCCATTTTAGTAGTGGAAGTGCAAGTACATAGTCTTAAAATGTCACAAACACAAATAACTCAACTGCAGTGCCATTTGTAAAGTCCAGAATGTGAAAGTAACATGTCAGAGATCCATACAGCGTAATGGTAACCATGAAGTGTAACGTCCAATTGGTCAGCATGTATAGGGTTGGTTGGTTTGTTTATATGGGACAGAATGCTGATCCTGCCAGACCATTTCCAGACTCAGACTGAGGATATAGGTAATACATTACAGAAAATTATTATTATAACTGAATAAAGTTTACATACTTTGCAAGAATAAGTTACGGAGGAAATTATATGCTTAGTGTTCAGCTTAAAATGAGTTCAGTTGTATGAATTAAAGTATGGCATGCATTAACAATAAATCCTAGGAGGAGAAAAAAAAGGGGAGTATCCAGGTTCTGTCTTTGATTAGAAGATATAGATTACTTCTATTGTGGTAGTTTGCATCCCAAAACCAAAAGGGAATGCAAGTACTGGGGGGGGGGGGGGGGGCACTTATCAGGATAGCATTTATTAGTGGTGACCTAGAAGGGATGGTTGACGAACATTTTAGTTTATATACACACATTTTTATATGGGATTACATTGGATAAATATGTATTCTGGTTTGGAGATGTGCAATATTTTAATATGCTTGTACACCTTGAAATTGGATTGAGTTGTATATTTTCATTTTAATTTATTCATTTATTTATTGCCTTTGGTATCCTATTGGGTGTTAGAATATTTAAATGGTCTATTTAAGCATTGTGTGCATTAATTTATTACATCTGGGGAAGTATTTTGATGAAAACGTGTGGATTTACAGGAGCATTTATGTTTTTATTACTGTGCAGACATCGTAGAGTTTTGTGTGGTGCTCATTAAACTGTGTGATATTCCGTGGAGAAGTTTTGTTCAGTGCTTATTTTGCGTTTACAAGTTTTTTCTAAACACTTTTCACCTTGATTTGATTTATTAGTGGTGGCTAGCTGGAGCTGCTTCTTGAAACCTTTTCTATAGGAAATATGAGCTTCTGTCTTTGAGAGACCTTTGCAGGGATTCCCAAAGTCTGGATGATGGTATAGAGAAGTTGTGGTTATAGATTGCTTGTTGTTTGCCAAGATGAAGTGTTTAGATTAGGAGAGAAAAAGTTGTAGTTGTGCTTGTGTGGTTATTAGTTTGGAAGTAAAATGGCTGAAGGTCTCACCTTTAATGAGCTTATGTAAGAGGGAGCCAGGAAATAGATCTGTTCTTTGTTTTATCATTAGTAATCTGGCTTTTCTCAAGCAAGGGCGGTGATGCTTTTCTTTGGGAGAAAGGGGAATGAATTTGGAGATATTGTTTGCTATTACATGAAGAGTTTGGGAGGGGGGGGTTCAAAGCAGTCAGAATTAAGGAGACCCTGTATTCTAGCTGGGCCCTAAGGATCCTTTTTCCAATTACTGCTCTACCTTCTGGTGCTAAAAATATATTTTCCATACTTAGACTAGCAGTTTGTTTATTTTGACCTGAACATTTCATGGTGGTGATGGAAATGTAATCTTTAAACTGATCCCAAGGTATTGGAATGATGATGTAATTTCAGTGGGAAGTCCTGGGTTAGAACATAATTCCCAGGTGCTGTGAATTCTGTTATGGTTTTGAGGTGTGCTGAACAGCATGGCATTTGTTTATTGGTGATGTAACAGGAACATGTACACTGTGAGCTAAAAGAAGTCCTACAAGGTTTTTTTTTTTTCTAGTAGTGATTTGATTGCATCAGGAAAGTGGTCAGTCCTATAGATGACCATGTCCTCTGTGTCCATTTGAACTGATAGACTGTGTAGGTCAGTGTAAGGCTTGTTGATAAATGTTTCCAAAAAGAAGTTGTAGTACTGAACCTTGTGGAGCTCCCTTTGAGATATTGGTAAGGAAGGATAGAGAGGATCTAATCTAAACTTATAAGTATCTTCCAGAAAGAAAATTGATGAACCAACCTGTATTTAGTTTGTTAATTCCTGTAGCTAGGGGAACCCAGATATGCAGATTGTTTTTTTTTCTGTCAAAAGCTTCAGCAAGGTCTAGAAAGACTGCACCAGTTAGTTTGTTTTTGTCCATATTTAGTAGTACCTCATCTGTGAGGTTCCATTTTGTAGTCATGGGACATCTTTCTGTCCAGGATCTGCGATGGTGGGAGTAGAGGAGATTATAGCATTTAATATGTACAGAGAGCTGGTTTAGGCAAAGGTTTTTTTTTTTCCCTAGGTTTGTTCCTAGAGGAAGTAGGCTTGATATAGGTGTAAAGTTAGATGATGTGATTGGGGAGGCTGTTTGGAAATAGGTTTGACTACTGCAGACTTCCAAATTATTGGTATGATGTTTTGTTTGATGGCCAAGGTAAAGAAAGGTTAATTACGTATTCTTTACAAAGTGAAATACTATTATGCTTTGGAATATTGTTTGACATTCCTGCATACTTTAACAAAAGACACCGTGAAGGATTAGTTCACTTACCTAGGTAACACGCATACACAGAAGCATGTCAGTAACAAAGCCTAGTGGTTCACTGGGTACTGCTATCACTTTTACGTTGCAGAGTGCAGCCATACTCATGTATGTAAGGTTGTTTAGGCATTGCAGTGTATCAGTCAGCTCTAGGACCCACAGTCCTTTAAACTGTCCCAAATTTTTGCCTCCTAGTTTTGCATATCCCTCATAAAATGTTTGACTTTTTGGTAAATTACTGATGATTAGAGTTAACTAGTAATACCAGGCATTGCAGTTTCATTTTTTTTCAGAAAAAGCATGTTTATGCAAAACCTGATGCTCTATTAATTTAAGTGGATTAGTGTAATGTTTAAGAATTTTTCCTGATTTTGACTGTTTATTTCACCATTACCTTTGGCTTTGTCCAGCAGCCTTGAGCCAAGCCATTGAGATGTATGCTTATAGTAATACTCTGCTGAATGCCATGCTATAGACATGACTCATATCCCCAACCTGCCATCTGTAATAAAGGACACACAATGTTGTACTGATATGCATCCTGACAGGAACGGGCAGCACTCTCCAAGAGTGTCCTGTGTAGTATTACAGGGAAGGGCAGCCAGTATTTCTGTACTCTGAGCCCTGAGTACATTGTATGCTAGTAATATATAGAGTACAAATCCCTCCTGTGCTGTGCATATAACTCATTTCCAGGGCTGACCCTGAATGCATTATGTACTGTTAAATTTGGAGTACGTATTGATGCTGTGCTGCATTCTGTACCTGCAATGTGGCTCTGTTCCGAGTGTGTTATGTGCCGTACAGTTAATTATTGCCTTGCCCTTCCAAATGCCTAATGAATTATATGAAGTAGGCCACACAGTGTTGCACTGCTTTGAACCTTGCATGTGGTAAAGGAAATCGCATCCAAGCACCAACACACATCTTCTTGTTTGTGTGCTCAGATAATAATAGGTGCTCAGTTTGTCTGCTATGTGTGTTAGCAATCCTGGATCCCCAGCATGCATTCCTTCTTGCAGTCCTATAATAAGCAGTACAGACTGCTGCTGTGCTATGCACTGTTTATTCCTTTGGTCAGAGGGCAGGAAATGAATGCTGACAGACGTGTGACTTCTAAGTCATGCATTGGCCAGCTTGGTGAGAGTCATTTGTAGTGCAGACCTCAACTATGTATCTGGCTATGGGAAAAGAAATAGAGACTGCTGTGTTTGCAAAAAGAGGTTAAGCAGCATCATGAGGGTGTTAGCTTTCTGTGTCTTATATTTTTGTTTTTTTAAGCCTGTGTACCTGTTAGGACATGTGTATGATCCCCCAGATAAGCAAAACAACATCCTCAAAATGCATTCCTTTTGATTTACTAATTTCTTTATTTTAATTGTACAGGAATAATTGAGGAATGACTTTTACTTGTTTAAATTCAGAAGAGTAAAATGGTTGTTGTGTATATAAACAATGTAATCTATAGAAATAGTCATATGAAGATATAGCTGATAAGTCTTGTATATTTAGATACAAACTTTGCAAAAATATTAAGTGTTAGAATTACATTTAAATCTGTTAAGCTGTTGGAATCAACTTGATCCATAAACGAAAAGCTGTCATTGTTACAAAATTATGCATGTAACTGGTTTTCTTCTTAAAATAACAAAACGTCTTTAAAAAGCCATAACCTTGTGAGGGACTGATATTAGGAAGCATTTGTTTTGACAGGGGGGAGTTGTCAACATTAGCATACATAGTCTTTCTGTAATCTTTCAAATCTGACTCTGTAGTTACATAAAGGTGGTACTGCAGTTACAGTTGTTGAGGGATGTGTAGTTTCTTTATAACCTTCCTACTTTGTGACTGCATGTATGTATGCGTCTGCACCTGTTCAATGACTACGCCAGGTGTTGAGAATGATTTCATGTGTCAAAAGCAAAGGAAGCAAAAAGTATTTATTTTTTTAATGAGTTTATGAGCTTTAATAGGTATTTTTTCCAAACATGTATGATCAGAGAAGGAGAGTAGAAAGAGAAAACAAGAAGATGTTCTTCATCTCACATTGCTGCAGTCATAACTTGTGGGTAGTCCGCTGTCCTCGGTCGGCCCGAATACCAAAGTATTAGGCTGGCGTCGGTCATGGGCGCCCAGATCTGACGTCAGTGCATCATGGTATTAAAGCGCATGACCGACGTCATATCCTCAGTCTATTTTGCCGCATGGTCCGAAGCAGAAGCAGCGTTTGCAAGTGCCGTTCGGCGTTCTGAAATTTTCGTATTCTGAGTTTCAGACCGAAACCAAGTTGGGCTAAGTACCCCGTTGGGGAATATTTTTGTTTTTTCTTGCCTCAGTTAATTCCGGATGTCAGAAAAAGTGAATAATTGTATTTCTTGTGGGAAACAGATACCGCATAGGGATTAGCACTCTCTCTGTATTCCTTGTTTGGGGCCTGAGCACGACGTAGTTGGGTGTCGCTTTTGTGCTAGGTTTAATAAACGCACCATTAAACGTAGGTTAGATTGCGCTAGGCTTGTCTTCGGTAAGCGGTGTAATTACAATATGCCGTCGGATCCTCCGACGCCCACTACCGCTAAGAAGCGCAAGGAAAAATCGTTAAGGTCCAAGCAGGATGAGTCGTCCGTTCCGAACGCCGGTTCTTTAGAGACTACGGTGGAATCTGTAGATCCAGCCGAGGTTTCAACTGAGTCTCAGGGAGAGACGTTAATTTTGCAGGATGTGGCCTCTCAGGAGTCAGGTCAGGCTGAGGGGGCCTCGCAGGTTGCTGTACTCCCTAATTTGCCTAAGGGGGTTAGGCCTTCTCCTTCTGTCTCTAAGGTACCTTCTCAGGGCAGGCCTGGTTTGCCTTCCTCAGGTGTCAGTCCTAGTTCTGCAGGTTCTGTGCCTAAAAAAAACACATGCTTAAAATGGCAGAAGATTTAATTTCCTTAATCAGGGGTTCTATGCCCCCTCCAGATAAGAGGCCTAGGGTGGAGCCAGAGGTAGAATGTTTGGAACAGGCTTCAGATTACTCAGAGTCTTCGGCTGAAGACACTCAGGATTTTCCTCCTTATTCTGATTCAGATGCAGAGGACTCCAGTCCTTCTGCTTCTCCTCCAGAGGATTTTTCTTTTTCAGAAACCCTGCATTCTATGAGGGAGCATTTTAAATGGGAAGGCCAGGATTTCGGATTCGAAAGAGGCTTAGGGAATTTTTGTTTTTACCACAACATCGGCCCTTAGCTATACCTCCTGTTTTGGATGTTGTTCAGGATGTTTTCTCTGTGGCTTCCCTTAATCCAGACTCTTTGCCTCCTGCGCCAGTTAAACCAGATAGGTATTACAGAGTGCCTGAGGCTCATAAATATCTGTATAAGAGCCCAAGGGCTGACCCAGAAACTACTAGCCAGGGACCTAAGGGTGTCAGGGCTTCTGTTGTAAAGAATCCAGTTCCTATGGATAAAGATTCTAGAGCTTTGGATAGGTGGGGTAAGAAAGTGTACACCTCTTCCACTCTAGCAATGAGGGCTTTGAATTGCCAGTTTCATATGTTGAAGTACCAGAATTTTCTCCTTACTCAGTTAAAATCTAAGGTAGATGCTTTGGCAGAGGGCATAGAGTGTAAGGAATTACAGGATTTGGTTCATGCCTCTGATCAGGTGGGTAAGCATTCTTTGCAGTGTGGTTTCGATGCTTTACAGGCTTCTTCCAGGGTGGCTGCCACTGGATCAGTTATTCGCAGGCACGCCTGGCTTAAGGATCAGAATTTGTCAGAGCATGTTAAAGCTAGAATTTTAGATGCTCCTTTACAGTCTGAAGTTTTGTTTGGTTCTCCTGTGGAGTCTGTCTTAAAGAAAATGGAAGACAAAGCTAAGTCTATGCAGACTGTTAAAGATTTTTTGCAGGTGCAGCCCCCTAAGTTTAGCAGGAATTGGCCTCCTAAGGGATGGGCTTACCCTTCTTCTGATTTACAGTCTAGGGGCAGATCTAGGCGTGGTAGAGGCAGAGCTCAGAGTTCTTTCAGGCCTAGAACGTGGAGTTCCCCTGCACAATCTACAGGTGAGGGCAGGGGCCAGTCCTTTTGTAAACAGGCCCAATGACCTGCATCTTCAGCTGCCAGATCCCGCCTTTCTGGCAGCACCTTTGGGAGGAAAGTTGGCACTCTTCAAGCAAAATTGGCTTTTAGTCACCCAGGACAAATGGGTGTTGGACATTATAGACCGAGGCTACAAGTTTTATTTCCACACATTGCCTCCTTTCAAGGGCATGCCAGACGTTCCTCCTCAGCAAAGGGTAGAGGCTCACAAACAGATTTCTTTACTTCTTCAAATGGGGGCTATACAGCAGGTCCCTCTGTCAGAAGTGGGCCTAGGATTTTATTCTCGCCTGTTTCTTGTACCAAAGAAAGGAAACACTTGGAGGCCAATTTTGGATTTATCTATCCTCAACACATACCTGGACATTCCAAAATTCAAAATGTTGACGTTGCAACAACTTCTGCCTCTGTTGGGCAAAGATCACTGGATGGTAACTCTGGATCTCAAAGAGGCTTATCTTCATGTTCCTATCAGGCCCAGTTGCAGGAGATACCTGCGTTTTGGGCTGGGACTTTACATTATCAGTTCTCTGCATTGCCCTTTGGCTTATCTACTGCCAGGGTGTTCACAAAGGTTCTGGCTCCGGTGATAGCCTTCTTAAGGTTAAGAGGGATACAAATTTATCCTTATTTGGACGATTGCCTGATTCTTGCTCAAGACAAAGACAAGCTTCTTCACCATCTACAGTATGTTATGGCAGTGTTAAGGTGCCTAGGGTATTCTGTGAACGAAACAAAGTCCAGTCTAGTACCCTCTCAGGAAATGTGCTTTCTGGGTGTGAGACTGAATACAGCTTCCCAGATGGCCTTTTTGACCCTGGACAAACAAAGAAACCTTACACTTTACTTCCAACAATTGTCTCTACGGTCCAGGCTGACTGCAAGGACAGTCCTTCAAGCCTTGGGGTTCATGGCATCTTGTATTCTGGTGCTTCCCAATGCCAAACTGCATATGAGGAAGCTACAATGGTTTCTCAAAATGTATGGGCCAACACTGCCACGATCTGGACACTGTCATTCAGATAATACCTTGCATTCAAAAGGAATTTTTGTGGTGGGCTCAGGAATGTCACCTAAACAAGGGACTCTCTGTGACCCGACCAGAGGCGAGTCAGATCTTAACGACAGATGCCTCGGACAAGGCTTGGGGAGCTCACCTCAATGGAAAATGGGTTCAAGACACGTGGCCTGCCAGACTTCAACATTTACATATCAACTTGAAGGAGATGTTAGCAGTCCAATTTGCATTGATGGTTTTCAAGGATCTACTTCACCCAGGACAAGTGTTGATTCAAACAGACAACACAACTGTCATGTGGTACATCAACAAGCAAGGGGACCCATTCGGTACCCTCTTTGCAGGCAAGCTATGGTTTTGTGGGAGACTGCTCTCAGTTTGCACCTCACTCTTCAGGCAAGGTTTCTGCCAGGAGCACAGAACTCCTTAGCAGATGTTTTGAGCAGACAGATGGTGGATCCCCATGAGTGGAAATTGGATCCTCATGTATTTCGACAGTTGACAGTGATATGGGGGACTCCAGACATAGATCTGTTCGCTTCTCCACTAAATTTCCAGTTGCCAAAGTTTTGCACAAAGATGTTTCATCCAACAGCTTGGAAAGTGGATGCTCTATCATTCAGTTGGAGCAATCTTCACGTCTATGCCTTTCCTCCTCTGCCTCTCCTTCCCAAGGTGCTCTTGAAGGTCAGACAAGACAAGCCCTCCATGATTCTAATAGCTCCAGATTGGCCTCGACAGCACTGGTACCCTCTGCTGAGGAGTTTAGTAAGGAGCCTCCTTGGCCTTTGCCTTCAATTCCACACCTTTTGTCTCAGGCAGGCAATCATTTCCTCAATGTCAGGATTCAGTCCCTGCATCTAGCAGCCTGGCATATTCTGTTCTAGAACCTGGAGGGTCGCAGCTTCCTCAACAAGTTTTGAATGTTATTTTGGAGGCCAGAAGGCCTAGTACAAGGAAAGTTTATGCAGATAAATGGAGGAGATTTTTTATTTGGAGCAAAGCTAAGAGCTTTGATGTTTCCAGGCCTGATTTGAGTGTTTCTCTTCAATATCTTACGGAATTATTAGACAAGGGTTTGTCTTTCTCCTCTGTAAAAGTTCATGCTGCAGCCATTTCTGCTCACTATGACTGTGACCCACCATTATTCTCTCATCCTTTGTTTAAGCAATTCCTTAGAGGGGCAAAGAACATAAGACGCCCAGAGCTCCTACTCCTTCCTGGGATCTCAGTTTTGTGTTGGAAAAGCTTACTTTACCTCCTTTTGAACCTTCAACTACGCCTGAGTTAAAGTTTTTGTCTTGGAAGACTGCTTTTTTGTTGGCCATTACGTCTGCTAGAAGGGTATCTGAATTACAGGCTCTAATGGCAGTTGAACCCTTCCTGATTTTTCATAAGGATAGGGTATCTCTGCGTACTAACCCTTCTTTTATGCCTAAAGTGGTTTCAAATGTGGCCTTGAACCAATCTATTCATTTGCCTACTTTTTATGCTGATCCCCAAAATAAAGGGGAGAAAATTTTGCACACTTTGGATATTCACAGGCAGTTGCGTTATTATTTGAGCAGGACTAAAAGGTTCAGACAGTCTCAACAGTTGTTTGTTTCTTTTGCTTTGGCCTCTCAGGGAAACCTGTTTCAAAACAAACTATTTCTAAGTGGATTGGCCATTGTATTGCTTTTTGTTATTCTCATCATGGTAAGGAGATTCCGGCTGGAATCAGACCTCATTCCACTAGGGCTACTGCCACTTCTACTGCTTTTTTAAGGGGTGTAGCTACTAAAGATATTTTGGAGGCAGCTACTTGGAGTTCAGTGCACACTTTTTCTAAACATTACCATCTCCCCCTTTATTCCAAATCTAGGGCTGGATTTGCCACTGCAGTCTTACAGGGCATGTTAGCAGCTCCCAATGCTTTATGGTTTTGCCAGCCTCCCTTTACCTTTGCTTTGGGATTCTACCCACAAGTTATGATTGCAGCAATGTGAGATGAAGAACATAGTACAGTTTTGTACCTACCATAAATGTAGATGTTCGAAGATCCACATTGCTGCAGTCCAATTTACCCTCCCTCCTTCCCCCCTGTAGTTTGGAGTGGTTGTATGGTTTGGGTGGTAGAGGTTGTTTGTACATGGGTTTTGGAGGTTTTTCTATTTTTGGCTGTGGCCTTTCTTTTTAGGGCCTTCTGACATCTGGGGCAAGAAAAGACTGAGGATATGACGTCGGTCATGCGCTTTAATACCATGACGCACTGATGTCAGATCTGGGTGCCCATGACCGACGCCAGCCTAATACTTTGGTATTCGGGCTGACCGAGGACAGCGGACTACCCACAAGTTATGACTGCAGCAATGTGGATCTTCGAACATCTACATTTATGGTAGGTACAAAACTGTACTTTCATAGCATTTGTGTTACTCTTTTTGGCTAAACAGTCTCTTCCATTAATCAAACAGATGTGTTTATTAAAAGAACCTGACAGAAATATAAATACAGCTCCAGTGTTGCAGTAAGGTAATAATTGAAAAAGTGTACTTCTTTACACAAACCTATCAAATGATTCTAGAAAAATGTACTTCTGGGAGATAATTCAAGGAGCATAGGTTATGGTGCCACAGGGTTACGATTGTAGGTGGCCAGTAAGGAAAAAGAGTATTTCTATGCGCACATTCCCCTGTGAATCTTTATAAGATGATTCACTGTTGGGGGCTTTTGTAGTTTACCCACTCAAGAGATCTGCAGCTCACAGCTTAATACGCCAAAACATAATACCTTAATAAATCCAAAGAAATGTTTGGCAACAAAATCTATCTTCTAAAAACAAACCTTAATGAAAACACATCTCTGAACAAATGTAAGCTCTTGTGCTGTTCAGTTTCCACAAACACTATAAAAATGACTGAACAAAGCGGCCCTCTTTCTACACACAAATACCTACATTCTCACAGCCATTAATGATACGATTTCCTTATTTTCAATACTGATCTGATACTTGCTACTGCTTTAAGACTTGATGGTGGTTTATTTTCCCCTGGTATTCTTTAATATCGAAGTAATCAGAAAAAAAAATCAACACTTGCTTTGAAGCACTTTAAACCTCCAAAGTTTGAAATTTGAAACTTTGTGACACGACATTCATGTATAGGTTTAAGTAAAGCGTTATTTCTATTCCTGTTTCCAATACAATTTCATATGAGTTAGGAATGTTGTTACCATTTTGGCCGTATAAATTCAGATCCTGATTGAATGGGCCTGGCTAGTGTTAGCATTTATAAAAAAGCAAACCAGTAGCAGGTGAATCCTACCATACATCAAACTAACTGGCATCTTCCAGACCACTGCCACACAGCTGGTGATGCAGTGTCCTACTTTGTCAAAATTGTATATAGCTTAGCAGGTAACATAGCCTCCCCTCTTAAAAAAATCCTGTCCAAATATGTCTCACAGAGTCTACTTAAGAGTCTAATTAATGAAAACCCACTTACCCGAATCTGTAAATTTTGAGATGACTTCGCCAAAACCAGAAAACAATGAACACTTGGATTACAGAGTAAAAACTCCTAGAAAGTAGCCATGTGTCTGGCACCACAAAAAAATTAAAACCGAAGCACTTTAAACCCACCCATGTGGGGAGATGTGTTCCCCCACCACAACTAAGTGTATCTACTCTGAGATCATGCTACAGTGGGGAAAGGGTCAAAGTTCAGCATGGTGGCCAAGTGGTTCCTTTTCCAGAGTAACTTTCCAGTAATCTGAATGTTCGTTGCTTTCTGGTTTTGACAAAGTTGTCTCGAGATTATTCGGGTAAGTGGGTTTTCATTCATTAGAAGTAGACCCATCTCACAACCATGAGTTACAGACTTTCTACAACTCCAGTGATCATGAGGGATAAAATTGGGGCACAATAGAAGCAGATACATTCCCTAGTGATTTACCAGTACCATATAATCTGCTAGGAAAACATTCATTCTTCTCATCTGTAAAGGGCAGATATACAGCCTCTAAGTCCTTCTAGACAGGTGTCAATGAAGTGCTCCACACAGGAAAATGAGTAACTGTTTCCATCAGAAACAAACCTAGTTTCTCCATCAGTGACCCTCTTTCATCAACATTCTGAATCTGCAGTCCCTTCCCTTATTCCTGACCTTGCTATCAACCAAATATGCAGGCAGGTGCAAGGGGGTGCACTTGCACCCCCCTGGAATGGGCTAACCGGGAGATTAATTTTCTTTTAATTACAATTTGCGCATTTTCCTGTAGTTTTATGTATTTTTCTTTCGTTTTCT
>NC_056731.1:1025372262-1025529762 GCF_019279795.1 Protopterus annectens | reverse complement strand
CTTTATGTCAGGCTATTGG
Organism: Protopterus annectens; assembly: GCF_019279795.1. NCBI lineage: Eukaryota > Metazoa > Chordata > Ceratodontiformes > Protopteridae > Protopterus > Protopterus annectens. The sequence continues at coordinate 1,025,529,743 of NC_056731.1, read as the reverse complement.
GATTTGCATTTACCTTTCATTATCTTGCCGTTAAGTATGTAAATTCAAGTATCACAATCGACTGTTTTATCTAATGTTAATCTTGGGTTTGATTTAATATTGCTGCTTTAAAAAAGTTAACTTGGGCATTATAACCCTATTTACAATTTTGCTGTTTTAACATTTGAACTAGTGACTTCATATCCTGTTTTGCAGTCTACTTTATAGATAAACATTGTAGGTGCTTTGTTCCCTGTAGGTGTCCTCTTCAAGCAGTTTCCATTACAGAATCCCTTACAGCCTTTTTTATTTTTTTACTTTGGAGTTATGTTTTAGATCCCTAAAATAGTTCAGTCTGTCACATTTTCAATTTCTCAGTTTCTTTTTTCCACCTGTCTTATTATTGATTTTATCTTTGTTTTTTTCATTGTCTAATTATAACTTTTTGTCACTGTCAACACTAAAGATGACCATACTCTAATCTGTTTTGTACATGTTACTTTGTATAAACTGAACAAAACATTGCTTTAAAATGCTACATCTTAAGAAATCCCAATCCCTCTGCACCACATGCTCCAGAGACCTCAACCTCATTACCACAATCAACAGAACATGCTGGAGGGACAGGTTCATAACCCAGAGACTGCCCATGCTATGGAATAGACTTCCCATACATATTAAGCAGAGCACCTCACTGGTCCCCTCGAGAGAAATCTTGATGAGTGGATGGGAAATGGAAAATTCACCCCAGGGATCACTCCAGTGGCTCTACTCGACAGAGGCACTGGGAACTAAGGTCGGGTGGCACGATGCCAGGGTAATCCTATAGGCTAGGCTTGTAAAGGCTCCAGGGCCATTAGCCTAGTACACACTTATGAACCTATGAAATGAAATCCAAATATCTGTAATCATTGTAGAAGTAAAGCACACTGAGAGATTTGAACAGTGTCTAGACAAATGGGGAGAAATAGCCAAGTAATGGGATACTGGAATGGCTGCGTGGGCGGGGCTCTGGGTTTGCACCCCCCTGCAGAAAATCCAGCAGGCTCCCTTGCCACTCACCCACAGCACAACATTTAGCCTACTTATTATTTCCTTTCACCTTTCAGAAAATAGCTTTCCAAAGCCAGACACTGAGCTCCTTCACTACTGATTTTATGTATATTAAATTCATTTGTATTACTTCATATTCTTGTGCTACTTCATTAAAAATATTAATCGATTGAACTCTCAGAGATGGAAACATTTTACAAGTATGAAAAGAAACATTCCAGATTTGTTTTCTCAAAGGAGGGTCCTTAGCTGAATCTAGCAACTACAGGCCCATGGCTGTCCTTAATACCTTACCCAAAGTTCTGGCATGACAGGTCCATAGCTATCCTTAACACCTTGACCAAAGTCTGGAATGTGCAGTAAATCAGCAGCTTACTCACTTCATTTTTACAAACATCCTACTAAGAAGTCCACAAACCAGGTTCTGCAATACTTTCCTCTCCCAGGATTTAATAAAAGCTTTCAGTAACAGTCAGTCAACTTCCTAATCTGTCAGCCGTATGACCTGGCAGGTTCTACAGCTACCTCAATAGTAGCAAATATAAGGTAAAGTGGTCCTTAGTTTCCTCTTCTAAATGTACCACTGACAGAGGTGTTCATTGCTGGGTCCCATCATATTCGGTGTATAAATTAATTTTCTACAGTGGGTTGCAGGAGTTCCTCTGAGTTCATTCCAACATCCCATACTATTTAGTGCATAAATTAATTTTCTCCTAGACTAATACCAAATTCATCTTCTAAGACCCTTCTTGGGCACACACCATTGCAACATCTACCATAATCTGTAAATGGGCCCTGTGATCCAATGAGCTAGACTCCTCTGTATCCACCAAGACCATATGCTTCAGGGATATGCATAACATCACAATCTCCACCCCCCCCCAACTTCTGCCTTTCTCCCCAAACAACTTTCCCGAATTATTTTACTAACCTTATAATAAATGGTAAACTCTTGCTATAAGCAGTACCCTTGCATAAAAACAAACTGCCCCGATTATATGACAAATCAGTCCAGACAAAGAAGTTAATTTCTTCCTTCTGATGTTGTATGAACTGCTGTAGTCATGTGAAAATTGTTCCAGATTATTTAGCATAGGCTTTACAATCTGCTTCTCTGCTAGTTTATGTGTTGTTTCCTTATAACACTGTGCTTTACACACACAGACATTTCTTCAATCAGTATGCATCATGTAACTACAGTATACTTTGTTATTCTCTTTTTATATTTTTGTGCATTACTGAGTTTCATGGTTTATTTCTGGATCTTTTATCCCCTGCACCTCCTCTCAAAATGGGCCTCAAACCAACTGGATAACAAACAGAAAAATAAACAATTTATTAGAAAGGATTTTATAGGTTGAATCAAGTCAATTCCCTCCAGTTCTTTGTTACAGCCTCATCATCCCTTGAATTATTACTGTAGTTAAAGGTTCTGGTAATACTGCATACAATTATTTCTGAATTCTGAGAGGGCTTTCTACTGGGCCCCACTGCATTACATAATTTCAGTTTTAATAGTTAATTAATATATTAACAATAAGCCAAGCCACAGTCTAGTGAAGAAAACAATAAGCCAAATAAAACCTTTTTACGCGTTTCGTTCACATTTAATACCTCATGAACTTCATCAGAAAAGGTTTACAAACCCCACATTGTGATTAAATACACTCAATGAGGTCACATGAGTTACAAACTATCCAACCACAAAGTTGTCACACAATTAAAGACATATCACAAATAATAATATAAACAATACTTTAAAATTCCCAGCTAATAAATCAGAGTTGACACTTTCCAGCACTGAAAATCTAAACTTTTTGAACAAACTACAATTTAAAGCATGTCTAGCAAGAGCATTTGACAAATCCTTTTTCTTAATGGCCAAGTTATGCTCATAAATACGTTTATGTAATTCCCTTATAGTTTTACCTACATAAAATTGTTCACAGGAATCACAGATGGCCACATAGACAACAAATTGTGTCTTACAAGTGTAATGACCATTACTATAAATGGTCTTTTTTAGATGTTTAAACAAAATTGAACTATTCCCTGATATATATCTACACTGCTTACAACAGTTACATGGGAAAGTACCATAACAACTGACCTCATCCTTAGGTTGTCTAACCGATTCAACTATGGTCTTAATACTAATAGTTTTTTTATATTTTTTTTTGTTCTTTTTGGACTAAGATGTTTCAAATTTCCTAATTGTGTCACGGAAGGTGATCAACTGTTTCGGCAGTTGGTTGATTTATTTAACAACACAGGCTTGTCTTTCATGAAATTACTCATTGAACATTACAAAGAGACATTAGTGACACTCAGAAAGGAAACTGAATGCTTGGATGCAAAAATTAGGGCATCACAAGCATTTGGTGAACTATCAACCTTGTATTTCGGCATAAATGCTAAACTTGATAGAATAAGAGCTTCTATAGTAGACAGGAAACAAAAGAAATTAAAACGGGATATGTTGGCATACAAAAACAACACTGCTTATTCCATCAAGAAAAAGTTAGTTGTTAATAGTACTGTGAATCTACAAAACAACAATTTTGTGGCCAACAGTAATAATCACGTAAATAACAACATGAGTACTATTGAAGAATGTGAATTAAGTGAGAACACTGCTGCAAATGATAATACAGTGACTAATAACATTAATGTCAATGAATCCTTTGCAAGTGTTGTTTCTACTGGTAGTAAGAATGTTCCTTTTCTAATGGACAAAGCAGGGAACACCAAAGTTCCGAAATGGTCCGGGAAAGTACAAACGAGGAACAAAGGGAAGGGAAAGAACCGGAAAAAGAACTGAATTACAACATTAATGTATTAAATTTAACTCATGAGGCTTTGCCAGTTAATGTTATATCTTTGTTACAAAAAGGTTTGAATTTTGTTCCTTCAAATAATGTTAACGTTCCGAGGCTTATTGTTGACTTATTATATTTGAGAAAGTTGAATTTAAAATACATTTTTGATGGGGTAGTACAAGCTGAAACTGACAAAATGCATTTAAAGAAAAAAAGCACTTACAACCCCTTGTTACATTCTACTTTGTCTGTCTTTGGGAAAATGTGTGAGCATGAATTCAGGAATTTTCATTTCTATAGTAATAATCATAGTGACAATTTGATTCTTGAAGAAAGACAGGCTTTGAATTTCATTGCTAGTAAAAATGATTGGCGTATAATGAAAGCCGACAAAGGGGGTACTATTGTAGTGATGCAAGCTAGTGACTACAGTACAGCAATGAAATGTATGCTTAGTGATGTAAGTTGTTATAAACTAGTAACTAAGCAATACATTTTGGCAAACTTTAGGAAAGTTGATGTGTTAGTATTTGATTTATTAACTCAAGGGAATATAGACAACACCACTTTTGATTTTTTGAATAATGAATGTCCAAGATTGGCCAAAATTTTTTGGTATACCCAAACTTCATAAAGCTACCAGTACCATTCCATTTAGACCAATTATTTCTGCTAGTGGGTCTAAAACAGAATTTATTTCTATGTGGATGGACAAATGGCTAAATCCAATTGTACAACAAACTAAGTCTTTTCTTAGAGATTCTTGGCATTTGTTAGAACAATTGAGTGAAATTAGTATTGATGGTAACTTTTTTCACTTTGTTTCATTAGATGTCGTGTCATTATACACAAGTATTAATCAGGAAGTTGGTGTTGAATATTTGAGAGAATACCTAAATGGGTACACAAATATGGACAATAGTTTTGTCAACACTCTGTGCACTTTGATGGATGTTATTTTAGAGAATAATTTTATTTCAATTTGAGGACTTATATTATCAACAAATTTCTGGAATAGCAATGGGTGCACGAGTTGCGCCAAGTTTTGCCAACTTAGTCATGGCAATGTGGGAAATCAAATTTTTGTTTCCTCATCATTTAGCTAAGCACATTGTTTTCTACAGAAGATACATAGACGATTTGTTTTTTCTGTGGAGTGGAGATGAGGTGACATTTTATGAATTTGTTGAACATCTAAATACTTCGACAGAGTTTCTAAAGTTTACTATTGGTCACTTTGGAGACGCTATTAATTTTTTGGACCTACATTTAGAAATCAATACGGACAAAAATGGGTTTGTTAGCAACATCTTTCGCAAATCCAGTTTCGTTAATCAATATTTACATTACGATAGTTTACATCCCAAATTTATGAAAAAAGGAGTTGTGAAGGGACAATTCATTCGTTTAAGTAGATTAACCAGTAAAGATGTGGTATTCCATCTAGAGGCAAATAGGTTAGCTTCTTTCTTTGTTGATAGAGGTTACAACAGTATTTGGGTTAAGAAAATATTAGATGAAGTACTGAGTCTGAGATCCAGTGTTGCATGTCCTATTTTATTCACCACCCATTTTACAACTAGAGGTAGAAATACAAACACTAGTTCGAATAGTTTTTCTTTGACTTTCCCTATTCCAATATCAAATTAAATGGATTGGATAAGGGGTGTTATATCTAATAATTGGAAGGTCATCTTTGGTAACAGCGATTTGTGTTCAGTAATTGGTAAAGCACCAATGTTCACATATAAAAAAACTATTAGTATTAAGACCATAGTTGAATCGGTTAGACAACCTAAGGATGAGGTCAGTTGTTATGGTACTTTCCCATGTAACTGTTGTAAGCAGTGTAGATATATATCAGGGAATAGTTCAATTTTGTTTAAACATCTAAAAAAGACCATTTATAGTAATGGTCATTACACTTGTAAGACACAATTTGTTGTCTATGTGGCCATCTGTGATTCCTGTGAACAATTTTATGTAGGTAAAACTATAAGGGAATTACATAAACGTATTTATGAGCATAACTTGGCCATTAAGAAAAAGGATTTGTCAAATGCTCTCGCTAGACATGCTTTAAATTGTAGTTTGTTCAAAAAGTTTAGATTTTCAGTGCTGGAAAGTGTCAACTCTGATTTATTAGCTGGGAATTTTAAAGTATTTTTAGAATGCAGAGAAGCCATATGGCAGATAATGTTAAATGCAGATCAACCACCTGGGTTGAATGACGTTATTAATATCAAATGTTTTTTGCAACTAAATAGAATTTAAATGTTTTAATATATATATTTATAGACTTTAAATAGTTTGTTTATATTATTATTTGTGATATGTCTTTAATTGTGTGACAACTTTGTGGTTGGATAGTTTGTAACTCATGTGACCTCATTGAGTGTATTTAATCACAATGTGGGGTTTGTAAACCTTTTCTGATGAAGTTCATGAGGTATTAAATGTGAACGAAACGCGTAAAAAGGTTTTATTTGGCTTATTGTTTTCTTCACTAGACTGTGGCTTGGCTTATTGTTATTTGGTTACCTTTGGTTTGTTTGTGCTACTAATTAATATATTATTCTTTTTTTACTTGAATGTACTGAACCATTTTTCATATCAAGAATATTTTTTATTTATATTAAGAAATTTTTGGAAAAATGTAAACCAGCTACTAAAACCCACCCAAAAGGCTACCCCTAAACCAACCGCCCCTGACACTAAAGTTCCCTTAGAAACACAATTCAACTCCCACTTTGTGAACTCAATTCTATCCTTAGTATCACAGGATAGTTCCTACCACACTCTCCCCCCAACACAAATAACACTAATACAAGCGTTACCCTCAAAACACTTTCCACCACTTCAATCAAAAGCATGCTCTCCAAACTAAAAACCTCATCAACAGCAGCCAACCTACTCCCCAGCTATTTCTTGAAACTCACAGCAGATGCTATTGCTATCCCAATCTCCACTCTCATAAAAAGATCATCTGTTGAAGCACTATGTGCCTAAACTCTGGAAAATGTCCTATGTTACACCGATACATAAAGGCAGGAGCTCCACTGAACTTAATAACTATAGACGCATTGCTTTACTCTCCCCCCCTGGCCAAAATCCTAGAAAAATGCATCCATACCCAGGTGCTAAAATATCTCCTAGAAAGCAACATCCTGTCACCTACTCAGCATGGTTTCAGACCTGCCCATAGTACCACTACAGCCCACCTCTGCTTCACAGACACAGTAAACCATCTCAAAAACGAAGGCCTGCAGGTGTCAACTCTTTTTTTGGATATGTCCAAAGCATTTGTCACAGTCTCGCACCAAATCCTGCTAAACAAACTAAACCAATATCACCTATCAAATTCCACTCTTACCTGGTTCCAAAGCTACTTCGCTGACAGGTACCAAGCTGTGAAATGGAAAATTCTCTCTCTCCTCAGCTGCCCATAACTATAGGAGTCCCACAGGGTTCTATTTTAGGACCATATCTCCTAGAAAGCAACATCCTGTCACCTACTCAGCATGGTTTCAGACTTGCCCATAGTACCACTACAGCCCTCCTCTGCTTCACAGACACAGTAAACCATCTCAAAAACGAAGGCCTGCAGGTGTCAACTCTTTTTTTTTGGATATGTCCAAAGCATTTGTCACAGTCTCGCACCAAATCCTGCTAAACAAACTAAACCAATATCACCTATCAAATTCCACTCTTACCTGGTTCCAAAGCTACTTCGCTGACAGGTACCAAGCTGTGAAATGGAAAATGCTCTCTCTCCTCAGCTGCCCATAACTATAGGAGTCCCACAGGGTTCTATTTTAGGACCACTACTATTCACAATCTTCACAAATGACCTCCATACGTCCACACAGCATGTATCTATCATTCAGTATGCAGATGATACTACCTTAATCTGTGCTGCACAAAACATCCTCACCCTCCGGCAAACAACTCAACTAGCATTCTTTGACATTGAAAATTACCTTACCAAAGCCCAAGTTATCTTCAATCCAAAGAAAACTCAGCTTGTGATTATAACCAGTTCTAACAAAAACACTGATAACAGTCAATTCACTATCTACTCCACAAATGCTACTCCAATCGCTCCAGTGGCACAGGCTATTGAGAATAACTATAGACTCCCACCTAAAATTTTATAGTCATCTCAACTTGACTATTAAAAAATTATATGCCAAACTGGGATCACTCTACCGTATCAAACTATTTCTTACAAACAACACAAGATCAGCCATTGCTCGCTCCCAACTTCTATCCACCCTACTCTATGCATCTCCCATTCTGACTAATCTCAACAAAGCTGAACTAAGGAAAATGGAAGCCTGCTGTAAAGAATTGCCCGCTTTGCTGCAAATTACTCATATAGAACTCATCACTGTACTGCTTTGAGACAGCTGCACTGGCTTGAACTGCCCAACCTCCTAACCTACAATCAGCTCTGCCTCTGTTATTCGATCTGTTTACCTCCCCAATACGTGTCCTGCCCTCAAAAACCTAGTACAACATCACTCAGCCAAAAGGCCTCTTAGATCATCAAGCAAACTACTACTAGAAGTCACCAACAGCTACAATAGCTTTGGAGATGCACTATATAGTAGTTCAGCGGCTAAAAAATGGAACTCTCTCCCCACTAGCATACAAAACACATCATCCAAAGCCTCCTTTAAAAACCTTATCAGGCAACATCTCAAGCAAAGTTAGCAGTGTCATGATTGCTCCTCAGGCTAGTGAAAGTGGATAAGGTACATATACTAAACCTAGAGTACTTGTTAATAGTGTTCACTCTTACTCACAAACACTGGCTAATGTACAATGTATGTACTGTCCCTGTGTACTATGTATGTGTTCTACCTATGTTCCAAATTTCAGCTGTACACCACAAATCTATTAATTACCTTTATTTTTAAATTAATATTTTCTTGTTTGTTCTCTCCACTGTAACTGTTGATGTGCTGCATATCACTGTAAAAACATGTCTATTGTAATTTGTGTGTATACTGATCATGTCTAAATATCTAAATGTATCTATAATTTTTCTATCTGGAGCTTTTCTCCCCGGGCCTCTGCTGAAAAAGGGCCTTTTCGGCTCAGTCAGACACCCCTGGTTAACAAATGTAAAATAAAATTCAATTTGATATAAGTGCACCAAAATTAAATTATGTGGATATTGAATTGCTATACATATTTCTTCACTATAACCTTTCACTCTCAGTCTTTTCTTGTGCGTTAAGTCTGGCCGTGTCTGCCGTGGTATTTCTTTACTACCTAAATTATATAAAATTGTGATTTTTTTTTTTGCCAGTTTATTATACTCAAGTGAAGTTTTTCTGTTTTCACTCTGCATTGTATTTCTGTGCAGTTACAGACGTCCTGGATTTACTCATTCATTGAGATTTCCAGAAAGCAAACAGAAACATCATTTATACAGCAAAACACAATATTCACAATAGTGTTTTTTAAAATATTGAGTGATTATGTAATGCTCCTGCCTTGGAATTGCTCATCTGGTCAACCTAAAATTTAGTTGAGTAGCTTAATTGAGTAAACATTTTCACTTAAACTGTAGCAGTTGGGAAAGTGTAGAATATTTCCATCTCACCAAGTTGTAGTGATCTTGGATTAGAGTATGACATTACAAGAGGTGACACAGGTGTAGTGTAATACCTCAATTACCCCATAGCTGACTCATCGTATTCTCTAAAAGAACTGGTATCACAAACTTGTAAAAATAGAGTAAACGTTGCTTTGAATGTTATTCCTCTACGAGTTAGTCACCAAACGTTATCTGTGATTGCCTGATGGCAGTTGCAAAAATGGAGAATGTTGGTAATAGCTCTTTTGTCATGGTCCAATTAAAAACCTCACATACACCCACAGACTTTTGACTACCTTTATTATAATGAATAATAAAATAATAAACATGAAAACTTTATTGAAACAATCAAAATCAACTCATTGCAACAGAATAACATAAATAAACACAAGGGCAAAGTACCCGCACACCCTTGGATAAGCAGCGTCCCCCACTTGCTCACTTATCATTGTAATAACAAGGCAGCAACCCTGCTCACCTTAGCATATCACCAGTCCAGTCCATCCACTCAAAGTCTTCCACCATCAAAATTTCGCCACCTCAAATTCCAATTATCCTCCTGAGGGGGAACAGAAGAGGGGCAAGCCTGTCCCTCTTCTCTGCCCACCAGCCGAAAAGGGCTGTTCCCCCTCACACAGTACCCCCTTTCACGAAATCCTCCACCATTAACCCCAAATTAAGTTTAAACAAATCAAGATAAAATTCATTGAGATGAATCCCATCCGTCCTATACCACATGGGATTCCTGTTCTCAAACTCCATATGCCGTATAGTATGCACCCCCATTTCTTTCACATATTTTGCCAATGTAAATTTAACATAATTCTGAGCCCTCTCCACTGCCAAAACATTTTTTGCCTCCCTCCAAAACAACCTGGGAATAATCTCAGACCAAAGCAAAACCAATAATGGATAAAGCCTGCTCAGTGCTAAGACATCCTCACAAATGTGATAAACCAACTGCCTTTTCAGAATTCTACCCAAATCATTCCCCCCTAAATGAATCACCAAAACATGCAGCAATCCTCACTGAATCTGCAACATGGTAAATACCTGCAGTGTCCGAGTCCACATCAACCATCTAACACCATGCCAGATGACCTTCAGTCCGAAAAGTTCCAAACCTAAATTAATTCTGTCGCATTTAACCGCCGCATGCCTAGCTGCCCAATATACAAAAGAATGACCCAAGATTATCCTTCTTTCACCTTAAAAAAAAAATTTAATTGAAATTTCTCACCAAATTACTTAGTAGAAGTCAAGAAGGCATTGGAAGACCACTGTCTCACCCTCTTGATAACTTCAGTTGAACTTCCTCCCTTCGTTAAATCTGATGCCCTGACCAGCCAGAAAGAATGGGAAGAAAACTTATCCCCATCTAGACCAACACTACTAAGAGCCCTTCACATAATCAAATCTCACCCATCAATGCTCTACCACCTACTGATATAAAAGTTAACCCTTGAACTCTACCTCCTTTAGCCACACACAGTCTCTTACCGCACACCACAAGACATCTCCAAATTGACTCAACCTTTTCCAAGACTGTTGGCTTCCACCTCCCTTCCTGATCCATCTTTGAAGACCTCAGCCTAATATGCACCACCCTGGGCAATACAAGCACATCTTCCCACAACAAAGAACCCAACAACTCAGACACATGAAACGCCCCACAATACATCCACATGCTTACCATACTGCACACCACATACTCATCCAAACATCCATATACTCTGTCTAAACCCCTTGGCAACATTCTTAAAATCCCCTTAGTCACAGGCCATCTCCTCTCTGCAGCAGGACCTTCAACTCTACCCCATTCTTTCAAGACTTGCCCCATCATCCATGACCTAGTCCAGTCCTCTAAAATGGCCAAGCGAGCAAACACCCCAATAGCTGCCAATGCCATCCTCACCGTTCAAACTGCCTTACCCTGCTTCCTCAAGCTGGCTATATAATGCAACAAGAAACTCTCCAACCACTGGGTCTATATTACTAAAACGAAAACTGCATCGCGTGAATCCCGTTTGAGTGACATAAAATGAGCGAATGTGGGGAATATCGAAAGAATGAATGGAGATCGCCATAGGGAATTCTTCCCTTTACTTCAATGAAATGCGATCTCGTAGTTGATATATTTAAGTAGCGTGAGTGTGGGGGTGCAGGGGGGCTTGCCCCCCTGCATAAAACACTTAGTAACACTTTACATGTTTTACTTGTTTTGTTTACCGGTTTCGATGTTTCCGGCTTTCGCTCTTTATGTGTCGCTCAACTGTGGTTTGCTCACTACAGTTTTTGGTCTGCTAATATAGACCCCCCCCCCAACCACTCACACTCTTCATCCAGTACCTGCCTCACAAAACTGTCAAAATCTCACAATGCCCTACCGTAATCTCTCCTCATAGATACTGCCCAGGACTGTCACACCAACCTGCAGATTACTACTGGCCAATTTGCCAAATCTCGTCTGAAACGACTGAGGGATGCCATGCTGCTGATGGATCCACCTGCCAAAATCTGCAAAGCTGAAAATGAGACAAATTGTCAGCTATCTCATTCTTAACCCCAGACACATGCAACCCTGTAAATGAAAAGTTAATCAACAAACTTTGCAACACAAGTTTACGAAGAACCAATAACAAACAAGGGGATTTAGCCATCTTAGCCCGCAACACTCTCACCACCGCAATATGATCTGAATTAAACACCACCCTCATTCCCCTCAAATGATCCTGCCGTATTACAGAAGCCACCCAAATCGGCATCAGCTCCAAAAAGGCAACACCCCGTTTTCTGTCTTCAGATCAATGAGCAGGCCATGGCACCAAGAACCATTGTCCTGCAAAGTAAGCTCCCGTGCCCAAACCCCCGGCTACATCTGTAAACAACTGCAGATCCCCTTGACCTACCAAATCCAACTGCCAAAATGAAATCCCATTAAACTGATGTAAAAACTTTGTCCACAAATCTAGATCCCCCGAGCTAACTTACTGACCCTTACTCTGTGGTGTTTACTCTTCCCCCTTTCAAGAGAAAAGCCACAAACTGGCAAAATGTATGTCCCAGATGCACGGTCCTGCAAGCAAAGTTCATCAAGCCCAACAATCCCATCACATCCCTCACACGAACCTTACTCTTGGACTTCACCCAGGGGACTTTCTCCTACAGCTGAACCACCTTGTCCTCCAAGTGAAACAAACCCTGTCCTGCATCCACTGTCAAACCCAAAAAATCCAACACCTTCACAGGACCTTCCAACTTATGCTTAGCCACTGGTATCCCACCCCCCACAACATAGGCATAGCAATGTCAAAATCAAAACTATCATCCACCACCATGCCCAATAATGGCCAGTAATCCTCCTGCACCAGCAACAAGTGAAAAGCAGGCTCAGTATCTACTTTAACCAGCCAAGGATCCTCAAAACTCCTAATGATGTGGACCGCATCATCCAAGGATGCAAATGTCACTTTAGCCTCTTCCCTGGGGATGAAATCATTAACAGACTTGCCTTCAGGGTACGACAAATGATGAATTAAACAAAACTCACCCTGTTTTTTTCTTGGGAACCAACCCTAGAGGTGACACTTTAAATTCAGTAAGAGGCGGCCAATCAAATGGGCCCAACAATCTCTCCGCCTGACACTCCTTCTCAATCAAAGCTTGCAAAACATCCTCCCTCCTCTCTCACAGACCTCAAGTTTTTCCCCACCTTACCATCCCCCACCAAAGTAGACAATCGAAAACCCCCTAGAAAACCCCTCAATTAATTCCCCAGCCACAGCCGGCAGCGGATAATGTGCCAACAACTCCTTCAAGACCTGAACCTTAATAGGTGAATGGGTCCCCTGGGCATCCCCTACCTCCATGAAAGGACCCCCCCCTTTGGCCCTGAAAATTAGCCCGGCTGCATACTCCTTGCAACGGCATGCAAGGACCACCCCAACCTCTTGGGACCATAAAATAAGAACCCTGACCACCAAACTGACAACCACCCCTACTGCATTGTGTAGCCGCATGCACCCCCCCCAAACACTTAGAACAAGCATGGGAAAATCAGCAGCCTACCCATGAATACCTCCCTGCATTAAAGGCCCAGCATACACTGACACCCCCTTCTGCTGGCTGGGCCCCCTGTTACCCAATCCGAAAGTGTCCGTCATGGTAGAAAGCCAAATATCCTGTTGTCTGACTTCCCAATGCATGGATTTGTCAACCGCCTTTCATTTATGAAACTTCTGATCGTACCAAAAGCCTTCCCTCAGCCTACACCCCTACCAGTGTTTAGACTCCCCATATCCTATATGCATTGCCGTAGTCTGTATTATCTTTTTTTTTTTTTATTTATTCCCCTATGCAGAGCAAGGCAACTGCAGCACGTTGCCTCCTCTCTGCCCATCCAGCCCTAGCTAAATCACTTCCCTAAACTAGCATGTACTCTCTACCAACTTATATATTTATATATATATATATATATATATATATATATATCCCCCCCCCCCTGTGGAGTTCCTTTAAATAAAGCGCTGTTACACCAGATTGTGCATGCACAGTATGCCCCCAATAGCCTCCGATCAGCGAGCAAACTATTTGCTTCAGCCTTTGCTTATTCTTTATTTTATTATTATTTTTTTTTTATTAGTAACGGGCCCACCCAACTGCACCTGCTAGGGGGGAATAAGATGGACAGAGCCAAAATCTAAGTCAAAATCAGGGATGTCCCAGAAACTCAGGGACAGTTAAGAGGTATGGCAGCACAGGATCTGACACAGGCAGCAGAGTGGCCTTGTCAGTAAGTAGTACTCCCTCACACACCTGCCACTGTGATTTGCTCCCGGTAGGATTTATACGATTCCTCCTTACCATTCCTTCTTTTTTTTTTTTTTTTAATACATTTAATAAAGCAGCACATCCATGGTGAAACTGCACATACACACGGCTCCACGCAAATGAGGAGCACTCCTTGCTTCAACTCCACTATCCTGGTTACACCACTAGCACCATCAGGGAAAGCAACTATCCCGCCACTGCAATAACTCGCTGCTGATTTCCCCCAGAACCACCAACTACTACCTCCAATGACAGCAACAATTATAATTTAATTAATTTAAAAGTATTTTATATCTTTTTTTTTTAATACTTAATGGACCCCCCCTTGCTGCACATGTGCAGCCAGCCGTTAATGGCCCGCAAAAGCCCGCGAAAAGCCACTACCACCAACGAACCAAGAAACACCGGCGTAATAAACATTATCTCTCCCTACGGAAAGGAACTACAAACAAACAAACCTATCTGCTCCCTACCCACACACTTAACCCATCTTCCCTGCATCTTTACATCCCAAATTCTCCCCCCACCCATCCCACACTAAAGCTGTCCGGTGACAATTTCATCTGTTCCCAAACTTCATTTCTCTCCATAGCAATCCATTTTTGGTTTATGACTGTTCCAGAGTATGTGCATTGTGTTTCTTTCACTCACTGTCCCATAAGCAATTCTTTATATCTCAGCAGAAACTGAAAGTAATGCCCAGTGCAAACATTCTGAATTGTACAGTTGATTTCAGGGTGGCTTTTAAACTTTATCTATTTGCAAGTACTGCAGTGTTACTGAATTGATAGTTAGCTTTACACTACTGAAACTGTGCTGATGCATGGTGTTCATTTATAGGTCTATACAAAGCCATACTCATCTATGTGATAACTGTAATGTGTGCTCCATGGCTTACATTGTATTCATTTCTGTGCTTGCCTTGAACTATAGCGAATTTTGATCTGTGTTTGTGCTAATATGACTGTTCAGAAACTGGCAGTGAGGTAGATTATTTTGCTAGGAAAAATAGAGCAACCTTTATTATTTTGTGTGGTTATGAGTACCTCTTTCCATCACAAAAGGAGGAAGGTGGACTGTCAAAGAAGTCTACAGTCAAAAGAAAAAAATGAGTAACAAATGGAAATAAATAACTAAATATATTCCATAGACTAGACTGCTGCCTGGGAAAGGCAGATGCTTTAGCTTGTATTCCCTATATATTTGTCTTGCAGACTGTGTGTGTGTGTGTGTGTGTGTGTGTGTGTGTGTGTGTGTGTGTCTCTCTTTTTCTCAGTTTAGTAATCACAATCTATTATATGTAAAGGAGATCTATTTAAAATGTAATCTCAGATGCTCAGAAATGTGCATGTACTGTACATTCTGTTTAATAATTTGATCTTTGATGCTTCTCATTGGAATAATGAGTCTAGTTCAGAAATGTGCCCCCAGTGGGTTTATAATGCATTGTACCAGACTGGCTGAGAATGAAAGCTACTAGTTGCAATTCAAAAAGGGCCACTTGGAGCCTCACGAGTATTTCGTAAGGTTGTTTGCTGTTCTAAAGTAAGCTGTGAAGTGTACAGGGCATCACAAAGTTATAAATGGATGGATGCCGCTGATAACATGGCATTGTGTTGATATTAATTTGGATGTCTACACACAGGAGGAAATCGTACTACAAAATACAAAACCAGCTGCATTAATTTATTTTCTGAGACCAGATACAGGACAGACTGTAGGAAGTGAATGCATTTTGAGAGCCTGTGTTGTGTGTAAAAAGGGGAATGGTCTTCCCATGTCTGTGGAATGCAGCACTGGATTTCATGTAGGACACAGCAGGGCAAAACTGTTTTCTGAGTAATCTAGGCTGGCTGCTTGCTCTGAGTCAGCCTGTTGCGTAACACCACTGTTTTTATGTATCATGATCAGACATGTTTCCTGGCTGTCAACTGCAACTCCTGATATGCATATATCTTTTTGCACACTTTGTATATACCATGTTACCGACAGTAACTTTGTCTGGGAAACCTTCTTTCAATATTGTGCTCTACTGATATATGACAGGATGTTATCAATTCACTGATTCAAGAGCTTGCTTTTCATGTTCTTCACATTTTAATGTTTAATTTGCCATTTAACTGGTTAAATAAACTGGGCATCATGGATCCATGATAGGCTGATACACGCCATAAAGGTAAATGCAACATGTGTGGACAGTTTCAAGTAGTCAGTTATTCGTCATGTTTTAAAAAGTGTGAGGAGAAATTTCAAGCAGACATGAAAATAGCACACTCACTCCACACAGGCAGTAACTAGAGATGTTCTCCGTGTTTCACTGTTGCAGTCATCACATTTGGGTTATCCCTGCCAGGGTAGCCCTCGGCAAGCCTGAATACCAGAGGCTTAGTATTTCTGTGTCTGCTGCTGTCACTTCAGGACTAGCATCAGGTCGTTAGTAGTATAAAGTAAGGCAGCCAATGCCAATACATCAGTCTTTCTTACCGTGGAGTTCAAAGCAGAAGCAGTTCGCACGGGTGCCGGTTGGCCACTACTTGTGTTTCGTCTACCGAATTGAAGTTGAAGTCTTCTAAAGCTAAATACCCCATTGGGGATCCTTTTTCTTGCACTAACCAATGTCAGAAAAAGTTAATTGTCTCGCTTGTGGAAAGCAAATACCACAACGAGACTTTCATTCTTACTGCGTCACTTGTTTAGGCCCAGATCACAACGTCCCCCATTGTCACTTCTGTGCTTTCTTCAACGCCAGAACTATCTGTCATCGGGACCTTATCGGGCTACATATTTTCTCTTACAGTCCTCGAATTCCGATATGGCTTTGGTAAGCCATCCGACAGCAGATCTTCTGAAAAAACAAAGATAAAGACAGAGACAGATCGCACAGGTCCAAACCTAACAATGACGCTGCTAGTCGTCAGTTCTCTGGTCCTCAGTGAGGCTCTTTCACAGCCCCTGATGCCAGTTTCTGTGGATTCTCAGGCCACGACCGAGACCCTTTCGGAGTCCGGTATGCCACAAAACTCTTCTTCGACTAAGGATCCTGCAGTCATCTCTACCTTGGATGGGTCCGGAGCCACTGAGCAGGCACCGGCTGCCGAGGAAGTCCTTCACACTACTGATTCTCGACACAAACCAACGTCTTCCTTTGCGACTACCGTTCTTTCGAAAACGACCAAGTTTCTTAGGCCCAGGGTACGAACTACACCCAAGAAACCGGCGGCCCAATCTCAGGCACATGCTTCCTTGCATCAGTCTCATATGCTTAAAATGGTGGAAGACCTTATCATGCTGATGAGGGGAAGCCAAGCTACCCCCTTCAAAAGGAAAAGAGATCTGTCCCCTGTAGTTTTGTCTGAACAAGAGTCAGATGACTCTGATGCATCTGAATATGAAGACATGCAACCCTTCTCTACTTATGAGGATTCTGATGCAGAGAGGATTCCATCCCTTCAGCCTCTCCCCCAGAGGATTTTTTCCTTTGGGGAAACTCTTCATAACTTAAGGAAGCATTTTCAATGGGAGAGTCAAAACTACCCTCAGTCTAAAAAGAGACTCAGCACAGACCTTTGGCCATCCCCCCAGTCCTGGATGTTGTGGAGGATGTTTGCCTGGAATCCAGCTTGACTCCTGACACCCTCCCTCCTGCACCCAGAAAACCAGACAGGTACTATAGAGTACCTGACTCACACAAATTTCTTTTTAAAAATCCTACTGCTGACCCTGAGGTAATTTCTCAAGTGCCTAAAGGGATTACAGCAACCTCTGCTATGACTCCTACCACCTCAGATAGGAATTCCCGAGCAATAGACTGATGGGGTAAAAAAGTATACACCTCAACTACTCTTGCTATCAGAGCACTAAATTGTCAGTTCCATATGCTAAAATTTCAGCAACATACCCTGGAACTCCTCATACAAAAAAAATGTCTTCCTTTCCTGCTTGTGCAAAATCTAAAGAGTTACAGGAGTTAATGCATTCTACAAGTCAAGTAACTAAACCCACCTTACGCTGTGGTTTTGACACCCTAGAAGCTTCTTGCAGGGCAGCAGTCACTGGATCTATCATTAGAAGACATGCATGGCTTAAGGAACAGCCCCTGTGAGACCATGTCAAATCTAAATTGTTGGATGCCCCCTTCCACAAAGACAACTTATTTGGCACTAAGGCAGAAGAGGTCTTAAAAAAGATGGAACTAAAAGCAAAATCTATGCAGACAGTTAAGAATTTCATACAGGTCCAGACACTCAGGTCCAGCAGGTATTGTCCCACCAAGCACTGGTCCTTTCCTGCTCCCACTAGGCCAGTCTAGCCCAGGCCCTGTGGAACCAGGCCACCCAGACAGCAGCCACAGGGAATGCAGAGATCTAAGCAGTGGACTATTTCCACTTCAAAACCAGGGAGTTCTAAGCCATCCCCTTATGGTAAGAACTCATAATGACTCGCTTCCCCCACCCCTCCCTCTGCCCACCTTCACTTACCCCTAGGAGGAAAACTCTCCTTTCACACAAGCACCTGGGCCAACATTACCAATGACCACTGGGTTTTCAATATAGTGTCTCAGGGATACAAGTTTTCCTTTCACACCCTTCCAACCCCAAAAGGGTTCCCAGATCTACCTCCAAACCAGTGGGCAGAGGCTCAAAAGCAAATCCTTTCCCTGCTTTCTGTGAAACAGTAGAGCACGTTCCTGAAGAACAGATAGGCCAAGGTTTCTACTCCAGACTTTTTCTGGTGCCCAGAAAAAAGGGCACCTCATGCCCCAAACTCAATCTATCCATTCTAAACACCTTCCTGGTGATCCCAAAATTCAAAATACTCACCCTCCAGCAGCTGCTACCCATGCTCTCCAAGGGCGCTTGGCTAGCCACCCTAGATATAAAGGAGGCCTACCTCCACATTTCTATCAGGGAATCATGTAGGAAATATCTCCGTTTCAGGGCAGGATCTCAACACTTTCAGTTCTCTGCACTTCCCTTTGGCTTATCTACTGTTCCCAGAGTTTTCACAAAGTGTCTAGCTCCGGCCATTGCCTTTTGCAGACAAAAAATAGAATTACCCATACTTAGACAACTGCTTTATTCAGGCAGATGGCCAGGGAAAGCTGCTGAAGCACCTGGCCTTTGTAAAGACCCTACTAACCTCCCTAGGGTACACAATCAACGAAAAGAAATCCAAACAGGTGTCCACCCAAAAGATTATCTTCCTGGGAGCAAGTCTAGACACAGCATCCCAGATGGCATTCCTTACACCAGAAAAATAAATTTTCCTGACAGCCTACTTCTCTCAACTAGCCACCAGACCCCAGTTATCTGCAAGGAAGATCCTGCAAGCTCTGGGGTTCATGACATCTTGTACTACTCATTCCATATGCTAGACTGCATATGAGGAAACTTCAATGGTACCTAAAAAGCCTTTGGTATCAAACTCAAGACCTGGAGACTCATACCTATAATTCCTTGCTTCAGAAAAGATTTTCTTTGGTGGGCAACAGCATGCTTCCACAACAAGGGACTGCCTTTCTCCCCACCCCCACTGCCCAGACCCTCACCACAGATGCATCAGACTATGCTTGGGGTGCACACCTGGATGGCAGGTGCATACAGGGTCCAATGGAGCCCACAGCAAATCCCTCTGTACATCAACCAAAAAGAGATGATGGCTGTCCAGCATGCCTTGCTAGCTTTCAAACCCCTTCTCTTCTTAGGGGCTCTCCTAATCAAAACAGACAACACCATTGTGATGTAGTATATCAACAAGCAGGGAGGGACTCACTCCTACCCTCTATGCAGGCTGGCCATGACCCTTTGGCACACAGCCTCTGCTATGCAACTGCATCTGTTAGTGCAATTCCTACCAGGTTCTCTCAACTCTCTGGCAGACCAATTAAGCAGAAATCTTCTGGACCCACACAATGACAGCTCAACAGGAGAACCTTCACCCTAATAACTTAAAAATGGGGCACCCCAAAGGTCGACCTCTGCCTCCCACACCAACCATCAGCTCAGCAAATTCTGCACCAGAGAGCATCACTGCATGGCTTGGAAAGTGGATGCCCTGTCCTTCCCCTGGGTCAGTCTGTCAGTCTATGCCTTTTCTCCACTACCTCTCATCCCCAGGGTACTGCTCAAAATAAAGTAGGAAAAACCAAGGACAGTTCTTATAGCTCTGAACTGGCCTCACCAGCACTGGTACCCCTTGCTGCACAGCCTGTCCCCACTGCCACCATGGCATCTTCCTCAGATTCCAAACCTCCTGACCCAGAGGGAAGGGGAATACATGCATCCCCAATTGCAGACACTCAGTTTGGCAGCTTGGCTTATTCCCTAACCCTGGATCAATCTGCCAGACTCAGTAAACAGGTTCTAGATATTATATGTGAGGCCAGATGCCCTAGCACTAGAAAGTCTTATACTGACAAATGGAAAAGGTTCTGCACCTGGATCCAGGCTAAGAGAACCAATACGGCACAGCCCTCCCTCCCTCTCATCCTGGATTACTTAGCTGACCTACTACACAGTGGCCTCTCTTTCTCATCTATAAAAATTCATGCATCTGCTATCTCTGCTCATTTCGCCACTGAGCAGCCCCTTTTCTCATACCCTTTGATCAAACAGTTCTTAAGAGGGGCTAGCAACTTGATGCCACCCAGAAGAGCACCAACGCCAGCTTGGGACCTTAACTTTGTGTTGAAATAGCTCACCCTGCCCCTTTCGAACCAGCTTCTACTGCAGAGCTAAAATTTCTCTCCTGGAAGACAGCGTTCCTTCTGGCCATCACTTCAGCCAGAAGAGTCTCCGAGCTGCAAGCACTCATGGCTGTGGAACCCTTCATCATCTTCCATGCTGACAGGGTATCCCTCAGAGCTAACCCATCCTTCATGCCCAAGGTGGTGTCCAGTGTGGCTCTCAACTGATCCATTCATTTGCCCACCTTTTTTCCTAATCCCCAGAACAAGGGGAAAAGGATCCTGCACACTCTAGATGTGCACAGACAGCTCAGATTCTATCTATACAGTAATAAATCCTTCAGAAAGTCTTATCAATTACTGGTTAGCTTTGCTACAGGGACAGAAGGCAAAGCCATCTCCAAACAAACCAACCATTTCCAAATGGATAGCACACTGCATCCATTTCTGCTACAAACAACATGGAAAGCCTCCCCCCAAGCGGGTCAGAACTCACTCCACCAGATTAGCCTCCACCTCTGCAGCTTTCCTCAGAGGAGTCCCCACCAGAGACATCCTGGAGGCTGCCACCTGGACATCTGTTCACACTTTTACCAAACATTACCACCTGCCTCTCTTCTCCAAATCCAGGGCATGGTTTGCCTCTGCAGTCTTGCAGGGCATCCTAGCCAGCCCCTAGTTTCCTTGACTGCCTCCACCCATTTCCTCAGCTTTGGGAATCCACCCAAATGTGATGACTGCAACAGTGAAACACGAAGAACATAGTACGGTTGTGTACACTTACCATAAATGTAGATGTTCGAGTGTATTCACTGTTGCAGTCCTGGTTTCCCTTCCTCCAACCACCTTTCTTCTCTTTCCTTACAAGGGACATATTGGTATTTACTTTCTACTGGTGGGGTTCTTCCACCAGAATCTGGCTCCTACTTGGGGGCTCTTGACAGGTTAAGGCAAGAAAAACTGATGTAATGGAATCGGCTGCCTTACTTTATACTACTGATGACCTGACGTCAGTCCTGAAGCAACAGCAACTGACACAGAAATACTAAGCCTCTGGTATTTGGGCCGGCCGAGGGCTACCCTGGCAGGGATAACCCAAATGTGATGACTGCAACAGTGAATACACTCAAACATCTACATTTTTGGTAAGTGTACACAGCTATACTTTTATGATTGAACCCCAGACTCTTGAGATGTAAGGCACAGATCTTAACCACTGAGCTACCATGCTGCCCTTCACTGTTTTAGGCAGGGTTGAAATCATAGAATTCTATTGCTGCCTCCCCAACCCACATGGCTTTTAAAAAATGGACATCATCATCATCATCGGTTTTCCCCATTTTCTACATTGGGTTGGGGTATAAAATCAACGATCACCATCTGTCTTGATTCAGTGTCACTCTCCTACCTTCTTCCCCAGTCATGCCCAACTGTCATAGGGTGTCTCTGTCACAATCCAGCCTTCTCGTTGCTGGGCACTTTCATTTCGTCTTGCCTTCTTCCTGTCTGTCCTAAATCTTCATCACCGGATCATCATCTGCTTTCCTGCACATGTGGCCAAACCACTGTAATCTGTTCTCTTTCACATTCTCTGCAGTGATGGCTACTTGGGCTTCTGCACTGATGTCCTCATTTCTTTGTTACCTAGTGTGCAGCCTACCGCCTGACTCAGTGGTAGTTTACCTCCAACTTTCTCAACTGCTCTGCCTTCACTGCTCAGGTTTCTGTACTACATAGTGGAGTACTACTGGTCACACCACTGTACACCTTACTTTTCAGCTTCTCTAGTATTTTTCTGTCACACATTATCCCTGCCACTTCACTCCAGTCCCTTTGATTCTAGCTTTGACCCCCCCTCATTCAGACTGCCCTTTCCTTAACCACCCCTCACTGATATTTAAAGGTTTCACTATTTTCTCTTCTATCTCAGTTTTCAGCTTCTGCTGATTTCCCCCATCTTGCTGCCATTAAAACTGCCTTATCTGTACTCAGTTTCATCTTACATACCTTCAGTTTTGCGTTCCATTCCCTTATCATTTGCTGACGTTCTTGCTCAGAGTTTGCCTCTAATGCCACATCGTCTTCGTACAGCAACTTTTTTGATTTCACTCCTCTGAACTGTTTGCTACTGTAGTCTATCACCAGCATAAATAGCAGTGGGCTCAGAGATGAACCGTGATGCACACCCACTCCCACTGGGAACCCATCTGAGTCTGAACACTATTCATACTTGTGTCATTGAGTCTTTATATATAACCTGCATTATTTCTATGAGCGCTTCTGGAACTTTGAGCCATTGGAGGACTGTCCAAATCAGCTTTCTTGGCACCTTGTCATATGCTTTCTCCACATCTAGGAATGCCCAAGTCGGACTTTACTTATCTCTAGCTTTTTCTCCAGTTTCTCATTGCAAATATCTAGTTGTGCTGCATCCTGAGTTGAATCTTGAGTTGCTCATCTCCCGTCTTACTTTGTGGTACTCTGCATATTCATACTGTCAGTCACCCTGTCCAGAACTTTCATGCAGTGACAGGAGTTTGATACCTCTGTAGTGCCCACAGTTGTGAATGGTCCCCTTTGTTCTTGTACACTACCACTAGTATGCTTAGTTTGCAGTCATAATGGATGCACCTTTTTCACTGTACTGCTGTGGTTTCCCTAAGGAGCCATTTCTCCCCTAGCATACTCAATATAGGATCAGAGGATCGTAGGAAATTACTAAGCTGCCATCCCGGAGTTCATTTTAAGCCTAGCCATTTCAACCCAATGTAATACCGTAGAAGTACTAGTCAATACCCAAGATTGCATTTAGTGATGACTGATCATGTCCAGGTAGGTTGTGGATACTATCTCCAGTAAAAATTTACGGTGCTCCATCCACTCGTCCAGGTTCCACTTAAACAGTGTCATAGAGGTGCGCTGGTTTCGCATGAGTTG
The DNA here is from genome assembly GCF_019279795.1 of Protopterus annectens. Lineage (NCBI taxonomy): Eukaryota > Metazoa > Chordata > Ceratodontiformes > Protopteridae > Protopterus > Protopterus annectens. Next base: position 1,025,505,832 of record NC_056731.1, on the reverse strand, counting down.
GTAGCCTGTTCCAAAGATGTGGCATTTGTTGGGAGATAAATCTGTCCCTCCAGCAAGTCCTATTTAAGTCACATGCCATATTTAAGTCCCTGGAATGTGTAGCGCTAGACCCATTTGCTTTACAGATATGCAGTAAGTTCATTAGGTGTGGGTCTTGGGTTGCTCTGTAGGCCAGGCATAAGTCCTCCCCTAAGAAGTCTATACGATATGGAATATAGTGACAGGGACTTGTAGTCAGTCCATGTAAGGCACATGCTGGAGGCCATGGATCTCCTTTGTTAGAAACATCTGAGGTCTCTCCAACTGCTGCAGGTGCTTAATATGGTACATACCGAATGGGGCGTTATACTCAGTTATGGGCTGGATAAGTGCCGAGTGTAGGGGGGCTATAATCTTATTTGCTGTCGAAGCAATGCCCTTACTAATCAAGTGAGCTACGAGGAAAACTTTCCTTACATTGGTAGACACGAGGTGATCAAAGTTAAGGTCACTGTCAACCTGTGATTCCAGGTCCCTTACCACTTCATGGGTACTTAGGGTACTGTTGTTGATTTGATAGTGTGAAGGGACATTGTTTGAGCCAAAGGAATGATGATGCATTTCTTTGCATTCAGTTTGAGATCGTGACTAATACACCAGTCAGTGGACTATGTGAGACTGTCATGGACTATACTGACATAATTTGGGGATTCAATGATTGCACCTGGTTTGCTGTCATATGCAGACTTTGTCAGCCACAATCCTTTAGTATTCACCTGAACCCCTGAAAAGTATATGCCAAACAGTAGGGGGCCCAGCATTGACCCCTGTGAAACCCCGCTGTGACCTTATCTGAGCCTGCTGCATTCCCTGAATTCGTTTTCCTTAGTGCTGCTCTTACATCTGTTAGGATGGGGTGCTTCTTCTTCTTTAATCATAGGCTGTACCTGGGACAGTACAGCTTCTGTAGGGTCTTCTTCATTGAGAAACTGCCAGAAATACTCCTTCTGGTGAGCAGGTTGTTGCTGCCATCACTTATGAAGACAGTTTGATGACAGTCTTATTTATCTTTCTGTCTTTGCTTTGTAACCTGAAAGAGTTTCTTTGTGTCTTCTGCAGAGTCACTTTCCAGTAGTTGGTATCATGCCTCTGATGTTTTGTTCTTTGCTGTTGCAACTGCCCTCTTAGCTTGTTAGCCAACCAGTATTCCTTCTTAACCTGACCCGAGTTTTCTGTCTGTCACTTTTTCCTGCATTCCTTCTTTCTTTTGATGATTTCCTGGACTTCTGCGTTCCATCACTAGCTTTCCTTGTGTACTTTATTTCCATGCCAAGCTCGGCTTCATGTCTCTACTATAGTACTCGCACATGCTGTTTTGAAGCTCTGCCATGGTTCTTCAGCTCCACTTATTTTCTCTTCTTCCTGGAGTGCTAGAGCCCTGATTTCCTTGAGCACTAGTCCTTGCTTTTGAGTTAGCTTTCAGGTCTTCATCCTAGTCTGTATTGACCTTAGAGTCATATCTGACCACTGTTTTCATTCAAATGTGGCAACCAGTGGTTTATGTTGTGCGGTCACTGTTTCTTCACTGGGGATACCTTTGCAATCATTGGTAATAGCCCAATTCCCTTTCTTAACTAGGAGGAAAATCTACCTATTTTGCATGTTAACCAATCCTGTATGTGATCTTGGGACTATCATTTTACTGAATCATGTGTAGTAAACCATCAAGCCATTTGACAGACAGAAGTCTAGAGTGGCTCCTTCTTATTTATTCCTGTTCCCCACCCATGTGGGCCCAGGCATTTCTCATGTCTTCTTCAGTCTACCCTGATATGTGCATTCAAGTCCCCATTATCAACACCAATTCATGATGCCCTGCTTTATCTAGTAGATCCTGAAGCTGTTGCTTGAATGTCATACCCTTACGTTGGAGTCTGAGTGCCATGAGTCTGTCAATAATTCTGATGACACCCCTCACAACAATTCTCCACACAATTTCTAGTCTGTGATGCCCCTAAGTAGTAGACTCTGGATCCCAAACCAAGTGTCTTTTCTGCACTGCACTTCCATATTGTTCTCTGGATACAAAGAATGATCAGCATCCTTATTACCATCATATTATCAACTTCCAAGCTGTGTCCTACAGTCTTTAATTTGTGTTTGGCAGGTTGATTGGTTTTATGTGCAGCTTTCGCTCATCAGTGCTATCAAAGGTAACCCAAGCCAGGCAGCTGGACACCAACTGACTAGTATGTTACTCACCCAGGGCTGCTGGGTTTTCTGATGGGCACATGCTGCCAAGAGGGGGCTCATAGTACTCTTCCACCATTAGCATGGTTCCCTTGTGTAGGTACTCAGCCCACTTATCACCAGTTGACACTCATGCCCATTTTTGGGAAATTAATCAATGTGACCAAATCAGTCTATACAACTCTACCCCAGACAGGCAGCATTTAGAGTCTGTGCTGCTACACACAACTCCATTCTTAGATGGGTTTCGGGTGTAAACAACAAATATAAAATAATTCCACCACATAGATAAAGCCATTATTTTATCTGATTTCACGTGGAAACACCCAGCATGATTTTGGAAAGTGGGAAGAACCCCAGAGATGCACAGAGAAAACATGAAAATTAAAGACATTGGCCAGAGGTCAAGGTCATATTTTATACCTTGTGAATGGGAGACAAAGACCTTAACCATTATGGCAACTGTATCTCCATTAGACAGATCTGTCAAAATGTTGTTCCTTAAACACTTGTCCCTTAAGCATTTGATAAATGTGTGCATTTTGAACTGTTCCCTCTAAAAGTAACAGTACTATTTTTTGATCTACAATCCCATATGCAAAAAAATTTATATAGGTGTTCCTGGATGCATTAATTTAGACAACTGTAGACATGATATGGCATGCAAAAGCCACAGCATTTTTAAGGTTTCCAGAAGTATATACTCATTAGCCTGCAGAGTATATGACTGGCTACACCCATGGCTCTGGTATTATATTGTTAATATTACAAAAGTAAGGTATCGGTTTTCTAGCTGCAACGGTTTTGTTTAACTCACTTCCCCAGTTATCAAATAATAGATAAAACAGTGTACCTTCATTATTCAGTTTTCAGAAAATGCCATCAGTAAGGATATTTATGCGCAGAAATTCTAAAGATGATGTTCTAAAACAAAAGCAGTATTATACAGTATGTACAGTTATAACACTGTTACTTTTAATTTTCTTAGTATGCTGTTCAGTTTTGGGGTAAAAAAAGCACCAGAATCTTGAAATATGAAATCTTTCATAAATAGAAGCAGAAAAAATATATGTATGCCTATGTCTGAATGTTTCATTCAGTTTCACTGTCCTTATGAATACATGCCATGAAATAAAATAAATGGGGTACTGTTATATACAGATGTCATAGATCCTAGAAGAGCACTGTAATGTAAATCGGTGCTGTTTTCATGGGTGTTTTCCTAACCTCATGAACGTATAGGACAGTGCTGGCGAGATGCTGATAACACTGCATGAATACCTTTCACTAAGTAAGTTAATGGAGTAGGAGGAACTTCCCATCAAGAAGTTAAGTCACGTTGCAATGTATTTCTGTTAAACCTAAGAAATGAAACAGAATTGAAATAAAAACACTTAATAAATACAGCTCATGCAAAATGTATGAAACTCATCACAGCGTTCTGGAGGGTAGAGAGTTACAGCAGAAAATTGTAAGTCTTTTTCAATAACTTTGAAACTTCCATACTTTGAAGTCTGCAGATCCCTTTGTGGATGATCTGAAGTGACAAATCTTTCAAAAAGAGAAGTACATCTTGTAGTCCTGCAAGACTGTCTTAGATAACAAAGGCAATATGCAATGTAGAAATATTAGTTTTTTTTTGTTGGTTTTGCTAACACAAACACACACACGCACGCACGCACGCACGCACGCACACACACACACACACACACACACAGTCTCTCAATTACTTAATTACTCAGTCACTCACATGAAATCTTCTGGAAGAGGTTTGATGGGAGAGTGTAGAATTGGAGTCATAAGAACAATTACTTTTTTTAGTCATTGAAAGGGATGGAAGTTACTGTAGTGAAGGGGGGGGGGGGGGAGTGAGTATTGTGGAGGTGACTTTAGCCAGCTGAGCAGGGACAAGTACAGATCCAAGAGTTGGTCAGCTAATCTTTTAAGTTGTATATAAAGGTATTATTATAAAGGTATTAAGGTACTTCTTTTGCAGTATATCATATGCTGTTATTGTGTAATTTTTATTTCAACTAGACGATGTATTTCCTACTCAGATGTTCATTCTCCTCATTGTCGTCACTGTTATGTAAAACACTTAAAATTAGCAGAAAATGCATCTTTGCAGCCCTGCCTCATGCGACCCATTTCTTAAGATTTTGCACCATTTGTTTTTCTGTGCAGTTTTAATTAAATCATTCTCACACATTAGCTGTCATAAATTAAAATAGGAATATTGTACAAAAATAGAGATAATGAATGAAAATACATTTTTGAAAGGCAGTTATTTTGCTAATGAAGTATGCTAATCATTTTGCACTTTTAATTATGGAACAAGTAAATAATGAGTTTAGTTTATTTTTTTTATTTTACTTATTTTATAAAAGTAAATCTGTTTATAAGTCATGCATTACATATACAAACACACACACACACACACACACACACACGCACACACACACACACACACACACACACACACACACACACACACACACACACACACACACACACACACACACACACAAAGTAAAAATGAACATTTTTTTGTGAACTGCATCTAAAAAAATCATAACAATAAAGTAACAAATTGGGAAACCAAAACACAGCTATGTCGCCAATGTACTTCTAAAATATAACCAACATTAGCTTTAGAGCCTTTTGCACATATACGTTCCATTCAGTGTGCCCCTTTTCCTTGCCCTACCCTCTGAAAGATAACTATTTTCTGAGTAAATGTATGACATTGCATTGCAATAGGAGTGAAATAGATCATGCCTACAGTAATATGTTTTATATTAGCACATGTATTGGCCAGGCTATGTCTGTGATTAAACTGCCCTTTTTTTCACAAACAACCTGCTTTCCCGTCTGAGATAGATACTTATTTTCTGTTTACAGTTATGTTGTTTGATTGTGATGAAACAAAATTGCCACACTACAAAGTATTTCTCTTTGTTACTCTAAATTAATAGACTGTACCACCCCCCCCCCAGGCGTACCATACCAATATTTGTTTTTCAGTCATCAAGTAATGATACTGCTTTCATACAGTCAGCCATTTACTGGCAGTAGGTGTTTGCCTGGTCTGTCCAAGTTGGGACGCACACAAAAGGGCTCTAAGTGTAGTTGTTTTATTGACCAGAGTTCTAAGTAATCAGATGTTCTTTGTGTTTCACTGTTGCAGTCATCACACTTGGGTTATCTGCCTGCAGGTAGCCCTCAGTCGGCCCAAATACCAGAGTCTTGGGATTTCTGTGTCGGATGCTGTCACCTTATCCATGACATCAGGTCGTCAGGCGTATAAACCATGCAGCTGATGCCATTACATCAGTTTTTCTTGCCGCGTGGGAGCCCAAAGCAGAAACATTTCACAAGTGCCGGTCAGCAGCTACCTGAAATTTTCGTTTTTCGAGTTCCAAACCTGAAGTCTTCTAAAGCCAAATACCCCGTTGGGAATCCTTTTTTCTTGCTCTAACCAATGTCAGAAAAAGTTAATTGTCTTGCCTGTGGAAAGCAAATACCTCACAGAGATTTTCATTCTTACTGCGTCATCTGTTTAGGCCCAGACCATGACATCCCTCGCTGTCGGTTTTGTGCCTTGTTCAAAGCCTGAACTATTCGTCGTTGGGCTATTTTTGTCTCTAAATTCTCTCATTCTCCATATTCTGAAATGGTGTCAGTAAGTCAGCTGACTACCGAACTTCCGAAAAAATGCAAAGACAGAGACAGTCCGCATAGGTCCAAAACTGCCGACAACACTTCCGTTAAGCTAATCGCCAGTCTGGTACTCAGTGAGGTGCTTTTGCAGCCCCTGTTACCCACTTCTACAGATTCACAGGTCTCTACTGAGACCCATTCGGAGTCCAGTATGCCACGAGATGCTTCTTCGACTATGGAACCTGTGGATGTCTCCACCTTGGATGGGTCCGGAGCCGCTGTACAGGCACCGGCTTCTGAGGGTGTATTCAGACCTTCCGATGTTGGTATTAAACCGACTGATTCATTAATGACAAAATCTAGTGACTTTCTCAGGCCCAGAGTTCGCACTACGCCTAGGAAACCGACAACCAAAGCACATTCTCAAGCTCCCATGCCACAGAAACAAATGCTTAGAATGGCTGACGACCTTACTACTTTAATTAGGGGAAGCCAACCTTCCCCTCTAAAAGACAAAGAATTGATTTTCCTTCAGATTCTTCAGACCATGAGTCTGATGACTGTGACCCCTGTGATTACCAGGACATACCCTTATCTACCTATGGGGACTCCGATGCAGAGGAGTCAATTCCCTCAGCCTCCCCCCAGAGGACCTTTCTTTCGGTGAAACCTTGCATACCCTAAGAGAGCATTTCTGCTGGGAATGCCAGGACTACCCACAGGCCAAAAAGAGACTCAGGGAATTTTTAGACTTGCCTCAGCATAGGCCTCTAGCTATTACCCCTGTCCTGGATATTATAGATGATGTCTTCATGGAATCCTGCCTTACCCCTGATACTTTACCACCTGCTCCTAAAAAGCCTGACAGATGCTACAGAGTACCTGACTCTCACAAATTTCTCTTTAAAAATCCCGCTGCGGATCCAGAGACCATTTCCCAGGGACCTAAAGGTATAAAGGCTTCAACAGCCAAAAACCCTACCCCTTCGGACAGGGATTCTAGGGCTCTAGACAGATGGGGTAAGAAGGTATATACCTCTGGAACTCTTGCCATCAGGGCTTTAAATTGCCAGTTTCACATGTTAAAGTACCAGCAACATATTATTGATCTAATTAAGCAAAAAATATTGTTCATTCCTGATTGTGCAGAAAATAAGGACTTACAAGATTAATGCACTCTGCAAACCAAGTTGGTAAACATACTTTGCAGTGTGGTTTTGATGCCTTAGAAGCATCTTGCAGGGCTTCTGTCACTGGGTCTGTTCTGAGAAGGCATGCTTGGCTGAAGGAACAAATCTCGCCAGACCATGTCAAGGCAAAATTACTTGATGCTCCATTAAACCAGGACTGTTTGTTTGGCTCTAAAGCAGAGGAAGTTATTAAAAAGATGGAGGAAAAAGCTAAATCCCTGCAAACTGTTAAAGATTTATTACAGGTACAGCCACCAAGATTCAGTAGGCATTGGCCTTCGAATAATTGGTCTTTTCCCGTCCCTTCCAGACCTTCTCAGCCCAAACCCAGGGGCAACAGACCACAAAGGCTACAGTTTCAGGGTATCCACAGATCAAAACAATGGAGTACTCCCTCCTCAAAAACTGGGAGTGGTAAGCCACCTCCCTATGGAAAAAATTCACAATGACTTGTTCTTAACCCTTCCCAGCCATCCCCAAGTACTTGCACCCCTAGGAGGAAAACTCGCCCTGCATGTAAAAAACTGGGAGTATATTACCCAGGACTGATGGGTCTTAAACATTGTATCCCAGGGATACAGATTCTATTTCCACTCTCTGCCAACCCCAAGCGGATTGCCAGACCTTCCTCCAAACCAGTAGACAGAGGCCCAAAAGCAAGTACTTTCTCTTCTCAGTATCAGGGCTATTCAACCTCTGTCAACAGAGCAAAGGGGGCAGGGTTTCTACTCCAGGCTGTTCATGGTACCCAGGAAAGAGAACTCTTGGCACCCTCTTCTGTATCTGTCAACCCTAAACACCTTCCTGGTGGTACCAAAGTTCAAAATGCTTACACTCCAGCAGCTCCTTCCTATGCTAGCCAAGGACTCCTGGCTAGTCACCCTAGACTTAAAAGAAGCTTATCTACACATCCCCATAAGGGAATTTTGCAGGAAATATGTACATTTCAGGGAAGGCTCTATGCACTATCAGTTCTCTGCACTTACCTTTGGCTTATCTGCTGCACTCAGGGTGTTCACAAAGTGCCTGGCTTCAGCCATTGCTTACTGCAGGCAGAGAAATATTCAAATTTCCCCATACTTGGACGATTGCCTGATTCAGGCGGACAGTCAGAAATTGCTACTTCAGCACCTGACCTTTGTAAAGAGACTCCTAACTTCTCTGGGGTATACCATCAATGAAAAGAAATCACATCTGGTACCCAGCCAAAATATTGTATTCCTGGGAGCAAGTTTGAACACAACTTCCCAGATGGCATTCTTCACTCCAGAAAAGCAGGTTTATTTGACAACTTATTTCAAACTACTGGCCACCCAAACCCAGCTATCTGCAAGAAAAATACTGCAAGCCCTAGGGTTCATGGCCTCATGTATTCTACTGATTCCATGTGCAAGACTACATATGAGGAAACTCTAATGGCACTTAAAAAGTCTCTGGTGTCAACATTCCCAGGGCCTGGAAGGAGTGATTCCTATCATTCCTTGCCTAAGGACAGAGTTCCTTTGGTGGGCAGAGGCTTGCTACCACAACAAGGGACTCCCTTTCTCACAACCCCCCGCCATCCAAACTCTGACAACAGATGCATCAGACTATGCATGGGGGCTCACATGGCAGACAAATGCATTCAAGGTTAATGGAGCCCAGGACAAATTCACCTGCATATCAATCAAAAAGAAATGTTAGCTGTACAAAATGCACTGAAAGCCTTCAAATACCTTATCATGCCAGGACAACTCCTGATAAAGACAGACAACACCACAGTTATGTGGTACATAAACAAGCAGGAGGGAACTCACTCCTTCCCACTCTGCAGGTTAGCCATGACACTGTGGAACACAGCCTTAAGCAACCAAGTGCACCTGCAAGCTCAGTTCCTGCCAGGCAAACAAAATTCACTGGCAGACGACTTAAGCAGAAATCTAATGAATCCACACAAGTGGAAACTGGAACCAAACTCAAACTTCTAATGCACAGGTGGGGGACAACAGAGGTGGACCTCTGCGTCCCCCCAAAACCATCAACTAACCATATTTTGCACCAGACTTCCCCACAGCCAAGCTTGGAAAATGGATGCCCTATCCTTCACATGGGAAAACCTCTCAATCTATGCCTTTCTCCCTCTGCCCCTCCTTCCAAATGTGCTCCGCAAAATCAAACAGGGCAGGCCAAGGACAATCCTTATTGCATCAGACTGGCCACGCCAGCACTGTTACCCACTCCTACGCAGTCTGACAGCAGTGCCACCCTGGCACCTACAGCAGACCACCCCCCTGCTGTGCCAGCAGGAAGAAAAGATTTTGCATCCTCATCTGCAAACCCTGAACCTGGCAGCCTGGCTTATTCCCTGAATACATCACTAGCAGCCCTCAGCAAACAGGTGCTGGAGGTTATCCTTGAGGCCAGGAGGCCCAGTACTAGTAAATCCTATTCAGGAAAGTGGAATAGATACTGTTCTTGGAGCCAGTCTCAAGGGAAGGACACAGTGGTGCCCTCCTTGCCTCAAATCCTAACAGAGCTGCTCCACAAGGGCCTCTCCTTCTCATCAATTAAGATTCATGCCTCTGCCATCTCAGCTCATTACAATACTGAGCCACCCCTCTTCTCTCACCCTCTGATCAAACAGTTCCTGAGAGGAGCTAACCATTTAAGACCCCCGAGGAGAGCTCACGCTCATGCCTGGCACCTTAACTTTGTACTAGAGAAGCTCACTCTTCCCCCTTTTGAGCCTGCTGCTACAGCAGAGTTAAAATTCCTCTCTTGGAAAATAGCCTTACTGCTAGCCATCACTTCAGCATGAAGAGTGTCTGAGCTACAGGCCCTTATGGCTGTGGAACCCTTCATTATCTTCCATGCGGACAGGGTTTCCCTCAGGACTAGCACATCTTTTATGCCCAAGGTGGTATCCAGTGTGGCTTTAAACCAATCCATCCATTTGAAAACCTTTTTTATAATCCTCAGAATAATGGGGAAAGGATCCTGCACTCCTTGGATGTGCACAGACAGCTCAGGTCCTACCTTGACAGGACTAAATCTTTCAGAAAATCTGACCAGCTACTGGTCAACTTTGCTACAGGGGCAGAGGGCAAGGCCATTTTGAAACAAACCATTTCTAAATGGATAGCACACTGCATCCATTTCTGCTACAAACACCATGGAAAACCTACTCCACAGGGGATCAGGCCTCATTCCACTAGGGCTACCTCAACCTCTACAGCTTTTCTTAGTGGAGTCCCTACCAGGGACATCCTGAAAGCTGCAATGTGGAGTTCTGTACACACCTTCACCAAGCATTACCACTTACCTATCTTTTCCAAATCCAGAGCTGGATTTGCCACAGCAGTCTTACAAGGCCTGCTAGCCAGCCCTACTACTTCTTGACTGCCTCCACCCTTCCTCAGCTTTGGAAATCAACCCAAGTGTGATGACTGCAACAGTGAAACATGAAGAACGTAGTACAGTTGTGTACACTTACCATAAATGTAGATGTTCAAGTATATTCACTGTTGCAGTCCTGGTTACCCTCCTTCCAGCCCCCTGTCTTTCTATACTTTTTACCTATCCTCTTTTTTTGGCCATATCTTATGTAAATGTTATTTACTTTTTACTGAAGGTGTTCCACACCATTTGATTGCTTCCTATTTTGGGGGCTTATGACATCTGGGGCAAGAAAAACTGATCTAATGACGTCGGCTACATGTTTTATACCCCTGATGACCTGATGTCATAGATGAGGTGACAGCATCTGATGCAGAAATCCCAAGACTCTGGTATTCGGGCCAACTGAGGGCTACCTGCAGGCAGATAACCCAAGTGTGATGACTGCAACAGTGAATACACTCGAATGTCTACATTTATGGTAAGTGTACACAACTGTACTTTTTCTGTATTTTCAGTGGTATAAATGCAAACTTCCTAATCCTGAAAGACCTTCTAGACTGCCCATCTGCAAAGACTACCCTCAGCAAACCCAAAAGCACTCGACAAAAACACCACCTAAACCCACACACACAGCCATGCTAAGTGGAGTCCCAAATACAAAGCTCCTAAGGCAAGCAAACAGTCTTCCTAGGACTTTAGTTATAAGTGACTCTTGTACAACATACTGAAGCCCCTGTAACCATGCTTAACAAAAAGCTAATGGTTCGATGTTCTTCGTGTTTCACTGTTGCAGTCATCACATTCAGGTTATCCCTGCCAGAGTAGCCCTCAGTTGGCCCGAATACCAGAGACTTAGTATTTCTGCGTCGGTTGACATCGCTCCAGGACTGATGTCAGGTCGCCAGTGGTATAAAATAAGGCAGCCGACACCGTTACATCAGTCTTTCTTGCTGAGGAGCCCAAAGCACTAGCAGTTCGCATGAGTGCCAGTCGGCCGCTACATGAGTTTTTCATTTCCTAATTGAAGTTGAAGTCTTCTAAAGCTAAGTACCCCAATTGGGTATCCTTTTTCTTGCTCTGATGTTGTAAAAAGTTAACAATTGTCTAGCCTGTGGAAAGCAAATACCACACTGAGACTTTCATTCTTTTTGCATCACTTGCTTAGGCCCAGACTATGACGTTCCCCGCTGTTGCTTTTGTGCTTTGTTCAACACCAGAACTATACATCGTCGGACCCTAATTGTAGCTAGATATTTTTGCTCTCAGCCCTCGAATTCTGATATGGCGTCAGTAAAACATCTGATAGCAGATCTTCTGAAAAAATATAAGGATAAAGACAGAGACAAACCGCACAGGTCCAAAACTGCCAACGCTTCTGTTAAGCTAGTCATCAGTTCTCCAGTCCTCAGTGAGGTGCTTTCGCAGCCCCTGATGCCCGCTTCTGTGGATTCGCAGGCCGCTACTGAGACCCTTTCGGAGTCTGGTATGCCATGAGACTCATCGACTAAGGATTCTGTGGATATCTCTACCTTGGATGGGTCCAGAGCCGCTGAGCAGTCACCGGCTTCTAAGGAAGTACTTTGCTCTACCGATTCTCGACACAGACCGACTACTTCTTTCACGTCTACGTTCTTTTGAAAACTACCAAGTTTCTAAGGCCCAGGGTATGAACCACACCCAAAAAAATGATGACCCAAGCTCAGGCACATGCTTCTTTGCCTCAGTCTCAAATGCTTAAAATGGCGGAAGGCCTTATAATGTGTATCAGGGGAAGCCATGCTACCCCCTTCCAAAAGGAAAAGAGGTTTGTCCCCAATAGTTTTATCTGAACAGGAGTCCAATGACTCTGATGCATCTGAATATGAAGATATGCAACCCCTCTCTGCTTATGAGGATTCTGATGCAGAGGAATCCATCCCTTCAGCTTCTCCACCCGAGGATTTTTCCTTTGGGGAAACCCTGCATATTTTAAGGGAGCATTTCCAATAGGAATGTCAGGACTACCCTCAGTCAAAAAAAGAGACTCAGAGAATTCTTAGATCTTCCACAGCACAGACCTCTGGCCATTCCTCCTGTCCTGGATGCTGTGGATGATGTTTTTATGGAATCCAGTTTGACTCCTGACACCCTCCCTCCTACTCCCAGAAAACCTGACAGGTACTATTGAGTCCCTGACTTTCTAAAAGTTCTTTTCAAAAATGCTACTGCTGACCCAGAAGGACCTAAAGGAATTAAAGCAACTTTTGCTAAGAATCCCACCCCCTCAGATAGGGATTCCCGAGCATTAGACAGATGGGGTAAAAAAGTATACACCTCGGCTACTCTTGCTATTAGATCACTAAATTGTCAGTTCCATATGCTGAAATATGAGCAACATACCGTGGAACCCCTCAAACAAAAAAATATCTTCTTTTCCTGCTTGTGCAGAAAATAGAGTTAAGAGTTAATGCATTCTGCAAGTCAAGTAACTAAGCACACCTTACAATATGGTTTTGATGCCCCAGAAGCATCTTGCAGAGCAGCAGTCACCGGTTCTGTCCTTAGAAGGCATGCTTGGCTTAAGGAACAGCCCTTGCCAGACCATGTCAAATCCAAATTATTGGACGCACCCTTGCACAGACAACTTATTTGGCACCAAGGCCGAGAAGGTCTTAACAAAGATGGAAGAAAAAGCTAAATCTATGCAGACAGTTAAAGACTTCTTGCAGATCCAGCCACCGAGGTTCAGTAGGCATTGCCCCTCCAAGCACAGGCCCTTTCCTGCCCCTTCCAAGTCAGCTCAGCCCAAACCCAGGAGAAGCAGGCCCCCCAAACAACAGCCCCATGGAATGCAGAGATCTAAGCAATGGAGTTCCTCCTCTTCAAAACTAGGGAGTGCTAATCCACCCCCTCATAGTAAGAACTCACAATGACTTTACACTTCAACCTCCTCCCTCTGCCCAGCTGCTCCTATGCCTAGGAGGAAAACTCTCCTTCCACACAAGCACCTGGGCCACCATTACCAATGACCGCTGGGTCCTCAACATAGTATCCCAGGGATACAAATGTTATTTCCACACTCTACCAACCCCAAAAGGGTTCCCAGATCTTCCTCCAAACCAATGGGCAGAGGCCAAAAAGCAAGTCATTTCCCTGTTCTCTAAGAGGGCAATAGAGCATGTTCCTGCAGAACAGAAAAGCCAAGGTTTCTACTCCAGACTCTTCCTGGTACCCAGAAAAGAGGGCACATGGTGCCCCATCCTTGATCTATCCATTCTAAACACTTTTCTGGTGATAGCAAAATGCTCACCCTCTAGCAGCTTCTACCTATGCTCTCCAAGGATGCTTGGTTAGCCACCCTAGACCTAAAAGAGGCCTACCTACACATCCCAATCAGGAAACCATGCAGGAAATACCTACGTTTCAGGGCAGGATCACTGCACTTTCAGTTCTCTGCGCTTCCCTTTGGCATATCCACTGCTCCCAGAGTTTTCACAAAATGTCTGGCTCCCGCCATTGCTTTTTGCAGACAAAGAAATATTCAAATTTACCCATACTTAGACAACTACCTGATTCAGGCAGTCAGGAAAAGCTGCTAAAGAACCTGACCTCCCTGGGGTATACTATCAACGAAAAGAAATCCGTACTAGTACCCACACAAAAAACTGTGTTCCTGGGAGCAAGCCTGGACACAGCATCCCAGATGGCATTCCTTACACCAGAAAAACAAACCTACCTGACAGCCTACTTCTCTCAACTAGCCACCAGACCCCAGTTATCGGCAAGGAAAATCCTGCAAGCTCTGGGGTTCATGGCTTCTTGCAGTCTACTCATTCCATATGCCAGACTACATATGAGAAAACTACAGTGGTACCTAAAAAGCCTTTGGTGTCAGCACTCCCAAGACCTGGAAACTTTTATACCAATGATACCTTGTTTAAGGAAAGATTTTCTTTGGTGGGCAGCAGCATGCTACCACAACAAAGGACTTCCCTTCTCACAACCCCACGCTGCCCAGACCCTCACCACAGATGCATCAGACTATTCCTGGGCTGCACACCTGGACGGCAGGTGCATTCAAGACCAATGGAGCCCAAATCAAATACATCTGCACATCAACCAGAAAGAGATGTTAGCGGTTCAGCATGCTCCTCCAGGTTTCAGACCCCTACTTTCCCCGGGGCCTCTATTGATCAAAACAGACACCACCACTTTGACGTGGTATATCAACAAGCAGGGAGGGACTCGCTCATACCCTCTGTGCAGGCTCGCCATGACCTTTTGGCACACAGCCTCAGCCATGCAACTACACCTGTTAGCACAATTCCTGCCAGGCTTTCTAAACTCTCTGGCAGACAACTTAAGCAGAAATCTTCTAGACCCACATGAGTGGCAGCTAGACCAAAGAACCTTCACCCTTGTAACCCAGAAATGGGATAGCTCAGCAGTTTCTGCACTAGGGAACCTCACAGCAAAGCCTGGAAGGTGGATGCTCTATCCTTCCAGTGGGTCAACCTCTCAGTCTTTGCATTTCCCCCTCTACCACTCATTTAAGGGTACTGCTCAAAATAAGGGAGGAAAAACCGAGGACAATCCTGATTGCCCCAGACTGGCCACCCCAACACTGGTACCCACTGCTGCGCATCCTGTCACCCCTGCCACCATGGCATCTCCCTCAGATCCCAACACTCCTGACCCAGAGGAATGGAGGATTCATGCATCCCCAATTGCAGACCTTCAATCTGGCAGCCTGGCTTATTCCCTGACCACTTCACAAGCTGCCAATCTAAGCAAACAAGTTCTAGATGTACGTGAGGCCAGATGTCCTAACACTAGAAAGTCTTATGCTGACAAGTGGAAAAGGTTTTACACCTGGTTCCAGGCTAAGAAAGCCAGAATGGTACAGCCCTCCCTACCTCTCATCCTGGATTACCTGGCTGACCTACTACAAAGGGGTCTCTCCTTCTCTTCTATTAAAATTCATGTCTCTGCCATCTCTGCTCATTTCAGCACAGAGCCACCTCTTTTCTCCCACCCTCTCATCAAACAGTTCCTAAGAGGGTTAACAACTGGAGGCCACCCAGAAGAGCACCTACCCCAGCTTGGAACCTAAACTTTGTGTTGGAAAAGCTCACCCTGCCCCCCTTTGAACCAGCAGCGTCAGCAGAGTTAAAGTTTCTCTCTTGGAAGACGGCCTTGTTTCTGGCCATCACTTCAGCTAGAAGAGTATCCAAGCTACAAGCACTTATGGCTGTAGAGCCCTTCATCATTTTCCATGCTAACAGGGTCTCCCTCAGGACTAACCCATCCTTCATGCCAAAAGTGGTGTCCAGTGTGTCTCTCAACCAATCCATTCATTTGCCCACCTTTTTCCCTAACCCATAAAACAAGGGGGAAAGGATTCTGCACTCTCTAGATGTGCACAGATAGCTCAGATTCTACCTAGACACGACTAAATAATTTAGAAAGACTGATCAATTGATAGTCAGCTTTGCTGCAGTAGCAGAGGGCAAAGCCATATCCAAACAAACCATTTCCAAATGTATAGCACACTCCATCCATTTCTGCTACAAGCAGCACAGGAAATCTCCCCCCAAGGGGGTCAGGACACATTCTACTAGAGCTACCTCCACCTCTGCAGCTTTCCTTAGAGGGGTCCCCACCAGGGACATCCTGGAGGCTGCAACATGGACATCTGTTCATACCTTCACCAAGCATTACCACCTGCCTATCTTCTCCAAATCCAGGGCAGGCTTTGCCACTGCAGTCTTGCAGGGCAACCTAGCTAGCCCCCAGTCTTCTTGACTGCCTCTACCCTTTTCTTCAGCTTTGGGAATCAACCCAAATGTGATGACTGCAACAATGAAACACGGGAAACATAGTACGGTTGTGTACACTTACCATACATGTAGATGATGGAGTGTATTCTCTATTGTAGTCCTGGTTTCCCTCCCTCCCTCCCTCCATCCCCCTTGTCTCTCTCTCAATTTCTCTCTCTGTTTCTCTCTCTCTCTCTCTCTCCTTACAAGGTATTTACTTTCTACTGGTGGTGTTCTTCCACCATAACCTAGCTCCCTCTTGGGGGCTCCTGACAGTTAGGGCAAGAAAAACTGATGTCAAAATTCAGTGGTCCTCCAAATCCAAAGAACACAGCAGCCTATGCAGAATTGTTCAGTGTCAAAATTCAGTGGTCCTCCAAATCAAAAGAACACAGCAGCCTATGCAGAATTATTCATAATGCCTCTGTACAACCATATCTATGGCTGCATAGAGGACGCTGCACATACCCGAAGTGTAAACCCAAACATAACTCTAAAAACAAAGCACCTTGATGACATCCTAAATTAAATAGGTTATACAACAAAAGGGAAATAAGTCTTGGCTAAAATCAGGAAGTGCAACTCCCATAAAAATAAGAACTCCCTTATCAAACTAAACAGGCAACCAAGAGGGAAATAAAGTCCCAATATATCAAATTTCAAGGTCTGGATAGCTTCCCAGGTAAAAGACAACTGTAAGGTCTTCTTCAGCTATATCAGATACCTCAAAGGTTGCACATAGCAGTGTGCCAAACTGGTGGTTAATGGTGTCACGTTCACAGAGCCGGGTGATACAGCAAATCTGCTGGCAGACAAGTTCAGCTCCAATTTTACCCCCACTCACCCCCAGCTACCCCTCCACAGGAAATACTTTAAAACATAACCTCTTCACCTGTAAAGAGCATGCCCTGGCTGCCCTTACTAAAGCCAAGAACACAGCCCCAGTGGGCCTTGATAATATCCCGGGATGCCTCCTGTATAGCCCAAACATGACCTATCAGGGCACTGGAGGCACTATTCCATTATATTCTCAAAAGAGGCTTTGTGCCACAAGAATGGAGGACTGCAACAGTCATATATCTTCATAAATTCAGACCACTGAAAGATCTCTGAAACTACAGATCCATTAGTCTAACTAGTCTTGTATACAAAGACATACAAATAATTATCATGGTAATGACAACTAAGACATAGGAGTCTTTCAGACACTGGACCCATCCCAGTCTGGCTTTGGCAAAGGAAGGTCATGTCTGCTGAACCTGGTGGACTTCTTTGAGAAGGTCACCAAGGCAATGGATAAGGCTTAAATGATGCATACTACCTACCTTGATCTGACTAAGGCATTTCATACAATATCCCACTTGGGTATTGTTAACATACTTATAGAGTTAGGTATAAACCCCTGTATAATGAGCTGGACAGCCAGCTGGCTCACAGATAAGACAGAGGAAGTTAGGATTGGTAAAACTACCTCCACAAAGTGGCCGTTGACCGGAGGAGTCCCTCAGTCTACCATGCTAGGCCTGCTCCTCTTTGGCATCTCCTTCTCAGAAGTCAGGACCAATGTCAAAGGCCTCTGGCTGACCAAGTTTGCAGATGATTGCAAACTGAAAGCACTCACATAATTCCCCCCAAGATGCAAACATTTTACAAGAGCATATAGCACAGACAAATGAATAGTACCAAAGCCGCAGCTTAAAACTCAATGCCAGGAAATGCATAATATTACCTTTTGAGAAGTTAGACACCTCAGAAAACAAAGTCATCAATAAAACACCCCTAAGATTTGACCCGCTGGTTAGAGATTTGGGAAGACATGTAGACAGTAACTTGGCCTTTGACCAACGTATGTCCATGGTAGTACATAAATCCTTCTATGTTGCTTAACTTATAAGTAAGGGTATGGCATCTAGGTACAGGGAAGCCATCGTATCACCATACTTGGCCCTCATCAGACCCATAGTAGAGTATGTTGCTAAACCCAATATGAGAGCAGGACAATGCCTATATTCTCATAACATTGCCAAACTGTAGAATAGCCTCCCCACATCTATCACTCAGCTTGACTCATTAGTGGTCTTTAAAACAGCATTAAAAACATACTTTTTAAACAATCCAAGTTGTACCTGTGAAATACAGTGTAAATCCAAACCCCCCCTTAACGTCAATAAAGCAAACTATTCAACCCTTTCAGATACCTCATCTGTAAGCAGTATGACTCTCCTCTGAATTCACTATTTTATAATATGTATTAAACTATACTAGGGTCATTGATTACTCTCATACGGATGGAATAAATATGAGTAAGTTTTTCTGTGATTAGAATATTTATATTTTAGTAGCCCTTTGCATATCTCGATCTTTGCACTGTTTCTATCTCAGGTTCTCATATATTAGTAACTGTCTAATATCTTATGCAGTGGAACTTTTTGTATGGTTTCTGTACTGTTTATTTTGTATATCAATAACTGTGTAACATTTTATAACTGTGGAGCTTTTCTGTCCGGGCCTCCACTGAAAATGGGTTCCTGACTCAGTAGACTTTCCGGTCAACAAATGTCAATAAATAATAAATAATGATGCCCCCTTCAGTATGTACCTGAACAGACACATGCAGCGACTGGAATGTCTGCAAAGGCTCCTTACCAAAAAAAAAAAAAAAAAAAAAAAATACAGTGCATAAACTCAATAGCCTGTGTGGATTACCTCAGAACCCTATCTCTATAGTCAGACTACTGTGAGGCAATCTGTGCCTGACATACAAGGCATTCTTTGACTTCACTCTGATGGACTTTTTGCATATCCTTAAAACAAACTGAATCAGAACTACTAGGTTCAAGGATCTAAATTTTGCTTGCAACATAAGTAAGACGTGTTGGAGAGACATATGTATCTCAGAGAATTCCATTCTTTGGAAAAGGCTCCCCATTCATGTGATAAAAAGTCCCTCCCTAACTCTTATCATAAGCTGGACCAGTGGATGGGAAAACAAAAATTCACCCATGGTCTGGTGCCCATATCTCTGATGAACAGTGACAATCAGTAAATCATGTCCAAAGTAACAGACGCCCCCCTATATAAATGTCTGAAACAAAACTTGTGGGACACATTTGGATTGTATGGCTAGGCTTGTAAAGGGCCTATTGATCGTTAGCTTAGTATAATGTCTAAGAACCCACCTCCCTCCAAATAACTAGCACATTTTACTGTCTGCTGTTTGAATATTTGACATTTCAGAATAAGTGAAATAACCACAGCAGTGTAATTTCATCTTGCTGCTGTCTGCTGCTTGCTACCTTTCCTGGTACTCCGTATCAGTTCACTTCACAATTGTTTCACAGAGTTCTTACCTCCAACCCCTGTTTAAATCTCAAATTGTTGACTGTGATAAAAATGAGAGACATAATGGCCATAGCATGCTCCTTCTATACACATACACTACGTTTCCTGTGAGTCAGTCTTGGCACAATCTTATAATAATGATCAAGAATTGTCACTTTAGTTTCAGAGTCTGCCTTTCTACCACTCTCCCCTGATTTTTTAGCCCTTAAATGGATGTCTGCCATTTGCCTACACAGGTCTGTAAAACAGTGTTGTTCATTCATTCATTATCCAGTACGTGTTCACTTTTATCCCTTGAAATGCCGGGGGAGATCTGAAAAAAACTGTCTCAGAATCAGTATCAAATTCCACAACATTATGTGAAATAACCAATGCCTGCTATCCATTAATAAAGGGAGACATGGTTAATGCATGGCATATATGAATGCAGCACTTTTACTAAAGGTTATTGTTATTTTTTTTAATGAAAAAGTCATCTTCTTGAGGACAGTGACACTAAAGTACAGTTTGTCTGGTTAACTGAAGAACAAGCTCAGCTTTTAATTTGTGGAAACAAACAGATTA
Organism: Protopterus annectens; assembly: GCF_019279795.1. Taxonomy (NCBI): domain Eukaryota; kingdom Metazoa; phylum Chordata; order Ceratodontiformes; family Protopteridae; genus Protopterus; species Protopterus annectens. The sequence goes on along the minus strand of NC_056731.1, from coordinate 1,025,485,671 downwards.
TGCTGGATGGTAGCCCACCTAGTCTTTTTACTCAACAGTAACAGTAAGCAGTCAGTAAAAGCAGGCTCAGCTAGTGACAAACTCAGAGGATTCATGGTTGTGAAGGATTATTTTGTTGATATGGTCTTCTCATTCAAGTAATACCTTACTAACTCTTTACATTGGTGCACACTGTCTAACTTGTTTTTCTTTAACATATAGTAGTGTTTAAACCACAACACAAAGAATAGAAAGTTGTTGCTTTGACAGACTGCTTAAACTTTAAACACTGATGGGACTCGGCTGCAAGCAGCTGTTAAAATAAGCTTTAAGTGTTCCTTGCAGCCATCTATTAACAAATAGGGGATGGAGTAGGAGTGGGGCAGTGCTGAATAAGTCACTGTGCAGATTTTTTTTTTGTATAATCAGCTTTTGTTTGTAATGGGCAGGCAACACAGATTAATATCCCAGAGTGCTGCCACAGAGCCTGCCTGCTCACAATATCACACTGCTTCAAGGTGATTCAGGACTGCTGCATCGCACACTAAGATGACTAATGGAAAAAAGTTAATGAAAAATTAAATAAAATATTGTGCGTTACCCCCACTACTTTCCAAAATGAACATCATCCCAGGTACCAGTATAGTTTGCCTATGCCTAAGGCTATCTCTGATCCTCACGGAGGTGGCTTTGCCCCCATACATATACATTATTCTGATTTTTGAGAAAAGGTAAGAAACTTCCAATCTGAAAAGGAAATTAAATAAAATAATGCCGAAGAAAAATGTGAGTATGTAGTTTATGTATGAAATCAAGCTATAGAGGAAGACCTATGTGTTGTTTGTGCAGATGAAATGAGTCTCCGCAATCATCATGTAAATGTAGAAACCTTTTCCAGAATGCAGACTAATGCTTTGTCCCTGACACAGTGAAATGAAGAGGATGACATCAGGAAAAGGGAGGCAAGCACGCATCTGAGAAACTAGTTTAAATTGAAATGATTGAAAAGCCTTTATGATAATGATACTGAAGATAAGATTTATTTTTCACATTGTGTTCTGTAATCTTTAAGTTTGAGGCCTTTTTTGCACATGTCCCTTTCTTTGTTCATTGAGTTCAGTCCTAGGTTCAGTCGGAGTTGCTGTCATATACCACAGTGATGCGCACTAAGCAACAGTTTTACAACTGTTCTTTAATTCACTGCTGGGGATCACTGGAATTTCTTGAAGTCACTGAAACAAGCTAAGGGGTATTTACTGACTAATAAAACTTTGCAGAAATGCTTCCAGCTGTTATCCCATCCTTCCTTCCTTTCATTATTTATAAGTAAAAGTTGAGGGGGAATGTGTAGGAGTACTACTTGTTAATTACTGCCTATGCATGTAGTATTAATTACTGCCTATGAACATAGTATTAATTACTGCCTGTGTACTTGGTATCCAGCATTCTTGTGCAATGTGAGTTCAGTCAGCTTGTCTCAGCTGTCCAGAATTTCACAGAATGTGCACATTTTTGCCGTATATTTTTGGTGTGTTCTTCATAGAATTTGTAATTTTCTGACATGTCACTGAGGACTGATATCACTGATTAATGACAGACGTTTGGGTTTTAGACTTCATATCCTTTAGAAAAGACATGCTAATGCAAAACTTGTTACACTAAACTTGTATAAACACTTTATGACTTGTACTTTTAATTGTATTATCTGTATTACTTTTGACTTTATCTCTATTTTAACATTTGTAGTTTTTAAACGTATACTCCCTGATTTTGTATTTGTATTTTAAGTTGTATATTTATGCTTTTGTATACTGTATATTCCAAACTTATGTTATATTCTTTTAACTGCTTCTGGAGTTTTTTTTTTCCCCGGGCCTGCACTGAAAATGGGTTCTGCTTGTCCAAGTGGACTTCCCTGGTCATCAAACTTGAAATACATACATAAATAAATAAATATTCTAGCAACTTTCTAAGTTTGCAGGAGCTAAATATAAAATTTGTGCCTGTTTTTGGCCTTTGACTCCATTATGTTCGTCTTTCTCTGGAATTCTTGTGCTAAGAGGTTGAAAGGTATATCTATCAGACACACTAAGGCTGCCATGACAAAGTAGCTTCACTGTGTACCAAGAATGGACATAATCAAACGGTAAACCTGCTCAGTTACTTTTCTGGATTTATGAATGCCGAAAACATTTGAATATGTTGTACCCACTACCTGTATGTAAGCTTTACAGATGAGTAAAACTGATTTGATTTATAGCTTTCTATTGTGTTGCGAATCAGATGTAATCGAGTGATTTAAGGTCTGTCTTACTAATACGAGTGTGTGTGTGTGTGTGTGTGTGTGTGTGTGTGTGTGTGTGTGTGTGTGTGTGTGTGTGTGTGTGTGTGTGTGTGTGTGTGTGTGTGTGTGTGTGTGTGTGTGTGTGTGTGTGTGTGTGTGTGCGCCCTCACTAGAGTACATGAGTGCGATTTCAGAAGATTATTTTTTTTTATGATTTCCATTTCAGAAAAATGTAAAGCTGCTTGACGTTTTCATGAAAGAAACTTGTTATTAAGCAACTTTCATGTGAGTGTCATTGCTGTAGACATTATTACACACAGTACATATTACTCGCTGTGTAACTTTGGTTGTAACCGGATCTGCTGGTTTAGAGGGACAGAGCCCTGATTTGAGTCTTGGAGACCCAAGTTCGAATAATGGCTTGGGCACCTGCTGGATGTGAGGCAAGGAATAACATAGTTGAGCCAACTTGCCTTTCTTTAGGGGAGGGGTACATGTTCCCAACGTAGTTGTGGTTTAGAATTGCTGATGGAGATCAAGTTTCATACAGATGTGCTGTCTATGGAAGAGGAGCATGGCCTTTGGTTACATAAAGGCGGGTACCTACATCTTGATGGCCTGTTACAAGCCAAATCCTACAGGAAGCCTGTGATAGTACCACTCCAAGCTGACTGTACTCTTTTTCCTTCTGTGAAAAGGATGGGCTGAAGATCTCTTACCCCCGGAAGCAGAAACAGGGCAAATGAGTAGGTGAAGGAAATGTTCACGGTCAAGGGGGATCATTAAAAAAAAAAAAAGTTTGATCTTGAGATAAATGTTCTTTTTTCACTAATTCCTAGTGTGGAAGACTTGAATTTTAGCAGATCAGTCTGTGAGGGTAGAAATGACAAACTAGCACTTTGTCAGTAATCAAGGAGTATGAAATAATTTGACATAGACAGTCCTGCTGATGTAAACAAACAGTATGGAGCCATTACTCTCTGCCCGTTCTGATTACATTAACTTCAGATGGTTCACCCTCCTGTCATAGGTACATGCTGCATGGTAGGTCACTCCCTAGCTTCTCTCACTTGCCCCTACCATTCTTCTCTCTTCATGCCTCCTCCTGGGCCACCCTTATTTCTCATCCTTTCTTAATGAGCATAATTAATCCTTTGTATATAGTGCAGACATAGCATGCTTCACATGGTCTCCAGTGTGTTTCTAAAACAATTCATCCAATGATTTACCTCAAAAAGGTCAAGCAAAGTGGTATACATTGTAAATATTTAATGCATGCTGTAAATATTTATGATGTACTTTAATGATGCATGGTTTAATAATTGAATTTTGTGTACATAGTAAAAACATGGCATGCTCTACAACTATGCCTCCTACATACTCCTCAACAATATCTCCGAGCCTTAACTCTAAAACAAGTAAAAAAAGTACAAATTGCAAATATTGTAAACACTTTTAACAAACTTGACACTGTAACTAACTGTAGCTGCCATATGGCCTACATCATGACTAAAAGGAGTCAGTACACCACTAATCTGGGTAGCAAATAGAAATAAATAAGTAAATGAATAAGTAAGTAAATATTCACTTTGTACTTTTGCAATGTGTACTGGCTAATTAATGGCCTTTACCCCACTTTTACTTAAGCAGTACTTCTTGCTTTCCCTCCTAAGCCCTGTTTTCCTCCAGTACTATTGTGTTATTGGTAATTTTTTTATTTAATATCTAAAATATAGGTGTATAGTGCAATGAACACCTTGCAGATCTGTGTTATACCACATCATATTACTCTTGTGAGAGCTAATTTGGAAACACTGGGAACTTTTTCATATGTAAGCCATTCTCTAATCAGTCTAGGGTAAGTATCCCAAAATATAAGGCAGTACTACACTAGTGTCTTTTTCCTAGTAGTTTACCACATATGGTCTTATATGAATAAATGTGCACTTTAAAGAAGCGTGGTTACATGAAGGCAAGAAGTTAAGGAATGCCTGCTATATCAATGCACCGTTTACTACTTCTGATTATGCACTTTCCCCTACTAGAGACTCCCATTTCTTGGACATGGTCGTCACATATAGGCCCCTCTGTTCTCAACACTTACTGTTATACCTTCTGTGGTTAACTTTGATTACCACATAGCAATTTTCTCCATTATAACTCAGTCTAGTCCCCCACAAACCCTGTATCAGAGATTTGTCAAAGGCCAATTTGCTTAACTGCATGATGACCTGAGGAACTTTGGGAGACCCCCTCCACCATGAGCACCCACTAGTAAATACAGCTACTTTCACCGATAGCTTCTGTTTTCACCTTAACACCTGCATCAAGATTTCAGTTTGATATATAATAAACACAGTGATAAGTTTAAAGATTAAGCACTCTGGTGGACTCCCAGCATTAGTAAGCTGTATAATAAAAGGAAGTCTACTGTGTCTTAAAAACATAGTGAAAGCACTGCACATCAGCAGTAAAGTCAGAATGTCAAGCAAAGAGCTTAGATACAGAATCAAGTCTTATGAGGCTACGTATGAAATGGGAATTGTCACGGCCGTTAAGGATAATCATAAGTGCCTCTTCAATCATATCAGTAAGCTCAGAAGTAATATCTACCATGGCTCAGAGATGATAAATGAGATTATCTACCCAATTTCTAAAGACAAAACTGGCGTACTAGTATACAAATTCATTGCAACTATTCCCCACTAATTACACCTCTGTACCATGATGCCCTGAAAGCACTCCCTCCAGACATCTCTCTGAAGTACATCATTAAGGCTATATTGAGGGAACTGATGGAGGATCAATAATAAAACATGAACAAATGAAAATAAAACTTAGTAAGGAATACTTTAGAAGACTTAAATTAATCCTGAAAACAGCATTGACATCTAGGAACAAAATCCAAGCTATAAACCAATTTGTTCTATCTGTACTAACTTACAGTTTTGGAGTGATTGACTGGCCCCAAAACATGTTGGATAGATTAGATAGGAAAACAGAAGGGATGCTTCATGCTCACCAAATGATTTATAAAATTCAGTACATACCAAGATTATATATTCCCCGTTCCGAAGGAGGGATAGGCCTCCTTGAAATTGATTACATGTATAGATCTGCAATCATGGGACTCCACACATCTGCTGACCTCACAAGACCCAAATGTAGTGAAAGTTTTGAAATATGAGGAAAATAAATCTAAGATGATTTCTCTGCTTAATCTGGCAGAAGCATATCAGCGTCAAGCAGGAATGGAATTCAAAGTAGATAAAAATCAGGTAACAACTGAATGTGCCAAAAAATAAAACAAAGAATATAAGGTGAGGGACCAGATGAGAAGGCAAGAGATGTGGAAAATTCTAAATATAGTTGCAAGTATAGAAAACGTCTGGAAGAACCTCATGTTGATCAGGAACAGATGCAGGAATGGTTAAGGAGAGGCAAATTCAAACCAAGAGATGAAAGGTTAATATTGGTGGCCGAAGAGAGTGGGCTGCGTACACTTTGGTTTACAAAGTCCATTGAACACATGGTAGAAACAGACAAATGTGGGTTTTGTAAAACTGAAGTGGAAACAGTCGCATACCTCATTGCTGGTTGTGACATACTAATGGCAGAAGGACTTTATACTGAAAGGCATAACAACATGGCAAGACTGTTGCACTGGGGATTGTGCAAACATTATGGTATTGAAGTGGCTGAAAAACACTGCAAACATGAGCCACAAAGCGTCATAGAAAATTACCATTACCAATAGTTCGAAAGATAGATGCTAAAAAAAACAGATATAGTGGTCCATGAAAAGAAGAGAGAAGTAGCATTGATCACTGAAATCGCCACACCCAATGACTATAGTGTCTTGCACACAGAGACACAAAGTCATAAAATATCAAGATCTGCAGGCAGAAACAAGAGCAATGTGGAAGAAAGATACCCAGAGAGTTCCAATAGTAGTAGGAGCAACAGGTCTTATAAAAAAAGAATCCACAATCGTATTTAGATATGTTACCAATCCAGGTAACCCCATCCGTATTGCAGGAGGAGTCATTATTGGGCACATTGCAGTTGCTGTGAAGAGCACTTCTGGCTGACATCAAAGATTGAAACAATACTAATTTCATGAACTTTAATCATTCTTTGACTTAGGAAGGGGGTCTGTTCCCATCATGGTATTAGAAACCCAAAAGATTTGGAGAAATTAAAAAGGGTGAAAAACAGTTGCTTGATTGGGCCTCATAGTATGCTGGGGTTCTTCCTTGCCAGTAATGAAGTGGTGCCTCACTGACGCATTCCACATTCTGTTGAACCTTAGCCTTTCATGTGGCTTTGTGTCTGAAGCATGGAAAACAGCTGTAGCCATGCTTCATAAGAGATGTCCCACCACTGATTTGTGCAAGCTCATAAGCCTCACAAGCCCTGTGTACAAAAATAGAATTCATTACTATTGATCTTATACATTCAGACATTGGAAACCTGCAGTCCCTTGACCCCAGTCAGTTTGTGTTTGTAAAAGATAGGTCTTGCCTGTTTAACCTGACATTTTCAAAAAGGTTATGGAGGCCTTGGATGAAGGCAGATTGATACAATGTCATACACTGACCTTGATAAATCTTTGACAGCATCCCCTCTTTACATAATGAGCAAGTTATTCAAACTAATTGTAAACCTCATTTATTACCTAGTGGATAGCAAACTCAAGGCAAATACACAAATCCATGACATCCTCTTGCCTCTAAGGGCCATATATTGGGTAAAACTGAATTATATTGGCTTGTCCTATAAGGGCTCTTGAGCTATTAGCCTAGTAATGTCATATGAAACTGACTTGTAGACAGAAATCAGCAAGTTATCAAAGAGGTTACATAGTGATCCAAAAAGATTGTCATCAGTGACGTCACCCAGGCTCTGTTCTGGGGTTGCTCCTATTTTGGATATATTTCTTGGAACTCATAGATGATATCAAAGGCTTCTGGTCACCAAGTTTGCAGATAAATGCAAACTTTGAGCCATCATAAACTTCATGCAGGACTCCCATATTTTTCAAGGTGGACAATGATGTACATCTAAATTCTAAATGGTGTTTAGATTATGGCATTAAGTTAAATGCAAGATGCCCTTTAAAGTAAGATTTCCCACTAATTACAGGACTGACAACACCCTTCTAAGCTGAAACCCAGTGGTGTGAGACTTGGGAACACAGGAAGATAGCAATCTGAACTTTGACCACCATGTTTCCACAGTATTAAGGAAAGCCTTCTACATTGTGTATCTCATAAGTAAGGGCATCACATCCAGGTCTAAGGACATTATAACCCCACTGTACTCGACCCTCATCAGACCACTAATAAGAGTACAGTGCTACCTTTTCCATGTACCTCACCCAGATACCTGCAGCAGCTGGAGAGACCACAAAAATGTCTCACCAAGAAAATACAGAGCCTCCAACCCATGACTCTTACATGGATAGACTGAAAGCCCTGTCACTATACTCTATATCATATAGGCTTCTAAGAGGTGACTTGTGCCTGGTTCTACAGGGCGGTCTCCAACCTTGCGCTGATGGAAATGTTGCACATCCACAAATCTAATGGCACAAGAGTCACCCACTCTAGGGATCCTAAACTAGCCTGTGACATTAACAAAGCATGCTGGAGAGACAGCTATATTTCCCAGAGACTGCTGCTCCTCTGGAATAAACTTCCAATTCACATGCAGCAGAGCTTCTTACTGACCCTATTCAAGTGCAACTTAGACAAATGGATGGTAGACCACAAATTAATCCCTGGGCTGGCACCCATGTCCCTCATGGACAGGGGTAGTCAGTGTTGACTATGCACTCACTTTGCAAATTATATCTACCTAATCTACTTAAGCACAGCTGGGGCAATTTGGTATTAACATGGCTAGGCCTGCAAGGGCTGTTAGCCTAGCAACCTCCTATGAACCTATGAAAAGTGCAATGTAGTATCCTTTGGAAGACAGGAGCACCCATGTTGCTACCACATAACTGGTACTCCAGTCAAAAACTACCGTTGTCAGAGACCTGGACACATTTGTAGACAATGAGCTATATTTTAATCACCATGCATCTACAGTCATTGGAAAGTCCTTCTGTGTATTTCAGTTGATCATCAAGGGTATAAATTCAAAGTTTAAATATGTTACCACGCCACTCTAGTCTTCCCTGATTAGGTCAGTTATTGAATACAGTTCTTCCTTCAGCATGTACCTATCCAAATATGATTCAACCTGAGAGGGCCCAACATTTCCTTACTAAGGAAGTGAAGAGAGCGAGTCTGCTCTCCACTACCTGTGCAGAATGCCTTAAAGACTTATACCTCTACCCTGTCTCATACATGTACATTAGGAGTGATCTTGTGCTAGCATGTGAGGCATCTAATGATATTATCTGCAGCATCCATGACAGAACATTGTACACAACTAATTCCTGCATGCATAGAGGTTGTATTGCTTTCTATCTGGAATCAGTGCAAATTTACCTATATTTACCTACTAGGTGACTCTGTAGGAGGTTCCCTGTGTGGAACCATTGGGATTAGTTGGTTGTACTCCAGATGTGTGAATCACATTAACTGTCTAGGTAGTTCACAGACACAATATAGCTAGTGTGCTGGGTATTATAGACCACCTGGCAGTTCAGGGAGTAATAGTCCTTCCTATTTATGTATTGCTGTGGATCTGGACCAAGTGAGGCTATTATAGCAACATGGATGCAATCTGTGGCACCTAGGATCTCAAGAAATGGTGCACTCTTGTAGAATGTGTGTACAACATTAGTTCTGTCTTCTGATGACCTTAGAAGCCAGATGTACTCAACCATTTCCTTAACGTTATGCCACATTATGTGAAAGAGTAAGTTTAGAATTAGAGTATGTATGGTTTGCCCATTCCTGTAGGACACAAAGGTAGATGTGGCATTGATCATCCTAGCCGTAGGGACACTACCGATGTACAAGGGCACTTTAAGTATGTCACTGGCTTCTGCTATGGATTACATAGTTTGACTAGTCCTCATACTGTCTCTCTATTCACTCTGAAATCATCAGTTATTTGCTGGTCTGTGAGATGTTGGTATGCAAGCTGCTGCTTGTTTCTTCTTTGTAGGTGTTAGTGGCTGTGACATACAGCATTATCAGTATTGACTGTGACAGCAGCTACCAACACGTATTGCTGAGCTACACTGCCATTCTGTTCATCTCTGAATTAGTCCACTCTTTTGGCCTCCTGTGTTTGCATATACATACAGTTCATTTGCATGGACATTTCATTTACATGTCATTATGCACTCATTTACATGCACTGCATATGTCACGATTTTGATAGTTGGTGTCTTCGAATTTCCCCACAATCGGCAGTTGGCCAGTTTGCACTCTGTTTTGCTGTGCACATTGCAGTGCTCCTCTATAAGATTCCCAGCCAATGTGTGGTTCACTCTTTTGAGATATATAAATTTTTATTATTTTACTTTCATTTCAGTTTTGTATACAGAAATTGAGGATTTTACAAGCGATGTTCATACACAAAGGAAATGATACTAATTTGTTGGAATCTTATCACTGAATAAGTAAATAGTACAAGTAGTAAAAGAATAAATGTCTATTATTGACGGGTATTAGTAAAGATGGAAGTTAAACAAATCAAAAGAATAGTAGTAGATTTAACTCTGTGGTTTTGGAATACAGTGTACATAATTGTGCTATTAAGAATATTCTTGAAAGTAATTGTAAAACTATTAAAGGGAACTGTGTAAAGTGATGGAGCATGAAGCGTCTTTTATTTATAAATGAAATGAAATTTAAAGTCATTGCCTGAGATGGAGACCACCAAAGTTAATCCAGGGTGAGTTAGAAGTAACGGTATCTATAGACGTGGTTGCTGTGCACAGTGCAGCTTTGTGTATGAAGATAATGTGACAGTTAGTACATATAATAGAGCAGTCGGGTCTCCAGGATATTGTATTAATAACCATTTGTTGTAGATTACTTAGATGTGTTACAATACTTAATGAGCATAATGTGTGGTCAGTATTACGGTTAAAAAATCACATTAAAAAACAGTTATGCCATTAAATGTTTATGGTGGATGTTTGAGAACGAGACTGTGATGCTTTATTAGGATGAGGAAAATTGATATGGTATCTGTTAAATCTAGCAGCTCACCCAGGTATTTAACTGCCATGACATTTAAAATGTAATGCTTATATATATATATATATATATATATATATATATATATATATATATATATATATATATATATATATATTATTTATTTATTTTTTTTTTATATACAAGTGTGAAAAAGTTTTGCATTTATTTAATTCAATTTTTAGGTACAAGTCTTTGGTCTAGTCACGATTTTTTATAGTAATGAACAGTAAAATGTCAGGTTTCCTTTTATTCTGAAGAAATCAGTTAATATATTCAGGTGAAAGTACTTTAAGTATTACAATTTCTGTGATTTGCAATTTTTTTCATTTCCATTATGAGCAAATGAAGTAACAACAACCAACATTATATCAGATAAAGCAACATTGAACTTGTTGTGAGGATAGCAGAATGGTTAAGGTGTTTACCTTACAGACACAAGGTGCAGGGTTTGATTCTCAAATGAACTTGTTGGGAGGATGGCAGAATGGTTAAGGTGTTTACCTTACAGACACAAGGTGCAGTGTTTGATTCTCACATGGGGCAATTGGCTAAGCTTAAAAAATGGTCCACAAGGCAATTAGCTTCGTACTAATCTATGAATCAAGAGCTGTACATTAATCCAGCCGAATATATTAATTTTTTTTAGAGAAGACTGTGATGGACATGCTAGGAAAAATAAGAGTCTCATCTGGCTTGATTAGAACCTTTGTTACACGTAACATTTTCTAAATATTAACCAACAGAAACTAAAATTCAAGAGATAATTAATTTTATCTAACAGGATATGAAGATGAAGCCTAGGATACAAAAAAAACACCATTTCTTCTTTATGGAAGACGCATACAGACACAACTAATTCAAAACAACACAAAGAACTGTATATTTTACAAGTTTATACAAGCATTCTGAATTAACTAAGGCTGTGTATGTTATTGATACGATGACTTAGCAATTTAGGAACCTGTAGAATCAAAATTGATACTCACATGATCAATTAACAAAATATTAATTTGAAAACCACCACCATGGAGTTCACTGACTTTGGGTCCCAACACACAAATGAGGCAATTGCTAAGCTAAAACTGAAGCAAACGCCTGATACTGACAATATACATTCCCGAGTTTTACAAACCACACAAGAGTTTTTGATTCTTCACTTATTGAAGTTTGTTTGCCTTAACTATATTCCAAATTAGGTTCCCTTACCTTAAAAAAACTTGATAAAAGTCATTCTAATACTTAATGACTTCGCTAAACCTTAAACTTTAATCAGACTGTATCACTATTTAATGCTGAGTACAAATAAATTGCTAGTGTAGTTATTGCTCATTTATAGGTTCATAGACAAGTCCTAGGCTAGCTGCCCAAAGCCAAGTTCACTTTGATGCTTGAGTTAACCTATCCCACCTGTCCCACCTATCCCATTTGGTGTTTGGACTGGCCTTACTCATTCCATGGTCGATAGTAATACATTACCCCCTAGTGAGTACAACTGGCATCATACCTTAGATAATCTGAGGGGATCAATGCATGGGCATCATACCTTAGATAATCTGAGGGGATCAATGCATGGGATAAAGCATTTAGGTGTTGCCTCTATCCATTAGCAATACATGGGGTAGTCCTTGGGTAAAGCTTCTGTTTCCCATCCATAGATGCAAGTTGCATTTTGAATATGGACAGAGATGAGTTTTGTTTTACATTGATGGGGAGTCTGTTCCAGAGCACCGGTATTCTCTGTGAAATGCATCTGTCCCTCCAAATCATTCTGTTGATGTTGCAGAAGAGGTTTAGATCCCTTGACTGAGTATTTCTGATACAATTTGACTTGCTGATGTGCAGTACATCTGTCAGTACTGGGTCAGAGGATTCTTTGTATGCCAGACACAGGTCACCTCTTAGCATTCTGTAGAAGACAGACCTTTCAGTCACTCAGTGTAGAGCATAGTTGTTTTGGCCTTGTATAATTTAAGGAGGTATCTGTGTGGGCATTCCAGTTGTTGCATGGGTGGGTCTGGACAACTACATGCCAAAGCATTCATTATACTCAACGACTGGTCTAATTAGGGGTGAGTAAATGGTACAATGAATCCCTAAATCTAGACACAAGCCCTTTGTTTATAAGCTGTGCAATACAGAAGGGCTTTCTTATGACAATAAACACATGTTGTTTGAAAGTTAGGTCAGTGTCCATCTAGGTTCCCAAATCCTGAATGGCTGGGTCAAATCTCCGGGTTGTATTGTCAATATGGTAGCTCCTCAAGATAGATGACTTCCCATAGGATATGATAATACATTTTTTTACCATTTTGTTTGAGTCCCTGATTTTGGTACCAGTTATTTATTTGGGACAAAACTTCCTGCAGGATGGCTAAGTCATTTGGGGATTCAATGATTGCTCCTAGTCTGTAGTCATCTGCAAACTTCAGCTAGAGACATTTGGTATTGGCTTTTACTTCAGAGTTATATATGCCAAACAGCAGAAGCCCCAGCACAGAGCACTGGGGGACTCCACTGGTGACTGATGCCTTTGTGGAGATAACTTCCCCTGTTTTGATTTCCTACAGCCATTACTGTGGTGTTCAGGTTAAAGTCCTGACTATGACCCAGGTGATCAGCGTTCAATTAGTGTCTTTGGTGACTAAGAGTGGCAGAGAAAGGGATGGGCATCCCTCTCCTGGGGGGAGGGTAGTACATGGGTGTCTTTTTGTGATGATTTTTGGTGGTGTCCGAGGACATTGCTAGAAAGAGACATGTTTGAAAGGGTGGAAAGTGAGCCTGGCTGAGCTGCTGCAGAGACAAGGTGATACGCCACTCACCCGCACTGCACACCTGCCTAGACCTTACCACATTTACAAATGGTTAGGTCATACAAGGACCCCTGGACGGGTGTTTTGATGTGGTGAGCTGCCTGAAGCCTAAGGATCTGTGACTAGCTCCAGCAATACTGAATACATTTTTGGGGGATCAAGGAGTTAGCTGGTAGACCTGGCACAGACAGGGCATGATGGCTAGACTAGCATTAATGAAGGATGGAGGGATGAAAAAAAAATTGATTGCCTGCATCCTACCTGTGAGCCAGTTGGAAATTCAGTGGGTGGTATAGGGATTTATTCACAGCTGTTCTACTATGCCTAAGTAGGGTATTGTGTCATAAAGTTTGGCCATGTCAAGGTATGTGGTGTGTACCATTTTACCTTCATCCATTGCTTTGGTTCAGTCCATCAGGTTGAGTAAGCATGACGTGCCCTTGACAAATCCAAACTGAGATGTGTCCATTGTTTGGAGGTTCCCTGTGTTCTTGTTGATTAGTTCCTTGATAAGCCTTCCCATGTCTTTGCATATGAGGCTGGTCTGACTTATGGATTAATTGTCTGAGACTGTGGAATGTCCTCTTTTATGCAGGTAAATGACTCTAGCTGTTCTTCCTTCACTTGTTACAAAACCTGTATGGAGGGCTGAGGTTAAACAGTGTTGCTAGGGGTGTAGCTAATTCATACTTAATGCTATTTAAGATGCATCCAGTGATATTGGCAGGAACCGTTGATGCAGTATTTTTAGCTTTTGATAGCACTTTTAGGACTTGGTCTTGTGTGATGGCTGAAGGTGAGACAGTTTCAACTATATTTGCCATGGATTGTGTAATTTTCAGTCTGTCTAAATTAGTACGAGTTTGTCCCTGGCAGATGAAAATGATCCATTACTCAGCAGTTAGTGACTTGGGTCCTCTAAGAACAGATGAAAAATCAATAGCTTTTCTTTCAGTAGATGTAACAAAGCCTTTGGTATTATTAAAGTTAAGATTTTTGCTATTTTAGAAAAAGTCTCTACCACTTCAGCTTTGTAAATGGACACGAGTCGGTTCCTTTTTTATTATTTATTTCATTTATTTATTTATTTTTTGCAAAAGAGCTAAACAACATTGTTCCTACCCACTTTGTAATAAAGCTGAACTGTTATATTGATTCAGGTAATAGAAAATAAGAATATTACACGATACAAAGGCATTGCAAAGCTGCAAGTGAACTTGTATTAACTGTTTCGAAGCTGCAACTGTCATTATCTGCCTACTTAAATCTGGCTCAGAATCCTTGATATGTTTTGGTTTGTATGGCCAATAGAACAAAAGCTAGCATGTTTCTCTTATGCAATACCTCACTAGACACCTGTAACAACTGGAGAGGCTGCAAAAGTACTTCACACTTGTTGTATATGGACAGACTCAAAAAACTCCAACTATTGTCTGTCTCATATCGCTTACTTACAGGCTATCTCTGCTTGACTTACAAAGCCATGTCTGACCCAGCTCTGTTAGAAATGCTGCATCTAAAGAAATCCCAATCCCACCGCACCTCATGCTCCAGAGACCTCAGCTTCATTACCACAATTAACAGAACTTGCTGGAGGGACAGGTTCATAACCCAGAGACTGCCCATGCTATGGAATAAACTTTCCATACATGTCAAGCAGAGCACCTTGCTGACCCTTTTCAAGAGAAATTTTGATGAGTCGATCGGAAACAGAAAATTCACCCTGGGGATAACTCCAGTGGCTCTACTCAACAGAGGCACTAGGAACTAAGGTCAGCTGGCACTATGCCAGTGTAATCCTATGGCTAGGTTTGTAAAGGCCCCGGGACCATTAGCCTAATACACACCTTACACCTATGAACCTGTGAACCTATAATAAATACACCCCATGTTCAGTGCAAACAGAGCATAGGATCAAACATTTTAGTTGAAGGTATACAACAGACCCTTTATTAGCTCTTTTAATACTAAGTGAATACTACAGTATTTCCAAGATAAGATACATCTTTGGTGGGAATAACCTATCTCTATCTCTGTATAGGTAGGAATAACATTAAAAAGATGATATTTCATCCTAAATCGTAATATTTTATTAGAAATTAACACTTTCTACCAATCTTTAGGTTTAACAATAAAATGTGTGTGACACAGAAGAAAGTTTTATGGGCAACTTTGATAGATGTTAAAACTTTGGCCTACAACTGCCAGACGCAGAAGTGCAGATCTTGGCACAGCTACAATATCTGAATGTATTTTCAGATTTCAAAACTAGAGTTGATCCCTCACAATAGTCTGTCCTGAACTGGTGACAGCTTTATTGATGGTAAAGCACGGTAATCACAAAATAAAACAGAGTATCAATTTAATAAATACTATCAGAGTACTATGCTTACTACAAAATATTACTCACATTTTGGCTGTATTTCTCAATCATCAGTACTATATAAAATGATAAAAGTAGTTGTCTTATTTCATGGCAAAATGGCACATTTTATTCAAGATAGCCAAGCATCAAAATGTATTAATCAAACAAAAACTAACATTCTTAGAGAAAGCAGTGTCATACCATTATTTTTCAGTGCTTAAAACAGAAAACCACATGCATTCAATTTTTTGGGCTATTTATCTCAGGGGAAACAAATGTTACTATCACATTAGTGTTTAGTGATTTATGCAGCTCTGTTTCTAGGAGATCCAAGTTTAACATACTTGAATAGCACTATTACGATTTCTTCACTGATAGATTAAAGCCTACATTGTTTTCCCATTCAGACATCAAAGCCAGCTTATCTATATTTGACATCTGCTGCAGATAGTAACAGTGCTAGTCAAGTATTTTAAACTTGGATCTCCTAGAAACAGAGCCATAGTAATCAACATCAGAGCTATAGCATATCTGTATCATTTGAAGCTTTATAGTATAAATGAAGATCTGTCTGATTTATGCTGGCACACGTAGACAACTGACGTATGAATTCATTGCTGGTAGAACCGTCTTTTATTTAAGAATTGGTAGGCACAGGCTTAGACTGTAGTTGATCAGATGCTGAATGATGTATAGAAGTTACTTGAAGTGTCATTTATTGTTATACTAGGAGTTCCACTGGAACATCGGAAGGTTATTATTACTGTAACTGTGACAGTGAAATATCTTATCTTGAAATACGGAAGTCAACCAATAAGTGGTGTGCTCATTAAGCAATGGTAGTTTGAATTTATTTGTGCAGTTGAAATGACAGAAATTACTTTATTCCTGAATGTTTAGACTTGATGCCTACCTATGGAGTCCTGGTGGGGTGGGGTGGGATAAAGCCATGCAAAGGGCTAAAAATTACTAATCTTGTTATGCGCGCTTATGATCTGATGACAGCATAGATATTGCAGAGGTACATGTATTTAAGTGAAAAAAGTTTCATCAAACCAGTCTGATTTATATGGGATGTAGATATGGCTTTGAATGGTAGAAAAAGGAGTATATGACTGTAGACACTCTAAAGATGAGCTCAAACATACTCTAATTAGCTCTGTGTATATTTATTAGCCAAAAAATAATTGTGTAGTAGAATACTTCATAGTCACAGTGAGTATATATTTTGATTCTGAGTAATATTATTAAAATAATTTTTAGAAACAATGCTTTCTTTTTGCTTATGGGAGCCTGATCTTGAACAATAGAGGAGACACAGTGACACTGGATATTTATTGATATAGTATAATTAAAAGGGAAGCATCTTTATCAATCGGAAGCAAAGCTAACTGACTCATTATCACCCTAATGGCTGGCTGCTTGAGGTAATTTCTGTTCTAGTGATAACAGCTTGTAGGTGTACACCCGTTTATCACTTTCCCTATATATCTTTTTACATACATGGTAGCCTTATGCACAATCTCATACTTCAGTTTGACTTGATATCTAATACGCATCACATAATAAGACTTATTAATAATGAAGGTCACTACATATAGTATGATGAGCAAACTGAAATGCTAAAATGTGTAACAAACTGTCATTATACAATGCTGTATGAGTTCTGTGCCTGGAAGTCTGGATATTTGGAGATACACATTATTGAGCTACAGGCCTACCTAAAATAAAAACTACTGATGTATGGGCCTACATGTCTGGGTGTTAGAATGTATAAATTACCGTTCCTATACAAACATACAAGATGATGCAGAATGCCTGTATTCTTATTTCTCATGCATAAGGATAGAAAGAGTAGTAAACCTTTTTCATGATATAGAAATACATATGTTGAAACAGAAGTTCTGTCAGAGGGAAGACCACATGGCAATTAAGGGCATAATATTTATATAGGTTAAACTAATTCTCACTATGGACACTGGTGATTTGCACAATTCCTCAGTGGTAATCACTATATGTTCTCCACATTATGAATACTGTATTGTACAAAACTGTTTTAAAAATTATGAAGAAAGGCCAAATGCACTTTTCCATTTTTATAGATACTGTAGTAAACCCAAGTGGAAGTTGTTAAACAATAATAATAACGGCTGATGTGTTATGTATGGTAACAGAGTACTTTTGTTACAATATAGCATACATCTGTGCATACATTTTTACATACTGTCTAAAGATGGTGACGAAAATAAATAAATATGAAATGTTGCTTTTGCAAATTTACCAAACAGACAAAATACAGTCTTTGGTAAGCATGTGCGATGCTGCCTACTGGCTTCTATAAAACCTGAAGCCAGATTTAGTGATCCAGCAACCTGCAGGTGTAGGATAGCATTTCTGACCCCCTCCCCCACAACAGCAAGCAATAACTATTTGTTGAAGGACTGCAAATTGCCACTATTGTGAGTCTGAGCATCCTTACTGAACTAACATGAGGTGATGTGA
The DNA here is from genome assembly GCF_019279795.1 of Protopterus annectens. Classification (NCBI taxonomy): domain Eukaryota; kingdom Metazoa; phylum Chordata; order Ceratodontiformes; family Protopteridae; genus Protopterus; species Protopterus annectens. The sequence goes on along the minus strand of NC_056731.1, from coordinate 1,025,467,560 downwards.
TTGGTCAGTCACACAGAATCAGCCATTGATGGTCTGGGTAGTTCCAGGAAGTGTAATGTCTTTTGAAAGATCCAATGAATTCTGCATAAGCGTCATTAGCATACTGACATACAATCTTCTCATAATGCTGTGGGTACAGAATTTTGAACCATGTCAGGGCCTGGCAGCTTTAACTGGTGAAATAATACTGTTTTTTTTTAGTCGGATGTATTTTTCACACATTTCTGTATAAAAAAACAACTTTCTAATGTGATACCCTTGCTGCATTATTTTACACTGGTGCTCCTTTTCATACCTCTCAACCTCTTAGCACAATAAATCTGGACAAAGCCTAAAATAATTGAGGGATAAAGGCCCCAAAATAGGGACACATTTTAATTATTGCTCTTATAAACCTAGAAAGTTGCTAGAATAACAGATTTTGTGTTCTCGTGCATTTTCAGAGGGATATGAAGTCTGAAAATCAAATGTCTGTCATTATTTACTGACTTCAGTCCCCAGTGGTTTGCCAGAAAACCACAATTTTTATGAGGTACAGACCAGAAATATGAGGCAAAAATCTGTACAGTTGAGAGGTATGGGCCTTTGTCTAATTCAGAATACTTTAACCTACTGATCCACAGAATATAGTACTATAGGATGGAGTTTGTGGTTATGTGGTATTTAATTAAAAAAAAAAAAAAAAAAAAAAAAAAAGCCTTGACAGTGCCCTTTACATTAGGTTTTATTATGTTATATTGCACCAATGGTGGAAGCCAAACTACTCTGACCCTTAAATTCATTTAGCATTTTATATTCCCTCACTGCCTACCTTTCTCTTGCCTTTTCTACAGATGTCCCTTGCCGTCTGGAATGCCTTTGTGAATTCCATTCCCACCAACTATTTCAGTAGTCCATTCCATGAGTCCATTGCCCTCTCTACGAAAAAGGTCTGTCAGGTCCCAGAGAATGCTTACTCCCTACAATCTACTGCCTGTGTCCTGCCTCTTTTCTCTATCCTTCCTATTCAAGATGAACCCTTCACATCTGCTTGTCATATTTCCTTGGCATGATCTCAGACACCAGTATATTGTTCCCCTGTCTTTTCTAGTCTGTAGTGAGAACTCTCACTTCTTTTGTCCCTGGTCATAGCCTTTCTCCTTCATCCAATGGACCTTTCTAGAGTCTTTCCTCTAGACATCTATCAGCAACTCAATGTTCTTTTAACTGTATGACCTCCAGAACTGAACACATTATTGAAGGGTAGTCTGACCATGGTCTTGTAGAGTGGAAACCCTAAGGATACACCCTAGCATTCGGTTTGCTATTGCTACATCTGTCTCACTGTACTCATGGTGGTCAGTCCCACTTACAATTGACATTCACCAACCCTTTTGTACCTTGTAACCATCATTTCCCTCTCTCATCAGCTAAAACTTCGCACCAGGCTTGTTGGAGTGCCACTGCAATCCTTTGCATTTATTGGTGGTCATAGGTTAGTACCAGACTAACTGCCCTTGTGGGCTATCTTAAGCCTAGCCAATTATCCCATGTGAGAATCAAACCTTGCACCTTGTGTCTGCAAGGTTAACACCTTAACCATTATGCCATCCTCCCAATTTTGAACCTCAGCTACCATCTTTTTGCCCTCTTGGTCAGCTTTTTCTCAATTATCTGCTGTTGTAGTTATCTTTGTGTCAGTGAAAAGGTTGAACATGGTCTGTCTTTCCTTAGATAACTCTAAAGTAAACACACAGAAAAGCGCTGGACCCAAGGTGACCTCTGCAGTACTCCACTAGTCACTTTCTGTATTCCTTACTTCATTCCTCTTACCTCAGTCTTGTGTACCCCACCATTCAACCATGCAACAGCCTAGTTCCTGAGTCTATCTCCAAGCCCTCCAGTTTTCCTATCATCTGCTTGTGTGGGATTAAGTCATAGGCCTTACTGAAGATGGATAGACAGTGGTGCTCTCATCAAGTTCTCAGGTACCTCAGTTATGAAACTGGATCAGCTTTGACTGAACACTTTGGATCAGCTTTGACTGAACACTTTTTCTGATCATGAATCTATGTTGGCTTTTCTGAAGATTGTTGTCCAGTAGGTATGTTATCAGTATTCATTCTCTCTCTCTGACTTTCACTCACACTGCTCCTAAGGTAAAGGGTGTGTAGTTTCCCAGCCTTTTATTGCTTCCCCTCAATCCTTGTAAAGCAGTTCCACACTTGCTGTCTTCTAGTCTACAGGTTCTTCTGTACTAACCAGTGATCTGTCGAAGATCTCTGGAAGGGGATCTGCAGCATGCTGACCAGATTCCTAATAATTCTAAACAGTAGCACATTGAGTCATTGTACTCTCTTCTTAAAGGCTGCCAGTTCCATTGCTACCATAGTGTTTGTCATCTGCTGTCGCCACTCATCTTTGTCTCTTTCCTTGCATAGCACACTCCCCTCACTTTCCTTTGTGAGGACAGAAGTAAAATATTCTTTTGATACTTGTGTGATTTCCCTCCCATCTTTGCAAGGCCTGGTTGGGTATGCCTATCCTTTCTTACTTCAGCTATACACCTAAAAAAGCCCACGTCCCCCTTCCTGATCCCCACTGTCAACTTATTTTCAGCTTGCACAGTTCTGTGGTATCAGCCCCTTTATTACTGTTCTGCTATTCATCTTCTACTCCTCTTCCCCACCTCATCCTTTCCTCTTGTATACCCTGTATTTTGCCCTGATTGCTAGTGTTGCATTTTTAGCAAAATTCGACTTTTTGCTTCTTTTTCACATGCTTGTCTGTAGCCTGTTTGAGGACATAGTAGATCGGGTTTGCAGCTGTCTGAGAGATGGTTTTAGAACTTTGCCAAACAGGTTATCCCAAGGAGATACTGGACTCCTTTTAACATTAGTTGGCCATGGTGTTTCTGTTATCACCTAAAATTTATCAGGACGCACCCTCCGTTCTCCTGAAGTTAACAGACGTCTAGTCTACAAGTCTTTACACTTCGCCACCCTGAGTTTTTCTGTATCCAACTACATCCTTTCTGGAAGTCTTTCAGTTCTACATCATAATCAGTATCCTCTATTAAAACATATACATTTAATTCAGTTGCAATAATACATGTATATTTCTTTTCCTTCCAGCAGGGTACATTGTTGATACATTTTAACACAAGCAAACCTCACAAATAAAAGCACACGCGTCTGTACAAATCAGTTTGATATGTGAATGAAATGTAATTATTTACAAAATTCCAGCTAGCTCTGTTAGCACAAGTCATACATCCACCGCCCTACTTCCTTTCATTACAGCTCTTATCACGCTTATTCTGTTTCCTACAAATTCTAGTATTTCTTTTTATTTTAGTCATACATCTTTCTGCAAACAGACCTGCTGCTTGCTGGGACCGTTTAAATTGCCTTTCATGTTATTACTTGTGTAGCTACATATTTTGAGTGCTCCTCTGCTGTTTTTACCTCCGTTGTTATTTTTGGACTGTTGTGTCAGCTGTGTTCTGCAGATCTGCTGACATTTCCTTAGTGATACATTTTGTTCAGCTTCATAAACTTTATTGCCTATCCTACATTCAATTCTATTACAAATTAATAAATCTTTAAGCTCTCAGAAATTGCTTGTCATAGTAAATGTGGTTGATTTTTTCATGTGTTTTTCATTGTTTTCATTTTAACCTTGATTTTGGTCAAGCATGGCATTTCTCCATAAAATTGAGCTTTTGGTTAGAATGTTTTTTTTTAATATGGCAATCAACTCACTCATAGATTACCTCAGCCATATTGAAAGTAGCAGTGTTTGCTTCCACCATTATTAGATCCATGTGAACAGTCCTCTTTCTACTGATTATTCATATTAAGACAGAAACTGGTTATGGTTTCAGGCCATTTATCTGAAAGGAATCCTGCTTCTGCAAGACTAACAGTAAATACTCTGTTTTGTTGATCTGTGTGCATTCTTTTGGTTTTAAATTAGTGACAATGTATTATATTAGCTATATATGATGTTTAGGAGGAAGAAAGATGTTAGGCTATTTTGTAAGCAATATCAGTAAGTTTTAAAAACATTTTATTTTACTTTGCCTTGAAGAAAGTATTGGCAAATCTGCAATGGTACATGTGAACAGTTGAACTAAAGAAAATTATCCTGCTTTAATATGCAAACTTCATTTGTTTAAATGAATTTAATTGCAAAGCTGTTTCTAAGAAACGTAGGCTAATTAAGGCTGCTGGCAATGTGCTTTCCTGAGTTAGAGTAAGTCAAGTTGTCAGCGTTAAGTATCTGACTTGTAACTTTAGGTTTGTTTTTGCAGTTAGCTGAGGAACTACATAATATTCTTGAATTACTTGTGGGAGTACAGCCTTTATATACAAGAGAGTCACTTTTTTGCTGGTAGCAGTAAACTTTCAAAATCAGAAGGCACAAGTTTACTGATAAAGATAACTCCTGATGTTAGGTTTCCATGTTTGACAGAGTGAGATAAGGCTAAAGTCTGCTGTTGGTTGCATCTGTTATTTGTTACCTACCAAAGCAGTGTTCACTACTGAAATCAGTCAGCTAACCACAAAGTACTAACTGCAGCGTTTGAAACATAACTAGGCATAGGTAGGTGCCTTGTCACCTTAAAGACTGTGCTAATCTCATTGTAATCTTTCCTAGGAACTGCATTTCTACCAAAACTGCTGTGCAGGGATTGCAGAATATCCTATTAGGGGAGGTATGGAGCTAGAAGCATCATCTTACCAGATGTGGACAGTGATGCGATTAGATATGGTTTTATTGATAGGGTAGTGGTGGGATTTGAACATCTGTGCTTCTAGGTTGTCATTCACTGTCCTGTGTAACATACAGATAAGATAACAGTCACTGAGATCATGTAGACGTTTCCTTTGAAGAAAGGAACATAAAACTGTTTTATTAGAAAAGTTTTAAGATTTCTATAATAATATATACTTATTTACTATTTTTATAAGCCGAAAGACACAACAACATTTACTTTTTTTTATTCTTTTTCTTCAAATGGAAATTGAGAATTTATCAGATTGATGTAGACACTGTTGTAAATAGTTTTTTGTTTGCAGTTTATTTTGGATGGTAACATACTGATCCACTGTGTTTAAAATTAATAAAAACTTTCTAAAAAATGGAAAGTGAGATAGACTACTCAAAAGCTATTTTTACAGAAGTTGTATACTTCCATGATTGTTAGCTTCCTCTCAGAAGAGTGAGACATGATTGTGAGTCCTGACACATCAGAATGTAAACTGCAGTCAAAACAAAAACAGCAAATTCCAAAACTCATTGTTTTCAAATTACTTTTAACATTGCTTACAGCAAATAAAGTAGTACCATCACTAAAGCCGTAGGTTCTACACTGACTTCTGCTTTGCTTTTAAAACCTTTGTAACCCCGATGCTTTATTACGTGATAGAAAACTAATTATCTGTCCTTGTACCTTTTATAAGACAGTTGTTCATATTCATTTAATACAGGATACTTCCAGAACCAGGCAGCAGCGTCTTCTTTCCCAGTTTATTTGCATTATATTTAGAATCATTGGCAAAGAAAATAAGGGACTCAGAAATTCAAGGATATAATTGATATGGTAATCAAAAAAAGTTGGCCTTATTTGCAGATTATATTATTTTGTACCCGATAAAACAAGAAAAGGACACCTCATTGTTGTGGAACATTCTGAGATAGTTTCAAGTCTTTTCATGATACAAAATTAATGAAGATAAAACAATGTATCCACACAAGAACTAGTTCAGCAATACCCATATTTATGGGGGCATTATAAAATGACATACTTAGGAGTATGGGTTAAAATTAATTCTGTTATGGTAGCTAAGGATATGTGAGAAGTGACTAAACAAAAGGTAATACAAAAAATTATAAAATGGAAGCTCCGATTTATAGATATAGATAGCAAGATATAAGCAGTGAAAATGTTTTTTTTAGTCCCTTTAGTTTTATATACAGGTCAGGCATATTTTTATCAACTAGAAGAGAAGTTGAGGATAGCAATTAATAAAGAGTTGATGGATTTTATCTGGATGGGAAAGAGGGCAAGAGTCAAGTGGGATAAACTGGTCCGTGATACTATCTGTTTACAGATCAGAGGAACAGCTATGGGGGCTTCTTTTGCCCCAATATATGCTGATCTATTTATGGCTTATTTAAAACAACAATTAATTTACGATTCAAATCATAACATGTTTCTGCAGGACATGGACATATGGAGGCATTTTTTGGATGATTGCTGGTTGGTTTGGAGGTCGGATTTTATGTATCTTCAGGAGTTTGTTAATTATCTTAATGAAAACAAGTGGGGAATTTAGTTCACAGTCAACTACAGTAAAGATGAAAGTATTTTCTTGGACGTGTTGGTCACCAGGAATCCTGATAACACCCTAAAAATTGTAGTTCATCGGAATTTCACCCAATATAACTCCTACCACCATGCTACCAGCTATCATCCACCTCACATATGCCGGCACATACCTGAGTCTCAGTATATGAGAGTAAAACACATCTGTTCAGATGAATCTTCTTATCTGACATATCGGGATGATCTTACCACAAGGTTCATTCACAGGGGCTACAAACTGGGGCAGATTTTGTCTGCCAGGAATTCAGCTGACTCTATACAGCGGGAACAATTGTTGAATTACAATAAGGTTGATTCTAATAATAATTCGGTATTACGTTTAATCACTACTTATAATCGTAATACTTCTAGACTTATTAATAGTGCTCAACGCAATTGGAATATTCTCTTGGCTGATGAGCGATTGTCTACTTTCATTGGTCATAAGTGCCAATTCTCCTTTAGGAAAGGTAGGAACCTTGGTGTTCTTTTCAATCATTACAAGAAGGGGCATTATCCATTGGGGCAAATATTCAGAGAACATTATTAGGTGATCTTCTTAATGGTTGCTTCCCTTGTGGCCACTGTGTATACTATGTTAAGATCAATACAACTAATTGTTTCAGCAGTCGTAATACTGGTATGGTTTATAACATCTCTGTTTTTGTTAATTGCCAGTCTGGGTTATTTACCTAGTTACATGTAGCTGTTCTGCATTTTATGTGGGGCAGACGTCTAGGCCTGTTAAGTTCAGGATTGCAGAACATGTATCTGATATTAGGCACCAATGAGCCAATAATGCTTTATATAAGCATACATTGAAACATTCCAATGCTAATTTTAAGTTTACTATTATTGATAAAATTCAAGGCAATAGAACAAGGGTTTCTGGTTGGCATGACATGCTTAATAAATTGGAGAAGAGATGGATTATTAACTTGGATGGCTTGTTTCTTTTTGGTCTGAATGAACATCTGTAGTTTTCCCAATTGGTTCCAATGATGATTCACATGAGTTTCCTTTATTAGGCAGTAAGTTTTTTGGTTCCTTTTTTCACTGATGAAGGCTTGATATTAGAGCCAAAACCAGTTTTGATTGTGGATTGTTGACTTTTTGCCTTTTTATGTGCTTTATCTCATAAAAAAGGGATATTTTTTGTTAGTACACCACTGTCTGCTGGTCATCGTTTTTTCATAAACTGGTCCTTCCAATAGAACAAGGTGGAATAGAATTACCTGATTTGAAGGAGTTTTTCAGATTTACATAGTTAAGGCTCTTATAGCTTATAAATGCTTTTCGGCCCCAAAACTTGGACCGAACCACAAAAGGAGGGGGAGTATCCATATTCATCAAAGATACCCACACCTCCAGGTTAGTGGCAATGCATGAAGCATCGGAGACCATCCATGTGCAACTAACTGTAGGCAAAACTGCCCTACAGTTTGTAGCATGTTACAGACCACCCTCTCAAACTCAGGAACCCCACTCAGCCTACCTGAAGACACTGGAGAGTATGAATGTCTCTCCATATACCATCATATTGGGAGACTTCAACTACCCAAACATAGACTGGTAGCATTACTCAAGCCCCAACACCTTAGACCAAAGGTTCCTAGAATTCATAAACTCAAATGCGATGGAACAACTAGTCACCACTCCCACGAGAGGAGATAATATACTAGATCTGATCATCACAAACATGGGGACACAATGCTCCACACTGGAAGTATACCCCTCATTGGTGAGATCAGACCATAAATTAATCTCACTGGAAATCCACATCCCGCCCCCACCCCCAGCACAAAAGACCACAGTGAAGAATTTCTCAAAAGCTGACTTCACACTTTTTAAGACTGAAATGGTATCCTTCAAGGCCCCTGGGCCAGTGGAAACCACAGCCCACACTGCTGATTCCTTTATAAACACTTTCTACGGACACCTTCAAGAATGCATGGATCATGCAATCCCAAATAAAACCAAGACCCATTCCCCCAAAGGCAGGCGTCCTGTCTGGTGGACCCCAGCCATTAACAAGCTTTACAACAGGAGGAGGAAGCTACTACATGACAGAGCAAAATCCCCAAAAGGGAAGGTATCTCTGATCAGTACTAGCAAAAAACTACGGTCACTCATAAAATCATCCAAGGCCAACTTTGAGAGAAAAGTCGCAAAAGTCACTAAAGACAATCACAAGGCCTTCTTTAGTTATGTTAGAAACCTGGGTGGAAACTCCCAGATATGCTCAGAGTTAGTCCAAAATGACAAAAAATACACTGAACCCACAGACATTGCCAACATACTGGCAGACAGGTACAGTGCAAATCCCCCCCCCCCAAAAGGAGAAATATCTATCCCAGCAGAGTGTAGCCTCCCTGACATCTCAGATGCCTAGGTGAGAGCCGCCCTCTCCAAAGCTAAAAACACAGCATCAATGGACCAGACGGTGTCCCGGGTTGCATGCTACATGAACTCCAAGAGGAACTAAACCCACGCATAAGGCTGCTGTTTAATCTTAGCCTTACTACAGGATACGTACCCAAAGAATGGCGTACAGCAACAGTGGTCCCACTCCACAAAGGAGGTGCTTCTACGGACCCTGGAAATTATCGCCCCATAAGCTTGACGAGCCTGGTCTGCAAAGCTATGGAGTGGATCATTATGGAACTCATAAACAAAGTCATTGGGGACCTACAGACACTGGATCCTACCCAATTCGGCTTTGTCAAGGGCAGATCCTGCCTTTTGAACCTGGTCGACTTTTTTGAAACAGTCACTAAGGCCATTGATGAGGGTGAGGCAGTTCACATAGCCTACCTTGATCTTGCAAAAGCCTTCGACACAATACCCACCTCGAGCATCGTAGACAAGCTCACCAGCTTAAATGTAAACCCATATGTCATAAGATGGGTTGCAAACTGGCTCAAGGACAGAACCCACAAGGTCAGAATTGCTGGAGCCATGTCAGACTCTAAGCCAGTCACAAGCGGTGTCCCACAGGGCTTGGTCCTGGGACCCCTCTTGTTCGGCATTTATTTTTCCGACATGCAAGCAAACATAGGAGGATTGTGGCTGACAAAGTTTGCAGATGACTGCAAATTGGGCGCCATAATTGATACTCCAGCGGACACAAGCATCCTTCAGAAAGGCCTCATAGAAACGGATAACTGGTGCCAGAGCCAAGGCCTTATTACTCTAATCAGGGGAAGCCATACTTCCCCCTCTAAGAGACCTAGGACTGATTTTCTTTATGATTCTTCTGATCAGGATTCTGAAATTTCTGTTTTTTCTGATGTTCTGGAGTTCTGTGCAAACCTTCACCAAGCATTACCATTTGCCAGTTTTTTTCTCAATCCAGAGCTGGCTTTGCCACTGCAGTCTTGCAGGGCCTTATAGCTGATCCTAATGCTATCTAATTACCTCCTCCCATCCTTAGCTTTGGGAATCTACCCAAATGTGATGACTGAAACAGTGAAACACGAAGAACATAGTACAATTGTGGATACTTACCATAAATGTAGATGTTCGAGTGTATTCACTGTTGCAGTCTTGGTTACCCTCCCTCCAGCCCCCTGACTTCTATTGACTATACCTCTATTCTTGTTTACTATGTTTAAAGCTTTTTGGTGTATTTGCTTTTTTGTTGGAGGTGTAACCTTGTATCTAATTGCTTCCCATTATGGGGGCACCTGACATCTGGGGCAAGTAAAACTGATGTAATGGCGTCAGCTGCATTCCTTATACCTCTGACTACCTGACGTCATGGAAGATGAAACAGCAACCGATGCAGGCCCCAAGACTTTGATAATCAGGCCGACTGAGGGCTACTGCAAGCAGATAACCCAAATGTGATGACTGCAACAGTGAACACACTTGAACATCTACATTTATGGTAAGTGTACAGAACTGTACTTTTCACTGACAGTGGCTCTATAGAATATTGTATATGATGTGTAATGTTTGTAACTGAAAATGTCAATATGTTTTTTTTTTTTTTTTTAATATAAATGTGTGATTGCCTAGGTCCTAAGTGATAATTCAATGAAGATGTTTCTTGTTTAAAATAAAATATAGGATATTTCCAAGGGACTAAACTTTCCAGTTTTCCAAAGAGACTAAAATGGTAGAATATTTAACTAAATAAATAAATCAATAAATAAATAAATAAATAAAAATTTGCAAGTATTTCAGAGATGATGCAAAACAGAGTTTTGAGAACATCACAAAATTTGTCATGCAGTAGGAGACATTGATATTACTAATTTGAGACTGAGTTTGAAGTTTTCATAGGTTAGTACTAGGCTAACTGCCCTTGTTTGCGATTTTAAGCATGGCCATTTACCTCATATGAGAATCAAATCATGCACATTGTGTTTGCAAGGTAAAACACCTTAATCATTATACCATCCTCCCTATTAGATAGAAATTTATAAGATATTTAGCTGTTTTTTTCCACAAAATTAAAAAAACATGTGATACACAGACCTGAGAATGTCATTCTTATAGTGACATACTCAATTTTCACATCAAAAGCTTTAGTGTAGTCATTGACGGACTTTTCTAACTGAATAAAAAATCTTACCCAGAATGCAGCACTGATGTTTCCCTAATTATAGTTTGTTTTTATAATACCATGTATTATATGGATTATCCAGTTTCACAAAATGTGCAGCATACCATAGCTGTAGTATCATATTAGTGTGTGTGACAGTGCACTTCTTTAACATGGGTGATGTGGAGCTAATGAACTGCTAACCTTGAGAAATGACTTCAGCTAATAATATGTTAAAACACAGTACAAACTGCAGATTTTAAAATGCAATATGTGCTATTAAATTCAATGGTAAATGCAATGTTTTCTTCAAAGGTAGGCACATTTTGGATCCCTTTGGTCAAAGAAATGTATTCTATAGCAATTGCACTGTTATGGGAACATTTTGTCTTCATTTTACAGACTGACTGTCTTATTTCAAATAACACTTGTAATTTACCAAGGCATTTCATCATTTTTGTTACATGTTTGAAAGCACACATCATGCTGTTGTGGTGTTTTTGCCCACGTGAGAACATTTCAGCCTTTCATCAATATGCATGGGAATTTCCAAAGCAAAATGTTGAGTAAATATGAAAAAAAATTGTAAGAAATACTCATCTCAATACTATGTAATTAATTAGTATTTAAAATAGGTCCATACTAGTTGGTGAAGGCTTAATCTTCAACAGAACATTTACAAAACATATCTGTTCAGATGCAGTGAGTAGCTGGATCTGAAAGGAAAAAAAATCTGAAATTTCTCTTGTGAAAAGCTACACTTTGTTCAGATATAATTAATCACAAATTCTACAAAGATGTAGCAGGGTTAATTCAGTGATGCGAGTGCAAGCCCTGAAATCCCACACAGGTTCTTTCTATTCCAAGTAAGTGTCGCACTATCACTTCTCCCACCAGATGTAGGGGTTACACAAAACTATTGTGGAATCATATGTTCCAGTCTTCAGATTGCGACCTATTGTGGATCATGTGTTCCAGTCTTCAGATTGTGACCTGTTGTGGAATCATATGTTCCAGTCTTCAGATTGTGACCTATTGTGCATCATATGTTCCAGTCTTCAGATTGTGACCTATTGTGCATCATATGTTCCAGTCTTCAGATTGTGACCTATTGTGCAAAATATGTTTCAATCTTCAGATTGTGACCTATTGTGCATCATATGTTTCAGTCTTCAGATTGTGACCTATTGTGCATCATATGTTCCAGTCTTCAGATTGTGACCTATTGTGGATCATGTGTTCCAGTCTTCAGATTGTGACCAATTGTGGATCATGTGTTCCAGTCTGCAGATTGTGACCTATTGTGCAAAATATGTTTCAATCTTCAGATTGTGACCTATTGTGCATCATATGTTTCAGTCTTCAGATTGTGACCTATTGTGGATCATGTGTTCCAGTCTGCAGATTGTGACCTATTGTGCATCATATGTTCCAGTCTTCAGATTGTGACCTATTGTGCATCATATGTTCCAGTCTTCAGATTGTGACCTATTGTGGCTCATGTGTTCCAGTCTTCAGATTGTGACCTGTTGTGCATCATGTGTTCCAGTCTTCAGATTGTGATCTATTGTGGCTCATGTGTTCCAGTCTTCAGATTGTGACTTGTTGTGGCTCATGTGTTCCATTCTTCAGATTGTGACCTGCCATGTACTCTTGCCATTCCCAAACAAGATGTAGTAGTACACAATGAATACTACTGTACTTTGTGCATTAAGGTCAGGCAGGCAGAGCATGAAGTGCTATCTTATGATCCAAATCAGGAAAATCCTGCTCCTTGATTATAGTGCCTAGCAACCCAGGCATGGTGACCACAGTGCTGTGAGATGTTGAGTGGAGGTGATTCTGTCATGCCTGTGTCATGCCGTAGAATGTTATTAGCAAGATCTTACACAGACCGTGTGTGTATCTGTTGAGAAAAAGGAGAAACGGCCTGGACGTCTTGAAGGTTTTCTCTTGCAGTACTCATCCCACCAAGGATGTAATTCTTCTTGAATCATAAACGGAGCCATGAAGTAATGCACAACTTCACTCCTTCCAGCATATAGATTGCTGCTGTTATTTCTGCAGCAGGTAGGACCGTTAAGGCAAGTATGGTTTTATTTTTCTTCTTGAGGTCCACAGTGCACAAGTTATTTTATGCAAAGTTCAGTTTGCTGCAGACATCTCCACAGGATTTGGAACAAGTGAAAATTCTTAATTCTAGATATCAAAAACTGTTATGACATGGTGATTATAGTCAGTGACCCGTCTGCAAGAGAGTCACTATTTATTTGTATTTCATGACTGGGCATGTCCAACATTGTAGTGACTATTTTCAGTAGAATCCAAGGAAGAAAAGGTTTAGGCAAAGAATAAGGCTAATAAGCAATCAGCTCACAATACATAGAGATAAGGGACAGGGTGAACGCTAGGTGGGCAGTCAGATTTAAAAAAAATAACACATTATAGATAGACAAAAGATAAAGTGAATGCTAAGTAATTCATTGGAGGCAAGCAGTAATATGGCAGATGATTCGTATGGATTATTACTACAAAGATTAATAGACATTGCTGGTACTTCCAAATCAGCCATGCAGCACATAGACCAGTTGATATAGAGTAGATCTTGCGTGAGAAACACCCCATCCATAGGCCACCAGTCAATGTTTTCAGATTTCTTTGTCAGCATCACTGCTGCCTGAGTGTTGTCCTCAAAATACACACATGTACCAGATAAAAAGCACAGCCTGCTTCACAAGAAAACACTCCAGGTGAACAGGAGCGTACAAGAACAGAGCTTCCTAGTTTTCTTCTGAAGGGCAACACTACTGTAAACTTCATTTGACTTGTGAACAGCTCTATGAGATTCCAAAAAGACATGGCTGTGTTTCAGCATAGTCACTCTTCAGAGTGATATTTGTTGTGGTTGAAGATTGCGTATTTCTTTTATTTCAGAGTTCCATTACTTCTGTGGAATGACTTGTACTTGCAACATTTACAATGAGTAGGCATTTGTGGAGTCTCTTGGGAACACTAATGATGTTTATAATACAAAGCTGTACAATACCAGCCTGTATCCTGCAGCGATGGAAAAGGTCGTCTGAAGCAGAGGGTGGGTCATAGTGAAAACATGTAATGTGAAGTAGCTGACATGGGGTGCCAGGCTTGTGGGGGCAACTTACTGTTCTTGCAGCTTGAACAGTTTTAATAAACATGACATTATGACAACAGTGTAGAGTACTGCATTTTATATGAGAGTGACCAGCATTTGCTAGTGTGGTTTATTTCTCTGTTGTTATATGCATTAGTGAATTGCTGTACACTGATAATGTCATTCAGTGATGTTCTGCTGCACACAACCTTAGGGTTGAGGATGCTTGTTGTGCTTTTAATGCTCATGACTTGTATCTGTAATACATAAAACTTAGTCTTCCCTACATGTCAATATGCCACATTTTACACGATTATGAATCATGGGTTTTGACAGTGACAGTCACTTGGGTACCCAATATATACTTGGGACCTTTATAGATATGCAACAGTGTATTCAGGTTTACCTTAGGAAACTTGGACTTAAAAATTGTATAAGGGTCTGGTGTGTGGTTTTAACACATACCATCCCTGTGTAATTGTAGACCATGTTCATAAATCCTACCTAGTGTCATCTGAGACTGCATGACATGCAAACAGAACAACATTTTGACACTGTGTTAATGTTTTATGCTTGCCTGACATGGATTTTTTCACAAAGTATAAGACCCTGAAGCTGCATTGTTCTTCATAGGCTAACACTGGTGGATACTCCAGGAGTGTTGGCATGGCTGCATTGTCCTTTGTAGGCTAACACTGGTGGATTTTCCAGGAGTGTTGGCATAGCTGCATTGTCCTTCATAGGCTAACACTGGTGGATATTCCAGGAGTGTTGGCATGTTTCCACCAGCATTTCAGAGTTGGTTGATACTGCCAGCTGCAGCAGCATGATTTCCCACTGTAGTCCTTCATGAAAGTATAACCTAAATGATTTTCAGGGGTGTGTGACAATTACATAGAAAAATGAGGGCCTGGGAGAGGAAATTGGCAACTCTGTGCAAGAGAAATGCATTACAAAAATGTTCTTTATGTGCTGTATGTATAGACTTGTAATCAGCAATAGGCATAATAGTTAGTGTACTAAAAATTTATTTATATCCGATTAGTTTAATAAAATTTGTTTAGTAGTTTTCTTGCATGAACCAGGTAGAAGGGGGCATTTTACTAACCAGTCATATTCTACAGTATAATTTGCTATGCAGCTTAATAATGACTATTGAAAAAGAAATAACTATAATGAACAGGTCTAACACAGTCAAAAATTGTAGTAGTGAGCAAATTAAATATAGATACTGCTGTGCCAATATCATGCCCTGGCAAGAAACAGAATGAGGAACCAACTGATGATTTTGTTTTGCTAGCAGGCACAGCAGTTAGTTTACTGTTCTCTTATAGCTTAATCGAGGTAAACTTTTTATGAACTAGTACAGCAAGAATGTGCCAAAACTGGGCACTGATAAGTGAAGAATGTGCCTCCTTTATGGTTATACTACCACCAAAGTAGTTCAAGTGTCTGCACATTCATAGTACTAGTTGTTTCACTACGCACAGAATCCCAATATAATCTGTGATGCAGAATAGCAATGGAACGGGACAGGCACCATAGCACATACTGCATGGGAACTGGTAGCAGTTTTCTGAAATGTGTAATAATATCATAGTAATACAAATGTTTTTGAATAAGTGGTTAACCTTGTCTCATACACTGCTATTTGTTAGTGCACTAGATACAATATCATACTTGTGTGTTTGAAAGCAAAATAACCCTTCTCAGCACTACATATCATGGCACCAACACAAGGTGAACTTATGATATTTCTTCTGTCTGTTGTTCACTCGAGAAGAGAATGGTTGTCTAAAAGATAACTGTCTGACTCCTATTTCTTCAATCGTGTGCCTTTAAATTTAAGATTTTAGGAATACAAAGAGATGTGCTTTTAATGTTTGGTCAAGTTGAAATACTTGTTATAAATGTGTAATCTTGTTACTTTATGAACAAAACTCTTATCAGAACAATACACATTTCTTCCTTTCTTCCTCACTTTGCTGATGACAGCTGGAATGAACGTGGATGTGAAGCAGATTCCAGTCACTGATATGTTTTTCTGGATAGACCTTGTTGAATAGGAATGGAGACCACTACATTTTAGTATTGCATGGAATAGTACTCCTCCTTTGGTAATGACAGACTAACATCAGAGGTAGAATTAGCATTGCATGGAATAGTACTCCTTTGGTAATGACAGACTAACATCAGAGGTAGAATTAGCATTGCATGGAATAGTACTCCTTTGGTAATGACAGACTAACATCAGAGGTAGAATTAGCATTGCATGGAATAGTACTCCTTTGGTAATGACAGATTAACATCAGAGGTAGAATTAGCATTGCATGGAATAGTACTCCTCCTTCGGTAATGACAGAGTAAAATCAGACATAGAATTAATAAGATTAGCTGTGTATGGGAGTGTCATGATCCTTACCTATGAGGAAGGCATGGGTAGCTGGTCAGATTTTCAATCACAGTACTTGGACCAGTGAACTGTCCCAAGGTTCAGATGAACAACATGATGCTGTAATTAATCAGTAAAATGGAGGTCAGCATTAAACTTCCATAAGAATATCAGCAGGTATTACAAATTTAACTGCAGTATTCAATGGAAACGTCATCGTTACGGCACAGCTTTGGAGTTTGCTGCCATCATCATGCCCGTTTAGTGCACCTTAGAGTCAATAATTTCTTTATGAGCAGTTGACTTACAGTTGATAGTAAATCACAATTGCTCATTAACTCATTTTCCTGTAATGTCTATGCAAATGTAGAATTTTTTTTTTTGAGGGAAAGGAGGAACTCCCCACTTAAGTGCAAACCAGTCTCTCACATATAGCAATGTATACTTCAGGTTTTTTTTGTTAATATGTTTACATCTACCTACAGTATATTAGTTGAATTGTGCATTGTCTTTTAGTTAACTGTGTAATGTCTTCTGCAACATGTTGTTTTCTTGTTATTTTTTTGGAGTTGTCTCCTCAAGACTCCACTAAAAATGAGACTTCACATCTCAACATTTCTGGTTTACACGTGTAAATAAATACTGTAGTTCAGCTCCACTCCAAGCCACTATTCATCACTGACAAATGTCTGTTGCTTTTGCTCAAATTGATAAAGCAGTAAATGTAGCTGCTTTGCCATCTCTTGCTATTTTTGTGTGTCATTCTACATTTTTACTCATGAATGAGATGGGCAGCGACAGTCACAGACATTGTCCACAGTGCATAGCAAAATGCAGGATCGATTAAGTCTCAGTCACAAGACCGTTGAGCATGTTTCTAAAAAATGTGATTACCTGTATGATGATGTGGCATCTATGTGAAAGGTGTGGCAATTCAAATAACACACTTGCTAGGAGCCTGGGACGGCCCACTAAACACAAGTGTCCCTTTGCAAGAGCAGCCCAGGAGTACTGTTGGATGAATTAACTCACCAAAGTCACAGAAGACCGTTGAAGGCTGACGAAATTAAAGCATGTACTACAGGAAGCAGTGTTAACTCTCATACCCTTACTCCTCTACACTGAACGCTAGACAAATGGCCGTAGCCCACACACACCACATTTAACATGTGTTTCCGCAAATAACAAGGTACATTAAAAAGGTACTCATACTTAAAGTATTAACAATAAATTTAATAGAATTCATGCTGACTAGTTTATTTACAGGTAAGTAATTACCACACCATCAACATTCAACAGAAAAGGAAATTAAGGATCACATCCAAAGTGCAGGGCTCATATAATGATTCTCCTGTGTACTGTAATCCGTTTAATTCTGGTACTCCATAAGTACACTGGTCCTTCAGTAGTTTTTAGTCTTGGAGTCAGGGGCACTAGTCTATTTATTTGCCCCAAAGCACTGTCTGCTTAAGTGACCTGCTTAAGAACAAGACATAAATAAGTGGCAAAATCAGAGATGTTCTGTGAAACGGGTTCCAGATAATAGTAGACTACTGTAAATTACTTAAAAAGTTAACAGAACAACAGGTTTTATATCACTGTATATTTTATGAACCACAAAACTATGAAACTCTGTGAATGATGTTAACAGGCCGTCATCCTCAGTTATTGGGGGAAAAAAGGCAAAAGTAGGCCTGGTATCTGGTGAGGAGGATTAAGGCTCTTGCTTCTCATAATTAAGATTCAGGGTTTAAATTTGAACAAGTCACTTAACTAGATTGTGTCCCCTATCTGGGACATTACAAACATACACACTCACACGCTTCTGTACTGCGAAATGCAAATGTTTCTTGAAGTCCTTATATCTTGCGGAATTTTATTCCAGCCAAGCCCTAGGCAGCCACCTAAGTTGCATTGTGCTATATCTGACTCTGCTGATGCCTTCAGAATGAATTGCAGTAGCCTGTACTTTAATTTAAGTAATGGGGTATTGTGGATTCATTCTTTGTCATCAAGGCAGGATTTTCAGTTCTGTGAAAAATAAAATGCTAAAGCAACACACTTTTTGCACCAAAATCTGTATAATTCTATATTGTATATGGTAAGCAGGCTATATCCAACTCCCAAGGGTTGTTACTTACTCGGGAACTTGAGCAATATACCTAAATTGTGCACTCTTGTCATGTTCCCACAGTAACCATGACTGCAGCACTCAGCCATGTGCTTTTCACACACCTGCAACAATGTTGCCACAATACCAGTACTGTTCATCCTTTGCAGGGTATACATGCTGCTATGATCTTTACTCCTTCCCTACTGCATCATACCTGCTGTGCCAACTAGTAACACACACACACACACACACACACACACACACACACACACACACACACACACACACACACACACATATGCCATGTCACATGGTTCAACACAGTTTGAAGCTACTTGCATGTCATAATCCACGCCTGTGTACCGGGTCACATTACTGTCTCATTATTGTCTTCTATTCAGTGACTATTGGCCCAGTTCCAAAAGACTTCATATCAGTGTAATCTACTTCCTCCAGTGTATTACACTGGAGTAAAGTCAGTTACACTGAGAGCAGGTCTTTTGAGTCTGACCCCAGTGTAAGCCTATTTATAGATAGGCCTTGCACTGAAGTCAGTCACTTACACCAACAACAAGTCTTTTGGAATTAGGGCAGGCTTACACCAGAGTAAGTCACTTACACTGAGAACAACTCTTTTGGACTCTGGCCCTATGTCATTGTTCTGCTATAGTTCAACTAAGCTGTATCCTAATGGTTCAGAGCAGCTACAGAGTATTGAGTTATAGCAGCAGTGCTGTGTATCTCGGGTCTCTTTTGGACAGATGCATGCATGTGTTTAACCTATATATGTCTTCTGGATGGACTAAAAAATATTTGTTGGGATATACAAGCCGATATATGGGTGTTAATGTGTGTGCTTATCTGTTGCCTCATGTCTGGGTACTTATACCATATCACTGGAAACTTCATTACCCCACCTAGCTTTCTGGGTGACATGACATGTCTCTTAAACAGATATCTGGCTTAGAGTTGTAGAGCACCATCTGATGACATCATCAGTACATAACAGTGTTATTCATACTGATTTACTAATATGCAACAGGCAGACCTGGTGCATAGTAACATATATCAGATACAAATGCAATCCTAGAATTCCATTTCTTCTCGAAAAAGCTGTTAGCGTTTTTCTCAGTTTTGTTCTTAGATAAAATGGCTACAAATCCTACCCAATACCTCTTGTGAAGATCCACTATAACTTTTGCTTATTCAGATTCATGTGGACATGTATTTATGTGTGATATAACATTCTAATGTTTGACTTATCTGGGTGCATGTCAGCTGCTACTGAATTAATCAACAATGTAGTAATCCATAACATATTTTTCCTAATCGAGACAAGACCATTGAGTGTCATTTAGCACTGCTGATGTAGAGCTGCTACAGACTGGGAACTGACTGGCAACTAGATTAAAGTGTTGACCACACCCACTCACTGCTTGTGCCTTAAGCAGCCACCCATCTCAACCTGCTCTTGATACAGCTTTGACCGTTGTATTAAGTGTCTACTGATGTAGCTTATACATGTAATCATTGAAGGTTTCCCATTGCTGTGTCCTCTTTATATAGTCATTGCTAGTTGGCAACATCTTACTCCCCTAGTCACCCCGAAAAATTGTTTTGGGTCACAGGGTTTCATGATGTCATCATAATCCAATGAACATATATTTCATGTTTTTGCTTTCTGTACTGTAAAATGAACCCTAGAAGGTACATGATCACGGACTTAAAAACGTACAACTTTCTCTTTCACATCAGATGCAAAGCTTGAGAGGTCACTTTTGATACCACCCTTGCATGTTTCAGTCACATGGTGCAAGAATATACATCTTTGACCTGTTTTTTTTTTTTTTTTTTTTTTTTTAAGCTGCTTCTGTTTCCCATTTATATATTGTATGATCTTGTGAGTTGCTATGTTGCTGTCACCCCCCCCCCCTCAAAAATGCACTGTACTTATGAAATGAATAAATAATGCTGACTGAATGAATGCACTGCTGATTAGGAAAGAATGGAACTTTTAACCACTTAGTCACATTTGGCATCTGTCTGTATTAATTATTAAAAATGGATGCAGAGCACGGAGCCCCTTTATTGATATTCAGTTAAAGGTAAAGCATTTTGCCTCTGCTGTCTGTGCTGCTGCTAAGTTTGAAGAGCACTGAAGGAGAGCTGCAGGCCCTGAAGCCCTGTTATTTTCTGGCAGTAGGTTCTAATATCAAATGATCAGTCAAATAATTAGATGCTAGAGTAGACGAAGGACTTGAAGTTTGAGCAGTATAGTAATCCTCCTCAAGTTCTTCACTTAAACAGCAGGTATGAATAGCAATTCAAAACACTGAAACGAGGAGGCTGCATAAACATTCACTTCCTCCAGTGCAAAGCAGTGCTATACACTTCACCCTATCTAACCTAATATTCATAATAGCTGCACAAACTAAACTGATATTCATCCCCTGGACTCCACATATCATGTTTGTTTAATGTATTTTCTCTGGCTGGAGTGGTATGAGTTCATGTTGTAAGATAACACTGTGGTCGTCAAAAAACAGCAAGTGCAAAATACATGATGTTTATTGCAAGACCCTTTCCTGCAGTATGATTCCTTATCCATGGTGGTTGTCTACCCTTATGGACTATAGTCTAGACCAGGCATGGGCAAACTATGGCCCGGGGGCCACATGCGGCCCGTTAAACGTTTTGATTCGGCCCGCCAAACTTGAAAAAATTTAATAAATTAACCTTGTTAATGTTTTATTTCCCCTGCAATTCTGATGTTTCCTCACTAGATGGCGTACACTAGATATATTGGCTTTGTTGAGGTGAAGCGTAGGCCTGTTACTCCACGTTTGCACTTTACCCTTTGACCCACCGCCCCTCTATGAAGATGAGCGGACCCAAGAAAAGGAAAGTGGACAGAGAATGTCGAGTGTTCAGTAAGGAGTGGACAACTAAATATTTTTTCACTGAACACCGATCATCTGCTGTTTGCCTGATATGCCAAGAAACTGTGGCGGTTTTTAAAGAGTATAATATTAGCCGTCACTTTGCCACAAAGCACGCTAATTATGCTAGCAAGCTGTCAACAAAAGAACGGGAAGCTGCTGCTGAGAAGGTGGCAACTAATTTGAAGGCTCAGCAAAGTTTTTTTCACCGTCAAACTGCCATTCAAGAGTCAAGTACCAAGGCCAGTTTTATGCTTTCATTCAAAATAGCAAAGGCCAGCAAACCACAAATTGAATAAAAGGAACAAGACAAGTACATCTGCATCTCCTACCATTTTTGAAAAAAAAGACAGTCAGGAGGAGAGTGATGGTGATATCCTGAAGGATAACAGAACTTTCAGTGCTTTAAAATAAAATGGTCATTTATTTGATTTTCAGTGTTTAAAGACTCATTTCGAAGTCAGAGATTTTATTGCAATGCTTTTCTTCATTTTCATTGGAAATTAAAGCACATGTTTTCTCCATATCCCAAGATGTGTATTTTTCCCCCAATGAGGTGATGTTTTCAAAGCATGCCATCTATCTGCTCCTGTTCCGGCCCCTTTGTCAAATGTTAGAACTCAATGTGGGCCACGAATCAAAAAGTTTGCCCACCCCTGGTCTAGACCCTTCAGGATATTCCCAAAATGGACCTGGATTCTTCACCTCCCCAGACCCCAGCCTAATGTATGACCAAAATGTGTAAGCACCTACAACAGACATTTGTTTTTCAAAGTTTTCAACTGCAGTATCAAAAGGGTACTAAGAACACTATTTAATGTCTGAGGCTTTGAGAGACCACTTAGTTAAAAAGGTTTCATGGCAGATAGCCCCATATTGGGGAAAAAAACAATGACAGCCTTTTTTTTCGTAGTCCACATCCAAGGTCAGACTCCTGCCCTTCCATCACCTGCCTTAGCCTGTGCTACTTTTGATTATAAGAAATTTGAAGGCAAGTTGGTGGGCATGTGGCACAGGATCAAAGCTCTGGTGGCCCAAACATCTACTTTAGGAGTGGCTCCCACAGCAGGCAAAGAGAAAGAGAGGGGGATCCCGTCCCAAGATTCCTTAGATGCAGATATGGATGAGGAAAGCTTAGCATATTTAACACAGATATCCTTACCTTTTTGCTGCAACACCAATGACAAAGAAACCAGATTGTCAAGCTCAACAATAAAAGGGGTTTCCTTCAGTGAAAACTTAATTTTATAAGGCTGCATTTTAAAAGGGGCTCAAAAAGAAGTTTGGGGCATTATAATAGAGAAACCGAGGTAATTGACTGAAACTCCATATTTTAATCCTTTATTAGTGTATTCAGAAGTGGATCCATGGAATGCAACTCTCCTTGCCCAAAGCCCCACAGCATTGAGAAGCGGTAGTGTGTGCAAGACACTTGTAAATAGTACAAACCTGCCAAATGATCTAGCAGTAGTTTTCCTGGATACTGCAAGGGGATCAACATACTGCATAACAATGAGGACAGGAGAATACTGCACCAAGAAATGGGTTTATACCTCATCCAGCTTAACTTTTACTGCTATAAATTAGTATCAGTGCATTAACCTGAAGGAAAACTCCCAGATGAAGCCATAAGGACAGGATCTGTTGAGTGATCCAAATGATTGTGAAAGTGTGCCACAGAGAGGGAGGGGTTATAATGCAACTGATGCCAAGAATTAAGCCTCTTTTGGATGATGTTAAGGATTAGCTGTTGAAAACCCTGCTGGATAAGAACCTGCTATCTGTACTATATCAAAGTAAAAGGAATAGAGGATTGTGTATGACTGTGTCAGACATTGTTGTCTAAGAGGCAGACAAGAAGGTTAGTATTACAGATTTTTACTGAGAAGACTGAGACAGTATAAGAAAAATGTTTGAAACTATCTCAAAAGGTTAGTGATGATCAGCTGCTAGACAACAGCCCCAATATGTTTTTTATGGTTAACTATGTTTCTTATACTTAGATAAGAGCAAGGGAGGGAATTACAAAGTGCTGACTCAACAGTTGCAGTTTTCTAATACTGGAGTAAAATTCATAAGAAGAGACAGAATCACCCAAGTCATCTAATAGTCTAAGCTAAGAGTTGCCAGTGTGAATATTTAGGTGACATTTTGAATATTTTTCAACAACCTTACATGCATAATTCTTTGTATTGTACTTGGAATGCCAAAGATCCATTGGAAAAAAAAACTGCAGAGCCTTATTTGGTCTACTGATAAGTATTGGGTAACACTAAATATATGTGCCCTGTATACTTCTGCTCCATTTGAGTGTAGTTTTATTGCATTATCCAAAAGACTTAAATATTCATGAAAAAAAATGTTTGGGAAGCACTTAATTTCTGCTTTCTCCCAAGCGCTTTTAATTTAATGACTGTGGATAATTTACACAAGTGAGTACATCAAAGGGTTCACCTTTTCCATAGGTTAAATTCAAACAATTGCATTAAGAGATTACTACAGGTATACAAGGAGAATATTGTTTTCGTTATTGTTCCCATGACACACATGACTTGCTGCTTATTGGCAGGGGAGATGTTAGGCATTCTTTACATTCTCTTGATTGGTTGAGGAACAGTAATATGGTCATTACATGTAGTTATAAAACTTGTGACAGAAATATTACAGTTCTGGAACTGCATTTGGTGGATAATGTAGGGAAGCTAGTGGTCAATAGTATTTATCGTAAACTGATATACTCATATTTTACATAGCGCAAATAACCACCCATTAAACCTTTTTAGTTAATTTCCATACAGTGAAGTAAAGTTGTTAAAAATTTAATTTTTGTGCAGTTGCAATATTTTCCTTTCAAGAACCTTCTAAGGTAGTTCTTAGACTGCAGAGCAGAAGTTATTCATTACAACTTTTGCCCAACATTTTGTATGCTGTTAGTCCCCACTGCCTGTCAACTAATAGCCCATCCTGGCCAACTGATCCATTCATTTCCCATCGCTGGGTTGAGGATGAATGGGCAAGTAGCATTATTTACATAGCCATTAGGTGTGGTTCTAGGGATTTTAATTAATCCTACATTATCCTATGGACGCCCAACTTCCTTAGCTAAACAGGGACATGCAGTGGGCTGTCTAACCTGATTGGCCTTCATTTCCACAAGGGATATTGGCAGGAAGCTGTGCTGCCCCTTCTCCTCATGCACAGGAAGTGGAACAAGTTTTAAGTTTTAAAATGATTTTTAATTGCCCACTACCCTACCCACTTCCCAGGAAAGGCAAGCAGTAAACACACCTACACTACTCTCCTTCTGTATCTAGATTCTCCAGCGCTGGGGCCACTAATCAAACTCCATTTACTTAGTAGCTGTAAGAGCTCCATTCCTCTCCTTCATGGAGCCAGACTTCTGACAGTCATGTTACAGAAGGTTTGTGTAAATCAGGAAACAATGTTTTTCTGAGGAGTCACACTGGCAGGAGTTATTCGTATTATATTCATAAGGACTGTATATAGGGAATCACTATATTTCTGTTACATTTTATAATTTCTGGCATAAGAAGTAAGTAACACTAATTATAAAATTAAAAAGTTTTATTTACTGGCAGTATATGGGAACAGGTTTTACCTTTTAAATTTAGTATGTCTTATTCCAGCACAAAAAAGTTAGGTTATCTTCCAATAAAAGCACATCTGGAGGTTTCCCATTTCCTGCATAAGAAAAAGGTGAATTCAGATGTCAACACTGCTACTTTTGTAAACATATATTTACATGGGACCATTATAATACTGAAACAGAATTTCAAAATGATTTCTAAACACAGTTTTTCTACAAGTATGAATATTTATAACCTGTAGCAGAAGCCATATAAATGATTTAGCAAAAGGAAGCGACATTTATAATTAGATACAACATGGACAACCCCTCAGGCTTGGATTCTTATGCTCTATGGAAACATTAATTTGCTTAATAGTGATTGATTGACTGATGTCTGTTTCCCCCCACTGGATGTTCTAACATGTTGGCTCAGTATAAACCATTGATTTTTATGTGTTATGAGTATTTTTTTTTCAAAAACATTTTTATTTTGTTTTCATTATAAACATACACAAATGTACATATAACAAATACAAGAAAACCGTAAAACTATTTACAATATTTACATTCATCCATGATAAACAATCATTTTATCTATGAGACGCTATCAGTATTTGTTCAAAAGGTTTTCCAGTTTTTGTCATGCTGTTTTTTATGAGTAATGTTATGAGTTCTATAACAAATGGTTTGCAGTTCTTTTTTACAAACAACTTTTGCTAAATTAATAAAATCTTTAAACATCAAATTTTGTTTACTTTTTCAGTTCAAAGTAGCAACTTTTTGGGCAATTGCAAGAATTGACCAGAGTAAGTGAATCTGAGATTTAGGTATTACATTAGGTATATGAACATTGAATAGGATTAGTGAGTTAGAAATATGACAGTAATCAGACCATAAAGCATTTACAAAATATCTGAAGTCTTCCTAGTGTTGAACATTTCTAGATTCAATGAACATGTGAACCCAGTTGGCCTCTAGTAATTCATCACATTTCCAACATTTACTTTCACTGTTTTTGAGTAAAAGATTTATTTTATGTGGAGTATAGAAACTCCTATTCATAAATTTCCATGTATACATTCTCCAACATAATGAAGAAGAGGTACCATACGTAGACTTCAGTAACACTTTTTTTATTCATCAGATATTTGTTCTCCATTAATCTTTACATAGTAATTCCAAAACTCTGAGTCAAACTTTAGTGTGTCTTCTCTTAGTATCTTATAGATCGGTGAGGTACTTAATTTTTGAGTGTCTGTCTTTTCAAGACAACTAATAAAAAGCTGAATCAAACTAGGTATAGATTCAGTCTCTAGGTTGATTGATACTCTCATTTTGTTTTTTATTAACTGCCTTCCTTTAATTTTTTCTTTAATTTTTGCATTGCATTGATGTTGAAAGAATCTAAAGGAAAGAAGATTTCAGAGTTGAGGAGCATAGATCATGAAGAATGGATGTGGTTAGTTCCTTAGATAAGGAACATAAGATTAGACTGGGGAACAGATTTTTTAGATTTTGCTCTGCAACTTAAAGTTGAGGGGATGGGGGTGCCACATTGGGCGATGGCACTGGGTGCCAGAATAGCTATTGATATCTCTGCCAAGTACTGCCTTGATCATTTTCGAATTAATGGTATGCAACCTCAGATCCAAATACTACAAACTGAACCTTTATTCCTTTTTTCTTCACTGTCACGTGTTCATCCAGAAGCTTTACTTTTATTTTTACTATCACCACAGAATTGTATCCATCTGCCAGAGTAAAAATTACAGACCCTTCCTTCTCCACACTCTTGTAGAGTATAAGAGATATTACCTTTGCTCTGTCAACAGTAAAAGAAAATTGTCACTTCCAATAGTAAGTTAAGTGACAAATCCCTCATAGAGACTTCTGCACACTGCGTTTGTTCTACCTGGGCCTGGATCACAACGTGCCTAAATGTCCCCAGTGTGTTCACCTTAATTCAAGAGCCATTAATCATAGATCAGAGTCCCTTGAGAAGTTTTAGAGAAAGTGTGTGTCAGAGGCCCATGTATGCTATGTTATTCTACAGTCATGCTGAGATGGAGTTTCCTCATAAAATGGAGTAGCATAGAAAGACATGGTGCTGAAGAATAGCCCACCGGTGTTGGGTAGTCCACCCAGGCATGTGATTGTCAAAGGGAGAGAGATGCGTTTGCAGTCCCCTCCGACAGAATGTGTGCCTGAGACCTCTCGTGAGAGGCTTCTGGAATCCACCACACTGTCGGCCCTTCAGCATCCATTTAAGTTGAAGTTCTTAGGGTATCAGGTGGGTCTGGAGTCACTTGGTAGACACCAGCTTCTAATTCCAATACCAGACCAACAGATGGGGAGGCCACAATCCCCTCAGCAGACTGGGTACAGGCTACAGCTATCTGCCTGCCTGCAGCCTGGACCAATGACAAATGTTGCCACACTCAAGACCAGCCCCAAGGCTAAATATAAAAAGGCTGTTTCCAGCTTGCCCAAGCCTAGGCCTTCTATCTCTCAGCCACTTCAAACCTACTCCTGTAGGACCTTGTCAGGTTAGCCAAGGATCACATAGATTCTGTGAGATTCAAACAGGCATGAATTTTCTATCAGGAACTTCTCCTGCTAAAAAGAAAAGGGACCTCCCCCAAGAGTCTTCAGATTCCTGTGACATGCATGAAAAGGAGTTGGCTTATGTGGACCAGATATCCTCAGGGTCACAAGCCAACTCTGAGTCAAATGAAAACCTTACCTCAGCTTCACCACCTGTTGATTTTTCTTTTGGAGAGACTCTCCACAAGATGAATTGAGTCCTTCAGTTCAGTGGTTCATGATTACCCTCAATCTAAGGAAAGATTAGTAGAATATCTTAGGCTTTCTGAAGATAAACTAATGGATATTCCTTCAGTTCTAGAGGCTGTGGATCACATTATTCAAGACACTTCCCAAGTAGCCTGATCTCCGGACTCCTGCCCCCAGGAAACCTGACTTTTTACAGGGACCTGGACTCTCATAAGTAGCTGTTTAAAAACCCTGTTGCAGATCTTGAGGTGGTTTACTTAGGACCAGGGGAAACCAAAGGCAACATTTCTAATGACCCCTTGCATAATGATAAAGAATGGGCAGGTTTGATAAAGTGTACATTATCAGCTACCCTAGCCATGAAAGCTTTAAATTGCCAGTTACAACATGGTTAAATTCTTGGAATCTCTCCTGGACCAGATAAAACAGAAGCCAGAAATGATAGAAGAGAGTTCTCCTTTAAGAATTGTTAGAACTCTGTGAAACAGATTGCAAAACATTCTTTACTTTAGGGGGTTTGATGCTTTTGAAGCATTAAGCAGGGCATCTGCATCAGGGTCTATAATCAGTAGAGATGCTTGGCTACAGGAATGGTCTCTTCCTGATCATGGTAAATAAGTTCTTGATGCTCCACTAGAAAAGAAATTTCTGTTTGGAGCAAATGCTCAACTATATTTAAGAAACTGGAGGATAAGGCTAAGTCATTATAAGCTATCAAGGACTATCTGCAGGTTCAGCCTCAACGTTTGGTAGGAATTACCAGCAAATTCCTGGTCCTTTCTTACCACATAACCAAGACCAAGGAGCTTATGAATTAGGAGAGAAAGACAGCAAAGAAGGTGATAAGCTAAACAAGGATCCAGACCTAATAGACCCCCCCCAAGGTCCAACAGGGAACAGCTATGACTCAATATCACCCCACATACCCCCCTTAAATCCCACCCCTACTGAGACTCCTCTTCCTCCAACAAAGACTGAAGGCAGGCTTTCCCTCTTCCTAAAGGAAGGAGACAAAACATTAACCAGGACTGTGATGTAACATGTTTGTACAGCTATAGTAAGTCTTAGTAAAAGGTTTGATAAAAAACATGCATATGGTACACACTGTATATATTTTTTGTTATCCACTCTGTATTGGTACATCATTAAAAGCTTGTGTATTTTTTGGCATCTCCCCACCAACTAAATACTTTTTTTTAAAAAAGGATAATAAAATAAACTGAAACACAGATCACATTTCCAGTTCAATGCAAAATAATTGAAAAGAAGAACATGTAACTTTGTACATACTGCACATACAAAAAACACACAAAGAACATCCTAAAACAAAATTACTCAAATACATTGGCCTTCTAAAAATGATTATCATTCTGACTGGAATGGAAAATATAACAAAAGAGAAAAACAAAAACTAACCACAAGTAGCTAATCAGAAATGGCATTACTGGCAAAATGGTTCACATCTCTAAAATCAAGTCTATCTAAAAGTAAACTAACCAAATTATAAAACTAACAGATCCTAATATAGCCATATCTAGAATACTAAACTATATCAAAATAATGAACTGATATTATAAAGAGAATTAAAATTTAATTTAGAAAAGCAAGAGAAAACCACCTAAGAGAAACTGCAATAATCATAATGGCTGCATACAAATTGTGGTTTGCTTTCCTACCAAGGCCCACAGGTATCTCTTCTGTTCCCAAAGGGTAACTCAGGAAGGCTCAGACCTAGGTTAAGCTTCTTCAAAAACAGGACCCCATAGAACCAATTCCTCCCAAAGAATTAAGAACAGAGTACTACATGAGTCTTCCTAGTGCCAAGAAAAGAAGGAACCCGGATGCCAGTTCTAGACCTGTCAAGACTAAAGAGGTTGTTAGCTGTCAACAATTTCAAGGTACTTACTCTGCAATGGCCCATACCCAAGCTTTCACCTCAGGAATTCATGGTCACTCTGACTCTGAATGATGCCTGCATCCACCTACCCACAGCAAAGGAATACAGAGGATATCTCTTCTTCAGTTTACATCATCTACCCTTACCTAGAAAGTTGCTTCAACCAAGCAAGTTCTGTGAAGGTGCTGGAAAGCTTCTCTTCACTTCACCATTAACTGCCTTTCAAACCTGGGACTCTCCCTAAACTTAAAGAAATCCATTATCATGCCCAGAAACAGGCTGGTATTTCTGGGATCCCGGCTGGACACAGAAAGACAAACTGCCATTCTTCCTCAGTAAAAGATTGTTTTTCTAACACAGTATTTCAGAATGCTAGCTCAACAGGATTTGGTGTTAGAAAGAGAAATCCTGAGAGCTCTGGGTTACATAGCTTCCTGCATTCAAACGGTCCTCCTGGCAAAGCTTCACATGAGTAATATATATTGGTTCCTGAGGAATGTATGACATCAGCACACACACCCTCTAAACTACAAGATACAGCTTCTCCCCTGCCTGAAAAGCGAATTGTAATAGTGGCTAGAACATTGCCTAAAGATCAAAAGTCCCTTTCCAGTGTTAGGGAAAAAATGATGACTTCAGATGTACTCTTAAATAGTAGAAAAAACACGTTCAGTTCCAACGCAGAGGCAGGAGACAATGATGAAATCCAGAGTATTAAAACACGATGATATTTATTAGATGAAACACAGGGATGAGCGCTTTCGCGTAACAATACGCTTCTTCAGATCACCACACAAAGAGTAACAACTATATTTATACATATTTAATTATCTTAGATGGTCCAATTAATTCAAACCCTCCAATGAACAACTAAGGAGAGATTATTCACAGGAGGTTAACCCTCTGTGAACCAAGACACAATAATGTAACCACTTCAAACTTTCAAGTCAGATTATCTAATGCGGTTGTATATATATGTATACATATTCAGATAAAACACATTCAAATAAAAATATATATTCAAATGAGAATGTGTATATATAAAATGTATAAAATGTACATATAAAATAAATACAATGAATAACTCAATAGCTATGAAAATATAAACATAAATAAATATGTATGAATATGAGATATAAAAACTTCATATTAATTTGATCTAGCCAGGCATAATCATCCAAAAGCAGAAAAACTAATATGCTATATGAATATTTAATATAAACTGGCTTATCAATAAATATATGTATATATATAGATATAAATAGGTAGATAAAAATAAAGATAAAAATAAAACATATGCAGCAAAGTATGGCATAGAATCTAAAAGTAGACCATAATTCATAGTGTGAAAATGTATATCTACCTAATACCTGATGTAAATATCTTATTATCTACGGGTCTTTAATATGGAACGCAAAGAAACGTATGTATTTAGGCCCGGTGGATAATGAGCTCTTAGTCTAAATATCCACTCCAGTTCTTTTTGTTCCAGGTAACTCAGATAGTCACCTTTCCTCTGCCCAGGTGGTACAATCTGAAGTACTCTGAACTCAAAGCCATGATCATTATGGCTAGAAATATGTTTAGCCAAGGCATTCAGCATATTCTTTTCCTTATGTCATATACATGGTCATAAATCGTTGTTTAAAACTCCTTTTAGTCATGCCTCGTAAAATGCTGTACATGTATGGCATTTAGCTAAATAAACTAGCCCCGAGGTATTACAGTCTGCATAGAACCTAGGGCTAAAGGAGAAGTCTAACACTGGATGTATGAAATCTTGTTCCCTAGATATGTATCCACAGTAGTTACACCTTCTACAAGGATATGTTCCCCTTTCTCCTGACATTACCTCTGTCAATGAAAAATTAATCTTACTTGTGTCATGATCTATGCATAGGATCCTTTTAGGTTTTATTATTCCTATACATAAAACCAGGGCTGGGGCCTACTATATCTGATGTTCTATCATCCAATGTTAAGACTCCCCAATGTCTAGAGATAATTCTCCTAATTGTCGCACTGTCATTTGTATAGGTAGTAACAAACATGGTTCTATCATGAGTCATTGTCATTTTAGGAGCTAATTTATTAGCAGCCGTAATCCCAGAAGGCATGTGATAATCAGCATCGTATGTCTCTCCCAGTACTTCTATTTTAACCTGATTAATTAACTTAATATCATAGCCTCTTTCCACAAAAATTAACTCCATCTCTTTCACCTGGAGCTTTAGGTCCATAGGGTCTCTACAGACTTCTCTATGACTTCAGATGTACCTCGGGGTTCCCAGCACAAGTGGGAAAAGCCTTCCTTCAAAGTCATATCAACTTGAAAAAAATGATGACAGGTTACATAGGCATGATGGCATTCAAACAAATATGGAAACCAGGCAGCCTTTTCTTAAACACAGACACCACCATGATGCTGTGATACATAAACATGAAAGTAGACACTCCACCCCACTCTGCTGCCTGGCAGTGCAACTCTGGGTGGAAGCACAAAGGATGAGGTTGCACCTAACAGCACAGTATCTTCCAGAAGAAGACAACAATCTGGCAGAGCATCTGTTTAAGTCTGTTACAGACCCCATGGATGCCAAAAAATACACATTCAAGAAAATTACAGGAAAATGAGTTGTGCAATAAGTAGAACTTTTTTTTGCCTGCACAGAAAATGGGCAGTTAAAGTATTGTTTTAGGGCCTAAGACAACTGGGCCTGGAGGACAGATGCCTTCTCTTTCTCATGGACAGGTCTATTTCTGTATGCTTTCCCTCCATTACCTGTCATTCTCAGTTACTTGTAAAAATCAGGGAGGGAAGAGACCCTTCTGGTCAAGGCATTAATGGTTCCCTCAGTTACACAACTTATAAGACAAGAACCTTGGTTGCTACTGCAGGAGGTAGAACAACTGACAAAAAAAAAAAAAAACGAGTCACCATTCACCCCAACTTGAACACACTGAAGCTGGCAGCCTGGATAATATAATCATTATTCCTCAGAGCCACCTGTTAGACAAGGATGTCCTACTTGTTTTGAAAGAGGTTAGAAGATTCATTGTATGCTGCAGGACCAATGGCAAACAACATGTGAACTATTCTGTGCAGCTTTTCACCGAGGGTCTGTTACTTATCTATTAAAATTCATATCTCTGGTATAACTGCTTACTTACTAGTGCTGTCCCTTTTGTTTTCTCAACCTATGATGAAACAGCCGGGGCTAAAGGTGGAGGTGTCTTGATATGTATCAGTAACAAGCATACCTTTAGTTTGTCTAAACAGGGTGATGCACTGGCATTTCTCCATGTGCAAATCACCATAGAGAACATCCCACAGCATATACTACTTAGCTATAGGTCACCCTCCATGTTCCAAGAAACTCTCAGCACATACTTATACATACTAGTGGAGACACTTACTATCCAAACACCCTAATCATGGGGACCTTTAATTACCTATCTATAGACTACACAGCCTCAAATCACCAGTCACAGAGATTTCTGGACTTTGTAAATATAAACACCCTAGTCCAATTAGTGCATATGGCTATTAGAGGTGCTAACATACTGGACCTTGTACTGATAAATATGGGAGAATGCTGCATTCCCTGTGTCATATCCTCCCTGGTAAGGTCTAGCCATAGAGTAGTCTCAATCAAAATCAACTCTGGGACCCCAGTAAACCCAGTAACAGGAACTGTTCAAAGGCAAACTACCTTTTATTTAGCGATAGTTTCTCAAAATTCAATGAGTCTCCAAACCCAGAGAACACAACAGCCTGTGCAGAATTGTTCACAGAAACCCTGTACAACCGTGTCAGTGGTGGAGTAGAGGCTGTTGTGCCTACCAGAACTAAGTGGCATAACAAATTAAACAGGATATACAACAAAAGAAAAAAGAACATGGTTAAGATCAGGAAGTCTAACGCCAATAAAGATAAAAATTCTCTCATCAAACTAAACATGCAACTAAGAGGGATAATTAAGTCCAGTAAAGCCAATTTCAAGGTTTCCTCCTAGGAAAAAGACAACAGTAAAACTTTATTCAGCTATGTCATAAACCTGAAAGGCAGCACACAACAGTGTACTGAACTGATGGCTAATAGTGCCACATTCACTGCATCAGGCAATATATTTAATCCTTTAGGTAACAAATTCAGTTCCAACTTTACCCCTAACTCATCCTGAGCCACCCCCCAAGAAACACCATTAAATATAATCCCTCCAACTGTAAAGAAAGAGCATGTCCTGACTGCGCTAAGACCAAGAACTCAGCCTCAGTGGGACCTGATAATATCCCAGGATGCCTCCTGAATAGTCTAAAATGCAACTTATCAGGGCCACTGGAGTCACTGTTTAACTGTAGTTTTAAAACAGCCTTTGTGCCATGAGAATGGAGGATTGTAATGGTCATCTCCCTTCACAAGGCTGAACCATCAACAGCTCCTGGAAACTGCATACCCGTTATTCTGACTAGTCTTATTTGCAAAGCCATGGAAAGAAGCATCATGGAAATGATTAACAAAGACATTGGAGACGTCCAGACACTGGATCCATCCCAGTTTGGCTTCAAAGGAAGGTCATGCCCACTGAATCTGGTGGACAACTTTGAAAATGTCCCCAAGGCAATGGATGAGGGTATAGTGGTGCATACTGCCTACCTTGATCTGGCTAAAGTATTTGATACAGTACCTCACTTGGGTATTGTTAAACTTACAGAATTAAGCATAAACCCCTAAATAACATGTAGAATAGTCAGCTGGCTCACAGATAGGACCCAGCAGGCTAAGATCAGTAAGACCACCTCCACAATCGGCTGGTCATCAGTGGAATCCCACAGGGCTCTGTGTTGACCCACTTCTCTTTGTCATTTACTTCTTGGCAGTCAAAGCCAATGTGAAAGGTCTCTGTCTGACCAGGTTCGCAGAGGACTGCAAACTGTTGCAGTCATAAAATCCTCCCAAGATGCAATGACCCTGCATATAGGTTTAACACAGACAAATGACTGGTGCCTGTCATAAAACTCAATGCTAGGAAATGCATTATAGTACTTTTTCAGAAGTAGGCCACCCCAGGAAACTACATCATTGATAAAACACCCCTAAGAGTTGACTCAGTAGTCAGGGATCTGGGCACTCCTGTAGATAGTAACCTAGCCTTTGACCACCTTGTTCAAGATAGTAAGAAAATCATTCTATGTTGCTCATCATCTAAATAAAGAGATGGCATCTAGGTCCAGTGAAGTCCTCATCAGACCCATTACAGAGTATAATGCCCCCATCAGTATGTACCTTACCAAACACATGCAGAAAAAGGAATTTCTGCAAGGTTTCTTACAAAAAAATAAATGGCTTAAACACAATATCCTATGTGGTCACATCAAAGCCCCATCTCTATACTCCTACAGACTACAGGGAAGTGATTATACCTGGTTTACAAGGCATCCTGGTCCCTGTCCTAACCTGAGAAATCAGAAATTCAACCCGGTCTGGCTTCTGTGTCTCTGATGGACAGAGGCAGACAGTAAAACATGGGTAAGCAAAAATCATCCCCTATATAAATGTCTAAAACATAAAACTTGTGTGTCACATTGGGGTTGCGCGTCAGGCTTAAAAAGGCCTTGGGGTTCATTAGCCTAGTATACACCTATGAACCTAAGGTAGCCCAGGAGAGACCTCAGTTCTGTATAAGCAAAAAGTACAGTTGTGTAAAATTTTCACATATCAGTAGATGTCCTTTTCGTCACTGTTGTGCATCCAGAAGGAGAAAGAAAAAGGGGGAGGGGGGAGGCAGCGAGCGAATACTGCAACATCGAGGAAGAGGACATCTACTGTTATGTTAAGATTTTACAAAACTGTACTATGTCCTTCCATATCACTGTTGCAGTATTCCTTACATTAGGGAGAGTACAAAAGCTCAGGAGGAAAGTTGGGAGAAGGAGGAAGGTCCAAGCAGAGTCCTCAAGAAAGCCATGCAGGATAACCCTGGCAAGTCCAGCTCTAGCCCTGGAAACCATAGCCACCTAATAGTGGCTGGTAAAAGTATGCACAGAAGTCCAAGTAGCTGCCTCAAGGATGGAGTTAGTATTCAGTCCCTTGATAAAAGCACCAGAAGAAGCCACATCCTTGGTAGAATGAGCCTTAACAGTAGATTGGCTTTTTCTATGAAAATCATAACAAAAGAAAGTGATCTTAGACATCCAGGAAGAAACAGTTTGCTTAGAAACAGCCAAACCTAAAGATCTAGGATGAAAGGAAACAAAAAAATTGCTCAGATTTATGAATGCCTTTTGTCTTATCTAAATATCTGAGTTGCCTATGCAAATCCAGGGTGTGAAGAACCATCTTAATAGCAGACTGCGGAGAAGGGGAAAAAAGTGGGCGAATAAATAGGTCGACTAAAAGACAACTTGTTATCCACCTTGAGTATAAAGGAAGGATTACTGTGAAGAGACACCCTGTCCTGATGAAAAACTAAAAAAGGAGGAACAGCCATTCTAAAGGGATCCAGTATCTGTCTGCCTGGGACGACATGATCGACAGACCTCTGCTTTGCCAGAGACGGCCTGCATCCATCACCCCTGGGATTCCAGGTACTGGCTAAGGCTGTTGTTACCCCTATAATGCCTTTTTTAGGCAGTGTTCCAAAGACCAAAATTCCACTGTAACAGTTGCAAACAAATGCAATCTGAGGGTCATGCAGCTCAATGCTAGAAGTCTAAATCACAAGATGCACTCGCTCGAAGCCCTCTTCAAAATGGAAAAGGTCGAAATCTATGCTGTAACAGAGACCTGGTTTAAAGAGGTAGAAAGCACCCCTGCGCTCATTCCTTACCTTTCAGCCCCAGAATGCGTCTGGAAGCTCCAAAGGCAGTGGTGTCTCCATATTCTTAAAGGATACCCACACCTCTAGACTGGTAGCCCAGCATAATGATTCCAAGATACTTCAGATACAACTAACACTGGGTAAGATGGTGATACAAGTCATAGCCTGCTACAGATCCCCAAACATGTCCCTAGACTCATGCCAGCTTCCTAAGCACCCTGGAATCTGTCAAGGTCCAACCCAATACTCTCATACTGGGTGACTTCAACTACCCTTCCATCAGCTGGGAAAACTATTCAAGTACCAATGTTGGAGGCCCAACGCTTTCTGGAATTTATCATTTCCAATGCCCTGGACTAGCTCATTCTGACCCCCACTAGAGGAAGCAACATCCTCGACCTGGTTATCACCAACATGGGAGACAGTTGCTCCACACCTATAGTCAGTTCCTCCCTGGTTAAATCTGACCACAAACTGATCACCATGGAAATCTCCATCTCACCTACCCCCCCCCCCCCCCGCTAAGGTGACCACCCTGAAAAACTACTCTAAAGCCAACTTTGGGCACTTAAAAGCAGAGATGGGTAATGTCTCGGCACCCATTCCAATGGAAAATAGCTGCATGACTGCCAAATCATACACCAGTGCACTGTACGAGTATGTACACAAATGCATGGGCCTCGCCATACCAAATAGATCTAAGACGCTCTCCTCCAAAAAAGGAAGCCAATCTGGTGGTCCCCAGCCATCAGTAAACTCTACAACCGAAGGAAGAACTGTTGCAGAAAAAAATGAAGTCAAAAGGCTGTAAAACCTCCCTTATCAGTCTCAACAAAAAGCTGAGATCCCTTATAAAATTCTCTAAAGCCAGCTATGAAGGCAGAATTGCGGCTGACACTAAAAACAACCACAGAGCCTTTTATAGCTATATCAAAAACCTCAAAGGCAATACCCACATTTGCTCTGAGATATTGCACAATGGCACCTCCTATACTGAGCCAACAGATATAGCCAACATACTGGCTGACAGATTCAGTGCCAACTTTACTGCCCCCCCCCCCACAAGGGCCCTTTCACAATACCAGATGAAAGCTCGGTACCCACCATTTCTGTGGCACAGGTAAAAGCTGCATTGTCCAAAGCCAAGAATACAGTATCCATGGGACCTGATAATATCGCTGGCTGCATCCTGCATGAGCTACAAAATGAACTGGCACCACATCTGTGTGGCTTGTTCAATCACAACCTTACCTCAGGCTATGTCCCTAATGAATGGGGCACTGCTGCAGTCATCCCGCTCCATAAAGGGGGAGCAACTACAGACCCTGGGTACTATCGCCTCATTAGCCTGACAAGCCTGGAGCGCATCATCATGGACCTGCTTAACAAAGATATAGGCACTCTTCAAACTCTTGACCCGATACAGTTTGGCTTTGTCAAGGGGAGATCCTACCTGCTAAACCTGGTTGACTTCTTCGAGGCAGTCACCAAGGCTGTAGATGAGGGTAAGGCAATGATTACAGCCTGCCTCAACCTAGCCAAAGCCTTTGATACCATTCCCTACTCAGGTATCATTGATAAACTCACCAAACTAGGCATCAATCCTTACATCGCTAGATGGGTTGCAAATTGGCAAACAGACAGGCCCTCTCCTGTTTGGCATCTACCACTCAGAAGTCCAGGCCAACACAGAAGGACTCTGGCTGACCAAGTTCGCTGATGACTGCAAGCTAGGAGTCATTATCAACTCCCCAAGTGATGCAGACATCCTACAAAAGGGCCTCTCTGAGACCAGTGACTGGTGTCGGAACCATGACCTGAAGCTTAACGCCAAAAACGCATGATCATCCACTTTGGAAAAAACTCAGTTCGCATGAATTACCATGTTGATTTGAGCCCACTGAATACTAAAGGGGCCATAAGAGATCTGGGCACCGAGGTCGACAGCCATCTCACCTTCGACCAACACATTACCACTGTGGTCAGAAAGTCCTTCAATGTGGCGTATCTTATAACCAAAGGTTTCGCATGCAGGAAGAAAGAGGTCATCATCCCTCTCTACTCATCCCTCATTAGACCAGTCATCGAATATAAGGCCCCATTTAGCATGTATCTGACCAGACACCTACAACAGCTGGAGAGGCCCCAAAAGTACTTCACAAAAAGAATCCTAGGCCTTAAACACATGTCCTACATGGACAGACTCAAGAAACTTCAGCTGTTCTCAGTCTCTTATCATCTACTTAGAGGTGATCTCTGCTTAACTTACAAAGCCATGTCCGACCCAGCCCTACTTGAAATGCTACACCTAAATAAATCTCAATCCCCACGCGCCACATGCTCCAGAGATCACAACCTCATTACCACAATTTGCAGAACATGCTGGAGGGACAAATTCATCTCCCAAAGACTGCCCATACTCTGGAATAAGTTTCCCATTCATGTCAAGCAGAGCACCTCATTGGCCCTCTTCAAGAGAAACCTTGACGAGTGGATGGGTAACAAAAGTTCACTCCAGGGATCATTCCAGTTGCACTACTGGATATGGGCACTGTGAACTAACATTGGTTGACACGGTGCCTGGGCATTTTTTTGGGGGGCTAGGCTTGTAAAGGCATCAGGGCCATTAGCCTAGTACACACCTATGAACCTATGAATCTCAGACACCCTTCTAGCTGAAGTAAGGGTCAAAAGAAGAACTGTCTTCCAAGTACAATGCTGTAAGAAAGCTGAACTTCCAGGCTCTAAAGCAGTCAGTGTCAATTTTTCAAAGAACAAAATTAAGGTCCCAGGAAGGAAGAATAGGCTTCCTGGGAGGCCTTATGTGAAGGACATCTTGTTTGATCTCAAGTCTGGAAACCAAAGGGGGAGCCAAAGACAGACAAGCAAAAATAGCTGACAGGTGGGCTTCAACTGATGAATATGCCAGCTCAGTATTGAGCAATTCCCACAAATAGGAGAAACCAAATGAACTTCCACAGAAAGTAGAGCCAGGTTATGAGCAAGACACCAAACAGAAAATCTCTTAAATTTTGATACGTAGTATTTCCCGATAGTGGGTTTCCTGGCCTCCTGCAGAACCTGAAGCATGTCCTTAGAAAAAAAAGGTGCCTAAAAGGGACTACAACCCTATGACCCACAGTGTCAGTTGAACAGTGGACAAGTGGGGAGGGATGAGAGACCCCTTGTCTTATGCGAGACCCTGTGAGGTAATTTGTGAGGATTTCTTTTGGCTAAGTGCAGAAGAAAAGGGAACCAATGCTATCTGGGTTAAAAGGGAGTCACCAACAAGATTTTGGGAGAATCCTGTTCTATCTTGAACAGGACCCTTGGTATGAGAGGAAGGGGAGGGAAGGCGTAGAGAAATATCCCCTTCCAGGAAAATGAGAGGGCATCCACCTTCCAGGCCAGAGGACATGGGACTGTAGTGAAAAAAAGAGGAAGTTGTCTGTTCAGATCTACCCGAGGAGTACCTACTGGTGAACAATGTCCAGAAACACATCTCTATGAAGCAAGCATCCACTTGAGTCTGTGTTATGAACCTGCTCAGAGAGTCTGCCACAGTGTTCTGACCTGAAGGAATAGAAACAGCCTAAAGAGTCACCTGAAACTGGACAGCCAGATCCCAAACTTGAAGAGTTAGTCTGCACAAGAGGTAAGACCGTGCCCATCCCCCCTTGCTTGTTGATGTACAACATCACTGTGGTATTGTCCGTAAAGATTTTTAGGGGTTCTGGAAGGAATAGAGAATGGAAGGCTTGCAGGGCCAGAAGAAGAGCTGTCATCTCTTTTATCTTGATATGGTCTTTCCTTTAGCGAAAATACCAGAGGCCCTGAACCTTCAGAGAGCCAAAGGAGGCTCCTTACCCTGTGACTGAGGCATTCAAAAAGCGGGGATGGGAGGCTGAAAAGGAAGCCCTTGGTTGAGGGGCAGTTGATGAATCCACCACTGAAGCTCTAGCTTGAGACATGGAAGAGGAGGAACTGGAAAGTCCAAAGGATGAAAATATTGAAGCCAGACTGACTTTAGGAACCACTGCAGCTTTCTCATAAGAAACCTGGAAAGAGGAAGCATAGGAATGATGGAAGCAATGAATCCCAGAGCCCTCCCTAACAGTAATCAAAACCTGAAGGAGGAGGGAGTGAAATAAAGCAATCAGAGTTCGAGCCTTGGGAGGAGGCAGAGAAGCCAGCGTAGGAATGGTTTAGAGCCTGCACCCGAGAAAAAAACATGATCCTGAAAAGGAGTCAGAAAGGATTTTTGGAAATTCACTTTAAACTCTAGACTTTGCAGCAGACAAATAACATAGTGAAGATGCAGAAGCAGTGTCTCTGGAGAAGAATTCTAAATGAGCAGGTCGTCCAGATAAGGAAAAATCTGTCTTCCACTCATCCTGCAAAAAACAATCACAGGACTGAGCCATATGATGAAGATCTTGGGACAGTATAGAGGCCAGAGGGAAAAACAGAACTGAAAATGCAAGGAAGAAACAGAGAAATGTAAACATCTCATGAAAAGGGAATGCATAAGAATATTGAGGTAGGCATCCTTGAGATCCAGAGAGACTATGAAAGCCTGAGGCAGAAGAAAAGGAAACTGGATTTGAAGGAAAAACATCTGAAAGGAAGGAACCTTCAAAAAGGTATTGAGCTGGGAAAGATCTAGAATGGATCTCTAGGTGCCTTATTTCCTGGGAACCAGAAACTTTCTTGAATAAAAACGTTCCCCTTTCGAGGTACAGAAACTGCTTGGATGATTCTTTGGGACAAAAGGCTCTGACGAACATCTAAAAAAAAGGGCAGCTGTTCCTGAGGAGGTAGAGGAATGCCCAAAAAAGGGGGAAGGGATTTCCAAACCATGTAATACCCTTCCTGAATGTGGATAGAACCCAAGAATCTTGAGTGATCCTTAACCAATTGCGAAGGGACAAGGAAAGACAGAGATAGAGTAACTTGGCTTAGAAGGGAGGGAAGAAGACATTCGTACAGAACCTTGTCTGTCTGGAAAAAGAGGCTGCTGAGCTGTAGGAGTCTGAGTGGACTTAGCAGAAGGAGCCCTTCTAGCACCCTTTTTACCTCTGGGAATATTGTGAGACTGCCTATGAACAAAGACCGACTTGATAGGATCATTCCCCTGAAATTTGCAAACAGGGGAAACAAAAATATGTTTTAATTCCTGCATAGCCTTACCCTTTTCCTGAAGAGACTTAAAAAGTTCAGCAGCTGCAGAACCACAGAGATTTTTATTGTCAAGAGGAGCATCTGTCAGCTTGGCCTTAATATCATCAGACAGAGGCTGAAGACAAAGCCATGAATACCTCCTTAACACAGAACCAATGGCAGCAGCTCTAAAAGAGGCATCAGCTGCATCACAACTACATTTAATGGAATGGTGAGCAACTTGAGAAGAGAACCCCAACAAAGAGAGCACTGAAGTCTTCCTCCTAGAATCAGGAAGATCTGAAATGACTTGAAAAGCCTGAGATAAAAAGGCCAAAACATACCTAGTCATATGGGTCTCTTAATTCACAGCCTTAAATGCCACAGTTGCAACAGAGAACACCTTCTTATTCAATGTTTCATGCTGTCCTTGTCAAAGGGAAGTAACTTAGTAGAAGGTAAAAGCTTGTAAGGCTTATCAGAAGAAACAGAGATAACAGAAGGGTCAGCAGAGGGGCACTTGTAAAGAAACGTACAGTCATCAGGCACTTTATAAAACTTATCAGGTTTTTTAGGAGCAGGGATCTGGGAATCAGGAGCAGGAGAGGATGCAGAAAGTGTCAACAAAGCAGCTACAACAGGAGGGAAAGCAGAAGGTTTTGGAAACTCCATTTAAAGGAGGTCATAATACCTCTTCTGAACAACCATTTTCGGAAACTCCACCATAAAGGAAACAGTATCCCCAGAGGA
Source organism: Protopterus annectens (assembly GCF_019279795.1). Classification (NCBI taxonomy): domain Eukaryota; kingdom Metazoa; phylum Chordata; order Ceratodontiformes; family Protopteridae; genus Protopterus; species Protopterus annectens. The sequence continues at coordinate 1,025,425,075 of NC_056731.1, read as the reverse complement.
AATCTCCTCAAAGAGAGGAGCCAGACGAATAGAGTCCTCTTCCTCAGAACCATAGTCCAAAGGATAGGGAATCTGGGACTAATAGGCCAAAGATACTGTATCAGCCGATATTTCCTCATCAGAAGAATCCTGCTCCCTAGGCCTCATAAGGGGAGTAGAAGACCAAGGGAGGGCAGGAACAGAAACTCCCTGAGGGGGCTTCAAAGCCGTAAGAGCATTAAACAGACCCTGTATGAAATCCTGCCATTCGTGCCGAGTATCCTTAGGAGCAGAAGAAATATGCTTAGTCTTCTGCTTCCTTTTCAAAGGGACGTCAGTCATAAATATCTTAAGCAGTTTAGACCCCTGCCAACACTCAGCATAGTGGGAATCTGCTCCCTAACAAGAATCTGCGGAACACCCCTAGGCCCTTCAGATATAATCAGCCACAGTTCCCCCTGAACATCCGAAGTGGCCATCTGCAGTGCCTCAGGAGATGTGTGAGAAGCTGGGTCCATGCCGGCCTCTAAAGCGGTCATGACAGACAAATCCAACTGAAGAACCAGCTATTCATCCAGGCTTTCACCAGCATCAAAATAGATGCCCTGTGGAAACGGCATAGTAGAAGAATCTGACCAAACCTTCTTGGCCTTTTTCTTTGCAGACAGCTGACCCTCAGGCCGGGCCGATTCTACCATTGTACCCTGAGCCAATCATTTATGACGTGGTTTCTCTAAGTAAATAGCTAAAGAGGAGCGATGACTATGCAAAATTTTAGGGAAAAATGCTTGGCAAATAGTACGATCGTGAGAATTACCTAAGCAAAACAAACACTAATCATGATAGTCCTTATGGGGAATCTGACTCCTACACTGGCATTTCTCTTTTCTGGGTGACATGTAATCCAACAAAAAATAAAAAAAATAAGATAAGAAAAACCTCAAAGGGCACTTAGCTGAAAATGGCTTGCAGATGAAAGAGGGTTCAGAATGACAATCAGAGATGGACTGACAGAAAAGAAGTTCAGAGGAAAGTACATCCGTAATTCACCTTTATACTCTACGCCATGTGCAGGGTGCATATGTGTGATGTACTGTGTCCCTATTACAACCTAAGGTTTTGTTATACTGGCTGGATGTCAGGCTACCCTTGGCAGGGAATCCCTAGTGTAAGGAATACTGCAACAGTAATATGGAAGGACATGTGAGTGTTTCCACCTTTGAGCCTGCCATCTGTATAATCATCAAATTCTTATTCTGGAAAATAGGCTTCTTAGTAGCCATCACCTCAGCTAGGAGAATCTCGAGTAACAGGCACTAATGTATAAAGAACCCTTCCTCAGGTTTCACCAAGACAGGGTTTCACTGAGAACTAGCCCCACTTTCATACTCAAGGTGGCAACAGCGCTCTCCCTGAATCAGTCTAACTCCCCACTTTTTCCCCACACCCACAGAATGGTGAGGGAGAACCTTACACTCCTTAGATGTACACGGAGAGCTCAGGTTTATTTGAATAAGACAAAAAAAACACAAAGTCAACTGTTTGTGGCCTTTGCTCCTAGCAAATTGTGCAGACCAGTAATTAAACAAACTCTAACTGGATCTCTAACTGTACTGACTTTTAATACAAACACCACTCTAAAAAGTACTTGAACATGTTAGAATTCATTCCGCCAGGGCAACAGCTACAATTGGTGCCTTTATCAGTTGGGCGTCCACACAAAATATTCTGGAGGCAGCCACCTGTCCTCAGTCCACACCTTTTCTCAGCACTATTATTCTGCAGTCCTGCAAGGGGGTCCTATTCTCTGTTCAATATCTATTTTGCTGTCACCCTTCCTACAGCTTTGGAAATCCTTCCAAATAGTCATTACTGCAACAGTGAAACATGCTGAACATAGTACAGTTTTGCCTATGTACCATAAGTCTAGATGTCCAAGTGCTTTCATCTTTGCAGTATCTTTTCCCTCCTTCCTCCTCCTCTGTAATAGCTCTAAACTGCCTTTATAGGTTCATAGGTGTGTACTAGCCTAATGACCACAAGGACTTTTTTAAGTGTAGTCATGTATCCCAAATCTCTGACAAGTTCAGGTACCTTTGATAAGTGTAAGCAGAGGCTTGGGAGGTGAAACATTTACAAGTAGGAACCTGAGAGGTGAACCATTTACAGGCTGCTTGTATTCATTAGAAACGTAGGTGCCAAACCAGGGATGAATTTCCTGGCCCCATCCAGTTGTCCAAGCTGCACTTGAATAGGGCTAGAAAGGAACTCTGCTTCACATGGATGGGAAGAATTTTCCAGAAAAGGGGTTGTCTCTGGGATATGTACCTGTTTCTCCAGCAGGTCCTGTTAATATCACTTGCAAGGTTTAAGTCTTTAGAATAGATGACTGTGGTGTTGTTTGCTTTGTGGATATGCAAGAGGTTGATCAGAATGGGGTCGGAGAATGCCTTGCATGTCAGGCATAGATCTCCCTTCAATAGTCTCTATGAGACAGAATACAGAGATAGAGCCTTGAGGTGGTCTGCATAGAACATGTTACTTGCACCCTTGTATTATTTTAGTGAGAAAGCCCTGTGGACATTACAGTTGTTGGATATGCCTGGTTAGATACATACCAAATGAGGCATTGTACTCAATGATAGGTCTGATGAATGTTGAACACAATGGAACAGTGACTTCTTTGGACCTAGATGCAATACCTTTGTTTATAAGTTGCACAACAGGGAATGATTTCCTCACTACTGTAGACACTTGATGGTCAAAGGCTAGATTACTGTCTGTGCGTATCCCCAAGTCCCTGACTACTTGATCAAATCTTAGAGGTGTGTTATTAATATAATACTTTCCTAGGCTGGATAACTTCCCGAAGGATAATGTCATGCATTTCTTGGCATTTAGTTTTAGTCCATGGCTCTGGCAGCAGTTATTTGCCAATGTCAGCCCTTCCTGGAGAACATTTGTTTAGTGGGTGATTCAATGACAGCTCCTAATTTGTAGTCATCTGCAAATTTAGTCAGACAGAGGCCATTGGCATTGGCCTTGACTTCAATGAAGTAAATGCCAAAATGCAGGGGTCCCAGGACTGATCCCTGCGGGACTCTGTGACTAGCCTATTTGTTGAGATGGACTCACCAATTCTAACTTCATGGGTCCTGTCTGTGAATGAGCTGGCTATTCGCCAGGTAATATAAGGGTTTGTATCTAACCTCTTAAGCTTGTCAGGAATGTCTGAGTGGGGGATTGTGTCAGATGCCTTGACCAGGTCAAGGTAGGCAGTGTGAACCATTTTGCCCTCATCCATTGCTTTGGTGACCTTCTCAAAGAAGTCCACCAGACTGAATAGGCATGGCCTGCCCTTGATAAAACCAGATTGGGTTGGGTCCAGTGTCTGAAGGTTTCCTGTATCATTACTGTGATAATATTTGCCATGGCCTTGCATAGGAGACTAGTGAGACTTACGGGTCTGTAGTTTCCAGGATCTGTAGATGGCACACCATTGTACAGAGGGATGACTGTTGCTGTTCTCCATTCATGAGGCACAAAACCTGTTTGGAGGCTACAGTTTTGAATAGCAATTCCAGTGGGCCTGATAGATCATGTTTCATGCTATTTAGAAGGCATCTGGGATACTGTCTGGGCCCACTGATGCAGTGTTCTTGGCCTTAGAGTGAGTTCCCTAGTGATAGCAGGGGGAATTATATTTGATGGTATTTCCTAATGGAAGGTTGATAAGGAGAGAGGGGTGTTGTTGGAGCTGAAATTCTTGGCCAGTAGGTTTGCTATATCTTCTGGCTGTGTATAAGTAGCTCCATTTATAATGGCTCTGCACACAATTGTGTATTGCCTGTGAGATTGCGGGTATAGCTAAAGAATGCCTTGTGGTTGTCTTTGCCTCGCGAGGCCAAATTTACCTTATATTTGGCTTTGGTAAACTTTATTTGTGCTCCCAGTTGTTTGTTTAATTTGACGAGAGTGTTTTTATCCTGCTGGGTGCTGCACCTCCTAACTTTTGCCATGATTTTCTTCTTTCTGTTGTACAGCCTATTGATATTGTGATTACACCAGGATGGCTTTTTTTTTCTCTTACTTCTGTACTTCTTCCTGGTGGCTACAGCTGCCACTCTGCAGTTGTTAACATGCTTGTATAGGGTTTCTGAGAACACTTCTGTGTGGGCAGCAGTGTTCTCAGGTTTTATGGGGGCTTTAAATTTTGCCATGTTATCAATTAATAGTAGAAAGCTAGCCTTAGAGTAGTTCATGAATATTCCAGGGATAGCTGGGGTTCCACTTTTTTGTATTTCTTCAGAGGAGACAATTTCTTGGTCTGACCTTACCAGAGAAGACATTGTAATAGGGGGTGCGCGCAGCACTCTCCCTTATTGGTGAGGAATAGATCCAGTATGGTTGCACCCCTTGTTGACAATCTGGTCCAGGGAGTATGTGTTTACAAAATCCAGGAATCTCTGTGCCTGTACATTTGGTGTCGTGTATGATTCCCAGTTAATAGTGGGGTAATTAAAGTTGCCCAAAAATATGTTATTAGGTTGGATGGTGTAAGTTTCCAGTATGTTTAAATACATGGTATGGGTTTCCTGGGTCACAGAGAGGGGGGTCTATAGCTTGCAAGGAAGTGGTATTGGATTTTGCCTTTGGTGATTTGAACATGTAGAAGCTCAAGTGCATTGTCCTGTTTGACGAGACTTGAGGTATATTTATTTTTGATGTAAATCGAGAGACCTCCACCTTTAGTCCCTGTATGTGTAGTAGCTGGTCTAAATGTGTGGAAGGAATTATAACCTTGCACTGTTAGTATGCTTTCTGAAGCTTTAAACCATGCATCAGTGACTGCATAGACATCAGCATTCTCTAGGGTGAAGAGAGCTTCTAGATAAGTTTTTTTTGTTTAGACTCCTGGCATTGAGCAGTAACAACTTTAGATTTTTTTGGTTTTGATTTGCTGTGTCAGAATTACTTTCAGTTTGGCATTGCCTAAAACAGGCACTATGAGGAAGGACAATGTTTTAGCAAATAGAGGCCTAGATGGTAGAGGTACAGACCATCCCTGGCAAAGCAGCATGGTCTGTTGAGCATCTCCTTCCGTGCTGACAAATATTGCACCGCCTTAGGGTAACACCAGAAATTAAGCCAATTATTAAAGTTAGTCGTCTTTTGTTCATATTATGGCATCATCCTTAAAATCCTGCTGAAAGTCTGACTTATACCTGTCTGGGACACATATTCCAAGAGCTCCATGATGTCTCTCGTCATGTAGTCTAGGGAGGTACGTCTCGGGTCATTTACTCCCCTATGGATTATAGGCTCATAGGTGTGTACTAGGCTAATGGCCCTGGGGCCTTTACAAGCCTAGCCATAGGATTACCCTGGCATTGTGCCATCCGACCTTAGTTCCCAGTGCCTTTGTCGACTAGAGCCACTGGAGTTATCCCCAGCGTGAATTTTCTATGTCCCATCCACTCATCAAGATTTCTCTTGAAGAGGGTCAATAAGGTTCTCTGCTTGACATGTATGGGAAGTCTATTCATAGCGTGGGCAGTCTCTGGGTTATGAATCTGTCCCTCCAGTACGTTCTGTTGGTTGTGGTAATGAGGTTGAGGTCTCTGGAGCGTGTGGTGTGGAGGGATTGGGATTTCTTTAGATGTAGCATTTCTAATAGAGGTGGGTCAGACATGGCTTTGTAAATCAAGCAGAGATCGCCTCTCAGTAGGCAATATGAGACGAAGAATAGTTTGAGTTTTTTGAGTCTGTCTATCTAGTACAAGTGTTTAAGGCCTAGGATCCTCTTTGTGAGGTACTTTTGCAGCCTCTCCAGTTGTTGCAGGTGTCAATGAGATGTAACACTTAGAAGGACTTTCTGACCACAGTGGCAATGTGGTGATCAAAAGAGAGGTTACTGTCGAACTGTGTTGATCTCTTATAACGCCTTCTGCGTTCAGTGGACTACCATCAATGTGGTAATTCATGGGAACCGGGTTTTTCCCAAAGGGGATAATGACACATTTTTTGGCACTGAGCTTAAGGCCATGCTTCTGACACCAGTCATTGGTCTCAGTGAGGCCATTCTGTAGGATGTCAACATCACTTGGGGAGTTAATATTAGCTCCCAACTTGCAATTGTTTTTGAACCTTGTCAACCATAGTCCCTTTGTGTTGGCCTGGACTTCAGAGAAGTAGATACCAAACAAAAGAGGACCCAGGACCGAACCCTGTGGGACTCCACTCGTGACTAGTCAGCATTCTGACTTGGAGTCAGCTACTTTCACACTGTGGGTTCTGTGAGCCAGTTTGCAACCCACCTAGTGATATAGGGGTTGATGCCTAGCTCAGTGAGTTTTTCTATGATTCCTGAGTTGGGAATGGTATCAAAGGCCTTGGCCAGATCAAGGTAGTCTGTATGAACCACCTTGCCTTCATCCACAACTCTGGTGACTGACTCAAAGAAGTCGACCAAGTTGAGTAGGCATGATCTACTCTTCACAAAACCAAGCTGTGTGGGATCCAGATTGCCTATATCCTTGTTTATTAGGTCCATGATGATGTGTTCCATAGCTTTGCATATCAGACTCGTCAGGCTAATGGGGCAATAGTTCCCAGGGTCTGTAGTCACTCCTCCTTTGTGGAGAGGAATGACTGTAGCAGTGCGCCATTTGGTAGGGACAAAGCCTGAGGTGAGGCTGTGACTGAACAGGGCACACAGGTGAGGTGCCAGTTCACTCTGTAGTTCATGTAGAACACAGCCAGTGATATTTTCAGGTCCCGTAGAAGCTGTGTTCTTGGCCTTGGACAGTGTTGTTTTAACTTGTGCAGCAGTAACACTGGGTGCCTGGAAATCTACTGGTATTGTGATTGGTCCTTTGGGGGGGGGGGGTAAAGTTGGCACTGAATCTGTAGGCCAGTATATTGGCAATATCTGTTGGTTCAGTATAGGAGGTACCATTTTACAGTAGCTCAGAGCAAATCTGGGTATTACCGTGGAGATTCTTTACATAACTATAGAAGGCCATGTGACTGCCTTTACTGTCTGCTGCAATTCTGTTTTCATAGCTAGCTTTAGAGGATTTGAGAAGGGATCTCAACTTTTTGTTGAGGCTGATAAGGGAGTTTTTCCAGTCTTGGGACTTCACCTTATTCCACATCAGTTTCCTCCTCCTGTTGTAGAGTTTGTTTATGGCAGGGGACAACCAGATTGTCTTCCTTTTTTTGGAGGAGAGCATCTTGGTTCTATTGGGTAGGGCGAGATCCGTGCATTTGTGTACGTGTTCTTACAGTGCATTGATGTATGATTCGGCAGTCATGCAACTATTCTCCATTTGCATGGGTGCCATGAAGTTAGTCACCTCTGTTTTTAGAAGCCCAAAGTTAGCTTTGGAGAAGTTTTTCATGGTAGTTACCTTTGTGGGGGGGGGGGGGTGGAGGGGGTGGGAGGGATGTGGATTTCCAAGGTGATTAGTTTGTGGTTGGATCTAACCAGGGAGATGTTGACTATTGGTGTAGAGCAATGGTCACCAGTGTTAGAAATGACCAGGTCACGGATGTTGCTACCTCTAGTGGGGGTAAGAATGCCCTCATCCAGGGTACCAGAATTAATGAACTCCAGGAAACGTTGGGCAAGTGTATTAGTCCATAAGTAGTTTTCCCAGTTAATGGAGGGTAGTTGACGTCGCCTAGTATGAGCATGTTAGGTTGGACCCTGATATTCTCCAGGGTGCTTAGGAATGTGGAGTGTGAATCTTACGACATGGTTGGGGACCTACAGCAGGTTACAGTCTGAATCGCTCTCTTACCCAGTGTTAGCTGCATCTGAAGTATCTCGGATGTGTTATGTTGGGCTACCAGTCTGGAGGTGTGCGAATATGGAAACACCAACGCCTTTAGAGCTTCGGTCCAAGTTCTGTGGCCAAAAGGTGTGGAAGGAGTTACAGCCTGGTAGTGTAGGTGTGTGACTGAGTCATACTGATATTTGGGTGTGTGTGTGTAATGTTGTGGATCCTGGGCCTTGATAAGCAACTGACCATAACTTTCTCCTTACTCAGCCTGGTGAGAGGGATATCAGTGTGTCTCACATTGGAGTTTCCAATGACTAGAAGGTTGCATTCTGTGGTGGCTTTCCTTATGGGTTTAGAAGTAGAGGCTCCATGAGATGTGGTTGTATGTGTTGATGTGAGTGTTGTTTTGAAAAAGTGCATTCAGGGTTGCTGAGGGTGTTACATTTAAGTGCCTCAGCATACGTGGATCTATGTGTCTGCTTTGAATTGTGTGTGATGGCTGCAGCATATGCACTACTGACAATCCGACTGATATTAGGAGTACTTTTATGTGAGAGATCTGCCTCCAGTGACATTGGTAAATACATGTCTCACATACCATATCAGTTTGTTTGAGAATTAATTGGTTGTCAGTAAACGTGAGCAATTTCTACTTTACTTCATGATGCCCATATCCACCAATCTGGTAAAAAAAAGATGGTGGGAAAGTTTATATCCATGTCAACAGACCCTTTTTTATACATTAGCCAGTTGGAGTGAGAATATAAAGTAATGTCAGGACTGTTTAGTTTGCAGCTCTGGGGACAGTGCTTGTCACTGCAAACTAGTTGTCCTGTGTGCAACTAGGCATTTTGCAACTAGGTATTTGTTAAATTTCTGTGGTACTTTTACAAGAAAATGTAATCTCAGGGTGCCTGTGACTATACAGGGCATTGCAAAACACTTGAGGGGAAACTAATCAGCAGAGCCTGATTCATGGATAAAGTATTTAGACAAATATTCTGAAGTTATAAGCAAATAAAGCAGTTCTTACTGTCTTTTAGGTCCCCTGACTTTTCGCTACACCTTCAGGCCTTTTTTACCCTAATTGTGCTACTAGTATAGGGATAATAGATTGGGGCACCAGGCTTGTAAGGGCAAGAAAGACCTGAGAAAATAGTACAATTTGATGACCCATATATCCTGACATCCGAGAGGAGGGTGTCCTGACCAGGTGGAGGAGAATAAATCTCTGGAATATAGGCTAAGGGCTTCCACAGTAGGAAATCCTAAGGATTTATTACTGCAACAGTGAAGACACATGAACATCTACATTTATGATAAGTCTTCACAGTTGTGCTTTGTACTATCTGTGGGAGATCTATCATTTAATACAGTTATGTGTATGTATATATAAACACACGTACAGACACATCAACACCATTTTTTATTATTGTTCTGGTACTCTCAACAATTTTCTCCATCCTTCTCAGTCACTGTACTATTGCTTAATATTATTTACAATTCCCACATCAAAGTTTTCTAGTTTTGAATTGCTCAAGAAGCTTTTTACCTCTTACACTTTCACTGGGTCCCCTTCTTTAACTGTTGAGATACCTCTTAAATTTTCATGCTATCAAATAATTGGAATGAACTGCACATTTCTGGAGTATAATACTACTCATAACACTAGATTTAAACTAAAAGGGAAAGGTCTTGAGTCAATAATAATTTTCTTTTGCTTTCACACTTTCAGAAAATGATCATGCACTGTGGACAATGTGCCTTAGTTTCCAGTTCAGGACAGATGCTGGAATCACAGAAAGGGGAAGAGATTGACAACGCTGAGTGTGTATTACGAATGAACAATGCTCCCACAGTAGGCTATGAAACTGATGTGGGTAAAAGGACAACGTTGCGCATGGTCTCACATACTAGTGTTCCCCTGTTGTTGCGCAATTCGAACTATTATTTCAACCAATCAGGAGAGACAGTGTATGTCATCTGGGGGCCCAACAGACAAATGAACCAGAACTCCAACACAAATACCTATGGTCGTCTTGCAAAGGCCAAGCAAAAATATCCAAGTGCACAGATGTACTTTCTGACAGAAGAGAAGATGGCATTTTGTGATAAAACATTTGCTATTGAAACTGGAAAAGACAGGTAAGAGAATATGCTTTTCTCACCAAAAGAACTATTCATAAAATGTATAAGAAAGCATAAGCTTTACACTTGGTCAGTTAGTACACTCCTACAGATTTTGTTAAAAAAAAAAAATCTATGAACTATTTTCGGTTCAAATGACATTCTCAAACCAGTAACTGTAAATTTTTATAGTCGTATAACAAAACGTCTGTGAAGGTGACAGAAAAAGTAGCTCCTATATACATTTTGGAACAGTAGGATTTTTTTTTTTGGTTTATACCTCATTTTTCTGCATTTGTTTGTTTATTCATTTTGGTAGCATATGCAGATATGTCTGACTTCCTTATAACTGTAAATGGTAATAGTTTCCATAAACTAGCAATACCTCCTGGACTGTTCTAATGCAGTGGTTAAATGTATATAATTTTGTTTTCTCCTTGGCATGAATGTCATCTTGTTTCTGCAGTACAAGGTCATGGGCACGTGTTCTGTGGAAGTTAAACTCAAAACTACATATAATTTGTTTTGTCACCTTGAGAACTCCCTGAGCTGTTTACAATTATATGATGCAGGTTAAATGTAAAGAAATTGGTATTTGACATGCGTTAAGACATTAGCTCTCAACTCTGACTGATATTTCTTCATAATTTTTTCCAATGTTCCTAGTAAAACTTTTTGATTTTCTTGTAAATTACTAAGGGTTACAGTCGGTCAGTAATGCCAGACATTAAAATAATCATAGTACTTATTACTCAGAAAATGCAAACTGATGTTAAATGTGTTACTGTATTAACTTTTTAGTGAATGAGAGTAATATTTAGAAATTGCAGTTGATTTAGGGTCTTTGTTCATCATCATTTTTGGCTTAGTCAGAAATTTGTGAGCAAAGAAGTTGTGAGGTATGTTTTAGACATTTCATGACTTAAGATAAACTTAAGTAGAAACCATCTGGGCTGATACTGTTGTAGAGTTGGCCATGTAAGAATCTGTGTGATAAAGGCATACTCAGATAAGTGTAAGGCGCCTTAGAGTTGAGCTTTCATCTGATGGCAGTTTAAAGTTTCATCAGCTTAATATCTTTCCAAAATACACTAACTTAATTGCTTTTTTTGGGCTGACATCATTACCAAATATAATATAATGTTTTCTTCAGAGGAGTCTGATGACGTGATGCTTTTTAGTTACAAAATGTAATGATCTGTCAGCATGACCAATCTCAGTGAAAGCCAAGTAGAACTACTGGGTCTTTGTGCACGTTCCAGCCACCCTCCTTAATGATCAAATGGAAGAATGCTTCCCACACTTCTGATTCCCCTGAACAGCCATAGCCTTTCTACAAGAACCTTCTCAGTGATGAATGAGGCACAATCAAAAGAAAATTGTCAAGTATTTCTAGTCCACCTTCTTGTCGTCAAGACCATGCAAAACGATCAAAAGGTCACAAAGTGTGCTGATACGTCTCTGAAGTCTCCCCTTAAATGGCAGAGATTATCACAACTGATTCCCTTTTTGGTAGTATAAGAATTCCAACGTGTTTTCCTTCCAAAAGGTGTGAGGAAAACTGCTTCCAGTTCCGTTCAGTAAACGGATTAAAGTATCTGGTGGCAAATATTACTCTGTAGTTGATGCAACACTTTGTACCACTCAAACCCATCCAACAATCTCCATAGCTGAATAGCACATAACAGTAGTTAAACTCTTCTCAGTGGCTGATGTCCTAGATAAACAATTTTCATACACTCCTAGTAAGAAAAAACTACCAACTTGAAAGTATGCGGAATATTTTGTGTTCTGCTTGAGTATTCTTTTATCTGGGCTACAAAGTCCCTACAGAGTTCACCATCTGACAGTTCTGCATTCTGGGTTTAGTGTACTGTGTGAACCTTAAAGTTACCCCTGAACTTATTCAAGTCATTATAATATTAGGCCCAACAATCAGAAGAAAATTGGAACAAGCCGATGGCTCCAGAGTCAGTATATTATTATTATATTATAATAATTTTAAAAGTGATTGTTACTGTCTTACAACTTGCAGAGATGCATGAAAGTAATAAATGTGATCACCATATATTGACTGTCATTTGGAAATCCTTTTATCTAACCAAACTGATAATCTGTGGTATGCCTACAAAGCCCAAAGAAGTTATGATCCTTCCGTACTCCCCTCTCATTAGGCCAATAATCAAGTATAATGCCACCTTTGACGCATACTCGTCTAATCATATAACTTAGCTTGAGAAACTGCAGCATTTCCTTAATGAAGACAATCATGTGCATGTTTTCCATGAGCTACAGTGACTGCCTTAAAGCACTCAGTCTGTTTTCAGTTTCTTACAGTCTTGAGAGTGGGCCTCTGTCTTACCTACAGAGCCTCAAAGATCCAATCTTATGTGACCTCCTGCAAATCTTCAAAACAACCACCACCCTAAACACTAGTTCAAGAGATTTAAAAATATAAATAAGATCTGCAACAGACTAGATCTCTCTCTGTCTCTCACAGAATTCCTATTTTATGAAATAGACTTTTCATGGATATAAAACAAGAGAGCTCCAACTCTCGCTTTAAGCTTAACCTGGAAGAATAAATGGCAATCATAAATACACCCTGGGTCTTGTCCATCTGGACTTCATTAAAAAGAGTCAAGGTTACGTATTTATAGAATCCCAGAATTTTTTTTAAATAAACTTTGTTGCACAAATAATCAGTCTGTCACATTCTTTTAACAAAATGGGTTAACTTCATCAAAACTAAGATTCATTATACAATGTACATCCTGTATACATAGCCACAGATCATGTGAATATGAGAAAACCTAGGTAAAATATATGATTCAAATAATCGTAATTATATAATAATCCAAATAATGCAATCTAAATCCATGCAGTATATTAAATGTATAACCTATACTGTAGCTGAAAAGTTTGTTTATAAACATAAACCCATATAATTAAAACACTTAATGCTAAGGCATCCATTTAATCAAAGACTATATCCTGCATTTTTTATTTGAACAACCAGACTTTCACTGATCGCCAACATAATGAGCACATAAAAGTTCAAATGGCCAAATGATAAAACAGCAACTATAACTACACTCCACTGTGCTTCTATAACAGCAACAATGTTACAATATTATCAGGAGCAAACAGTCAAAGTAGAAGCACAGAAAGTACAAGGTAACTGGGCCCAGTGGCCATTTACAGCTTGCCACTACCCACCCATAGACCTTAACAACAGGCCACTTGTACCAGGGCTGAATTTGTGGATACCCATCACTTGCTTAATTTGGAGAGAGAATTTGTTCCAGAGAAGGAGTAAGCATTGCATGATGGATGTTTAACTCCATCATGTTCTGTTTATTTACTGAAGCAGGTTTAGATCCCTGGTTTTAGTGATAATGGGACTGTTAGATCATTCCATGACACTTGTAATAACTATGTTCTTGTTCTCAGCAGATATTTCCCATAGAAGGACTTATGTTATAAATTCAGTTACTGTAGTAAGTTATTGTTTGGTACCAGTAGCAGAAGTGTAATACACAAGCATGATTTCTGTATAATACTTTTGCCATTATACAATGATTACTTTTTAGTGTCCCCTACCATGTACCATGCTGTGTCCTGATGTCTCTCCTTAAGCTTCACAGCAAGGTGGAACTAACTGTATTCCTGGTAAACCTCTGTCTTTATAGTAAAGGAGGCTTTTGCACATTAGCTTACCCTTTACTCCACCTTTTGTGCACAGAGTGAAATGACGCAAATGAAGTTCATGTATACACTACCATATGTACACCCTCCAAACTAATTTACATGTACTTTCCCTGTACTTATTGTCTGTTTGACCATGAATCCCTGACTACTATTGTGGGACATAGCCTGGCAGGAAACATATTCTCCTTCAGGATGGGTGAAGCAGTATTTTCTCACCTGCCCCAGTTAGGTTCATATTTTACAGAACTTAGTATTTAATGCAAGTGCCATGGTAGGAAAACAGGAAGATGTTCAAGAGTCTGAGCTCAATGGTAACCTTGTAAAGACTTTTCATTTGTGTTATACAGAAGTCTGTCATGTATCCTGCTGTTACTGTGACTACACTGTTACTTTGGTTATGGCCAGAGATGTAGGTGTGCATCTTCAGTGGAAGGTGTGGCTAACATTTTCCCACCCAAATGAATAACTTTGGAACAAGATTCGTAATGCTGTTTCTTGGAATATGTGCTGTTCAGTTAACCCACTCAAAACCTGGTCAATAACCTCTTGCAGAGGAAACAGGTCATCACCACTGTGGATGGAGACACAGGTCATCACCACTGTGAATGGAGAAATAGACCATCACCACTGTGGGTGGAGAAACAGGTCCTCACCAATGTGGATGGAGACACAGGTCATCACCACTGTGAATGGAGAAATAGACCATCACCACTGTGGATGGAGACACAGGTCATCACCACTGTGAATGGAGAAATAGACCATCACCACTGTGGGTGGAGAAACAGGTCCTCACCACTGTGGATGGAGACATAGGTCATCACCACTGTGAATGGAGAAATAGACCATCACCACTGTGGATGGAGACACAGGTCATCACCACTGTGAATGGAGAAATAGACCATCACCACTGTGGATGGCCTTTATAATCATTCTACTTCTACTTCCACTAAGCCAGAAAAAGAAGCAATCATTTCACAATCCAAAGGTGGTCTAAAGTGACGCACAGTGTTATTCCTTTCAGTGCTGGCTAAGTCATACACAATGATAACCCCTCAGTACTGCACCAGCACAGTCTTGACTCTCTGATCTGTGACTGTCGGTGAGGTGGTGGTTCTGGCAGTTCATCTTAGCTTGGAGAACCATCATAAGGGACCAGTGTTTCTGCATATCACCTATCTCAGTCATTCAGAAGGTCTTCACTAGAAAGATCTGATGGATTGGCTTTATAGACATGATGCTGGATCCTATCCAATGTTAGTCACTCCTGTACTTAAAGAGGACTCTGCAAATCACTGTGTTTACTAACTGCTTGACAGTACAGCATAGGATTCAGGTTCAGATTTTTCTGTGCCTTCTGGGCTTGATGACTGTCATAATCTTCACAGTGCTACTTGCAAGCATAAATATGTAGCTGTAGAGACTGTAGGACTGTTCATTGTTAGTGGCTTCAGAGCTACCATAAGCCCATGACTCTTCCACTGATATTGGGACCTTACAGTTGAGCATCATAGTGATAGAAATCCTTACCAAACTTCTTCTGGTTCTTCCCTTTCTGCACCAAAGCCTGTCATGTATTCTGCTATGAATGTTTTACCCTGCTAGTGGAGAGTTCATTTCAGCTCCCAACAGTGCAAGATATGTAGCCCTTCCATAAAAAAGGGGTTGTAGATCTGCCAGTTGGATCTGAGGAACACTGATTCCTCACTTTAAAAGCCTTGGAAGTAAAGCTTCTTCTGTGGGTGTCTAATTAGTTGGAAGACAACCAGTCCATGATCTGATACATAAGCAAATGGGACAAAAGGATATACTCCTGTGCAGGGAAGCAATGCCCATCTGACAGTTGATCATTAGCAAGGCATCAATTCTAAACTTTCACTCTGGGTAACTGAATGGGCTTTCTAGATCTCAAAACTATTCCTCTAGTCCTGCAGCTGAATGATGTTCTGGTCTGGGTTGTCAAGAAGTGGGACATTGGTGATCAACATGTTTTATACTTCAGATAACATGGTTCTCCACGTATTCTGTCTGATGCAGCAGGACAAGAAGGGAGAGTAGTAGTGGGCACATCTTCTATACTATGAGACACAGGAGATTCCTGTAGGATCTCTCACTGATTCATCGTAATCAAAGTTTAGGGAATAAATGCCAAAACCTATTCATGTATCTGTTTGTGGATGAGAGATGTGTTGCTTCAGGCATTCATATCCCAGTTCATAGACATTTTTCTGGACTAGCCAAGGATAGTTCCCATGTCTGGGGTGATAACTAACTCGACTTCATGGCCAGGATATTGAACTAGATCACCCAGTGACCCTGCCTAACTGGATGGCTGAGGCCTTATGGGTTCCTGAGGCTTCCAGGGAAACCTTCCACTTGGCAGGTCTTTGCCTGTACATAGGAAAGTTTGACATTTGCAAGGAATATATTGCTACCTTTTGTATTAGTTTTTGGTGATCTTGCCTTGTCTTAGACACCCATATGACTTTATCCTCTATTATTCCAAGGTCAAGGATGCACATGGCAGCTGTTTCTGAACATTTTAGCCATGTGGAGTGTAAAATAACACCCAATACTGACTAAAGACATTTTTTTAAAGAGTGTTGCATCTCCACCATCTTTTGAAGAACCTGTACCTCTGTGGGATTTGAACTTCAAGACTGACAATGCTTGACTGTCTGCCACGTAAACCTACTAGCTCAGTGGCATTGAGGTTTAATCTGGAAAATACCATGTTTTGTGTTAGTCACCTCTACATAGAGAGTCTATGACTTTCAGGCTTTCTTTAGTGGGAATATTATTCTATTTCATCAAGTATCCATCAAGGTAAACCCACATTTCCCTCTGAAGGTGATTTCACAATTGCCCATAAACCAGTCTGTCCTTCTCAAAGATTTCTTCATGAAGACAGAAAATGGAAGAGAGTGAGGTTTTCACATGCTGGCTCTACACTGACAGTTGAGGTGATGCCTGAAATGGTACAATATTTTAAGAACAGGTGACTGACTAATTGGCTTAGTTGCTGGTGTCATTCTAAGGGGGCAACTGTCACCATGAAAGGAGATGGTCAACAGTCTTATGCTGCTTTAACAGAGATGGTCTGCATCTCTCTCCCCTAGGATTTTGATTATTAGCTAAAACTTTGCCCCCCCCCCAATAGTGCCTTTTTAGGCAATGCCAAACTGAAAATACTTCTGACACAGCAAATCAAAATGACGAAAATCTAAAGGTGCTACTGCTCAATTCTAGGAATCTAAACAAGAAACTCCACTTCCTACAAGCTGCCCTCACTCTGGGGGAAGATGATGTCTGTGCAGTCACTGAGACATGGTTAAAAGCCACAAAGAGCACTTCAGCATTGCAGGGCCATAATTCATCACATTTATTCCAGCTACTGTACAGGCAGGGAATAAAGGTAGAGGTGTCTTAATTTGCATCAGAAATAAATATAACTGAAAGTAGGTGAAACGGGATGATGTACTAGAGGTTCTCAACATTCAAATCAGCATAGACAAAATCCCATACCACTTCCCATACCCTCTGTGACCCAGGAAACTGTTACACATATTTAAGCTTGCTGGAAACACTTACCATCCAACCCAGTACCATATTCATGAGCGACTATCTTCTTCTTTCAGCTTTCCCCAGTTAGGGGTCGCCACAGCTGATCACCTGTCCACTCATGATTGGCAGTGGAGTTTTACTGTGTCAAGTTGCCAGTCCTGCGCCCAACCTTCCACACACACTCATGCCTAGGGCCAGTTTAGAGTGTCCAATCCACCTACAGCATGGCTTGGGGTGTGGGAGGAAACCGGGGCACCAGGAGTAAACCCACACGACCACAGGGAGGACATGCAGACTCCACACAGAAGGCACCCCAGCCGAGGATCGAACCGGAGAACCTCTTGCTGTGAGGCAGCAACGCTAACCGCTGCACCACCGCGGCCACCCTATTCATGAGCAACTATAATTACCCCATTATTAACTGGGAGTCATATGTGATTCCAAACCTGCAGGCACATAGATTCCTGGATTTTGTAAAAACAAACTCCCTGGACCAGATTGTCAGTAAACTGACCAGGGTCACAAATGTATTGGACTTGGTTTTCACTAATATGGGAGAGCACTGCACACCTCCTAGTGTAATGTCCTCTCAGGTAAGGTCAGGCTACAAAATGGTCACCTTTGACATACAAATAAAACTCAGAACCCCAGCTAACCATGGAACATTCAAGAACTACTCTAAGGCTAACTTTCTACTATTAAGTGATAACCTAGCAAACATTCAATCCCCATAAACCCTGAGTAAGAACAGCTGTGGAAAATCTTTCCATAATAAGCCTCGCTAAGGCTTTCAGCACCATCCCCTATTTTGGAATTATAGCTAAACTCACTAAACTAGATATAAATCCCTACGTCACAAGATGGGTTGCCAACTGGCTCACTGACAGAACCCACACTGTAAAAGTTGTAGACTCCAAATCTGACTTCAAACCAGTGACAAGTGAAGTACCACAGGGTTCAGTCCTGGGACCTCTCCTGTTTGGTATCTACTTCTCTGAAGTACAGGCCAACACAGAAGGCCTTTGGCTAACGAAGTTGGCAGATGACTGCAAACTAGGAGCCATAGTCGAGTGGCCAAATTATATGAACATCCTACAGAAGGCCCTCACTGAGACAGATGCCTGGTGTCAGGGCCATGGCCTCAAGCTCCATGTCAAAAAGTGCATTGTCATCTCCTTTGGTAAAAACTCTGTACCCATGAACTACCACATAGGCAGCAGTCTACGTAACACCGAGTGTGTGATAAGAGACCTTGGGACCAAGGTGGACAGTGGTCTCTCCTTTGATGATCACATTGCCATAGTAGTCAGGAAATTCTACTGCATGGAACACCTCATCTCAAAAGGGTTCTCATTCAGGAAAAAAAGAGGTAATTGTTCCCCTCTACTCAGCACTCATTAGACCCATTATAGAGTACAACACCCCTTTTGGAATGTACCTCACAAGACATCTGCAGCAGCTGGAAAGGCCACAGGAGTACCTCACAAAGAGGATTACTGGCTTCGGTCAGATGCCCTACACTGACCGTCTCAAAAAACTCCAGCTTTACTCTGTAGCATGTCGCCTACTCCGAGGTGATCACTGCCTAACATATAAAGCTATGTCAAACCCAGAGCTGTTGGACATGCTACACCTAAAGTAATTCCAATCCCTCTGAGCTGCACGCACTAGGGACCTAAACCTTGTCACCACAGTAAACAGGACATGATGGAGGGATAGATTCCTGTCCCAGAGACTTCCTATACTCTGGAACAAGCTACCCATCTATGTCAAGCAAAGTTCCTCATTGGCACTCCAAGAAAAATCTTGATGAGTGGATGGGAAATAGGAACTACATCCCAGGGCTCACTTCTGTGGCTCTCCTAGAAATGGGCACAGGAAAATAACTTTCTTGGGTGGTGTAAGCCAGGGAACCTTGTTGGCTAGGCTTACTTTGGTCCTTGGGCGATAGCCTAGTACCTACCCATGAACCTATGAATAGAAGATGTCGTCCTTTTCACTGCTGCACTATTCATAACGTGTGGGATCTCCCACCAAGGCTAGCCCAATGTCCGACCTGAATACAAAACCTCTTACATCCTCTTAGCATTGTACGTCAGGCGTATGTTCTCCACGCAGGGCATAAAGGTTAAGTATTTGTGCTCCATATTCAGAACTGAAGTGCCCCAAGAGACAGGTGGACAGTGGTCTCACCTTTGATAACCACATCGCCACAACAGTCAGGAAATCCTTCTATGTGGCACACCTCATCACTAAGGGCTTTTCATCCAGAAAAAAGGAGGTCATTGTCCCACTGTACTCATCCCTCATTAGACCCATTATAGAATACAACATCCCATTTGGTATGTACCACTCAAGACATCTGCAACAACTGGAAAGGCCGCAGAAATGCCTCACTAAAAGAATCACAGTCCTAAAGCAGATGCCCTACGTTGACTACCTTAAAAAACTCCAGCTATACTCTGTTGCATATATTCTACTCGGAGGCGATCTCTGCTTAACATACAAGCCCATGTCAAACCCAGAGCTGTTGGACATGCTACACTTAAAGAAATCCCAATCCCTCAGAGCCACATGCTCCAGGGATCTAAACTTTGTCATCACAATAAACAAAACATGCTGGAGGGATAGGTTCCTGACCCAGAGACTCCCCAGACTCTGGAGTAGACTGCCCATACATGTCAAGCAGAGCATCTCTTTAGCCCTCTTCAAAAGGAACCTTGACAATTGGATGGAAGAAAGGAAATTCACCCCGGGGATCACAGCAGTCGCCCTGCTAGACAGGGGTCCGGGGAAGTAAATAGAGTGGGAAGAAATAGCCAGGGAATTGTTATGGCTAGGCTTGTATAGGCCCTAGGGCCGATAGCCTAGTACCAACCTATGTGGGAGATTACCTCATAAAATTAGAAAGCTGTTACAATAGACAAATATACTACAGACCTAAACCGTAGAGAACACCATTGCTTAGCACTCAATCACTTAAACTGGCCCAAACTACCTAACTTACTTTCCTACAACTAGCTCCTCATTCTACACACCCTTATTCACCAACCACAAAAAAACCCTACCCCCCAGAATCTTGTTCAGTCTCATAATACCACATGCTCTTTAGGCTCTAGTAACAAAGCTCTGTTAGTTACCAAAGTAAAGAATATAGCTGGCCAGTCACTCTATTCATCTAGTGCAGCTAAACTTTGGAACACCCTATCCCCTGAATTAAGATCAAATACTGATAAACACCACTTTAAGAAGGAATTTAAGACCTTCTTGCTTAACAATAAAATCTGTAACTGTCCTGTTCCCCCTTAGCATTTCACACTTTCACTTTTCTCACTATATTTTACTCCTTCCTGTGGTGCTACTCAGATACCTACTCTGCAAATACTTGACCATAAATTTCCCACCAGGGGGTATCATGTGTAAAGTTTCTGTATACCTCACTGTGCTTTAATTTTGTATGTTATAATCTCAATGTACTATATGACTGCCTCCTTCTGGAATATTTTTACTCACTGTATATAATGGAAATGTGTATAATATATAATCTATACAGTTGTTCTGTGTGATTGCTACTGATTTATTTTGTTCTGTTGTGTTTTGCTGCTGTTTTGGCAAACTTTGTTTGTCTTACTGTGGAGCTTTTCTCCCCGGGCCTCTTCTGAAAAAGGGCATGTGTCCAGTCGTACTTTCTTGCTAAACAAATGTTAAATAAAAAAATTAAAAATTGTCAAAGGTACTGAAAAGGATGACAGGAGAAAGGCACAGAGTAGCCCTCCACAAACACATGAAGGATAGCCCTGACAAATCCTGCACTGGCTCTGGAAATGACATACAGCTTGTAATGTTTAGTAAATGTGTGGACAGAGGACCAAGTGGCAGCTTGAAGAAAGCTTCAGAAGAGGTCACTGCCCTTGTAGAATTGAATTCAAACTTAAGCAGAAAGCTGTTTTCCATGTAAAAAAAATGGCCTTAGAAATCCAGAAGGAGATGGTTCCTTAGAAACTGCCAAACCCAATGTCCTGGTATGAAAAGAAACAAAAAAGCTGCTCAGATTTACAGATAACCTTTGTCTTATCTACATAATACCTGAACTGTCTATGTAGATCCAAGGTGTGAAGAACCTTCTCACTTGCAGATTATGGAGAAGGAAAAAAGGAAGGAAGGTAGACAGACTGATTAAGGGACAACTCATTGACCACCTTGGGCATAAAAGAAGGATTAGTATGCAAAGACATCCTGTCTCTGTGAAAAATCAAAAAGGGATGAGACACCATTAGAGCATGAACAGGAGCGGCCTAGGCAAAAGGGCTCCATGGTGCCCCCCACACCAGCCGGTGCCCCTGTCCTGGTCTACCTACATCAAATAAATACTGGAAAAGTGCCCCTGCTAGAGCGGCGCCCTAGTTAGCCTATGCCTAAGGCAGGCTATAACCCTGAAGTTCAGACACCCTGTTGGCTGATGTAAGAGCAACTAACAAAACAGTCTTCCAGGTGCAGTTTTGCAAAGTAAAAGAAGTGGTCTCAAAAGAAGCCTGAGTCAATTCTGCAAGTACAAAATTAAGGTTCCCAAGAGGGAGAAATACGTTTTCTTAGAAGCCTGATATGAAGGATGCTCTTACGGATATGTTTAACCTCAAAATGAGAGGCCAATACTGGGTTCAAGAGCAGAAAAGCAGATCTTGCTGACAAACTCTAACAGAAGAGTACTCTAAGCTAGCATGGAGCAGTTCACACAAAGGACCAAAGGGATCCCCAACTGAGAGGGGATCCTGTTGATGCTTGATTCACCAAACAGAAAGTCTCTTCCATTTAGCCATTTAAGACTTTCTGGTAGTGGGTTTCCTGGTCTCTTGCAGAACCCTAACATCCTCAGAAAAGTATCCTATCACCCAAAGTGTCAACTGAAGAGTGGACAAGAGAGCATGAATGAGACACGCCTTGTCTTGTGTGAGAATATCCATCAGATGAGGTAACTTGTGATTATTGCTCCTGGCCAGGTGAAAGAAAAGGAACCAGTGCTGTCTGGGACAAAAAGGGAGTCGCCAGCAAGATTCTTGGGGAGTCCTTCCTGATCTTGTGCAGGATCCTGGGCAGTAGAGGAAGAGGAGGATGAGTACATAGAAACATTCCCTTCAAAGAAAAGGACCTGCCTTTTCAGAGGGGAGGCAAAAAGATCCACTTGAGGAACACCCCTCACTGAAAACTATGTCCAGAAACGCCTCTGTGTGAACCATCTATTCATGAAGTTGCATCCAGGACCTGTTCAGGGAGTCTGCCACAAAGTTGTGTTCCGAAGTGATGTACACCACCTGAAGGTTTACCTGATGGTGGATAGCCAAATCCCAAGCCTGAAAGACTAGTCTGCGAACAAGATAAGCTCTTGTGTCTCCCAGTTTGTTGATATATCACATGACTGTGGTGTTGTCTCTAAGCACCTTTAAGGGGCCTGGAGACCAAAGAGAATGGAAGGCCTGAAGAGCAAGAATGAGTGCCCTCATTTCTTTTATGTTGATGTGCTCAGATCCTGAACCTTCAGATTGTTGGACGAGGCTCCCTGTCTTAGTTTGGAAGCATCTGTGAACAGCCATTGAGTAGGGGTAGGAATCTGAAAAGACCATCCTGGATTGAGGGAGGTCTTCTGAATCCACTGGTGAAACTCGAGTATGAGTCAAGGAATTAAGGGAACTGGATATTCACCAGGATGGCAATGGTGGAGCCAAACCACCTTTAGGTACATTTGAAGTTGTCTCATATGAAGCTTGGCAAAGGGGAGCATGGGAATAGTAAATTCCATGAAACCCAGGGTTCTGAGAAACTCCTTTGCAGGAATGAGAGCAAGGGGAAGCAGAGATTGGAAGTAGGTTGTCAGAGACAGAACCTTGGGAGAAGGAAGAGAAGTCAGTACTGGAATGGTTTGGATTCTCAACCAAAAAAATGTAGTCTTGAGAAGGAGTCAGACTGGACTTCTTCAGATTTACAGTGAATCTCAGACTATGAAGAAGCATGGTGAGGTGCAGATTCTGCAGAAGCCTGGATTGAGACAGAGACTGAAGAAGCAGGTCATCTAGATACAGGAATATGTGGATTCTCCGAAGCCTGCAAAAGGCTGTGACTGAGGCCAGACATTTCGTGAACACCCTTGGGGCCATAGAAA
This sequence comes from Protopterus annectens, assembly GCF_019279795.1. Taxonomy (NCBI): domain Eukaryota; kingdom Metazoa; phylum Chordata; order Ceratodontiformes; family Protopteridae; genus Protopterus; species Protopterus annectens. Next base: position 1,025,401,756 of record NC_056731.1, on the reverse strand, counting down.
GACCAAAGGGTAAAGCAAAAAAATGAAAAAGAGAAGAAGAAATAGAAAAACATAAAAACTTCCCAAATAGATGGTGGATGAGAATGTGAAGACAGGTGTCCTTTAGGTCTAGGAGAACAGAAAAGCCTGTGGAAGTAAGAGAGGAAACAGAGTCTGGAGGGATGGAATCTTTACAAAAGTATGTAGAAAGGAGAAGTCTAGGACTGGTCTCCAAGGCCCCTCTTTTCTGGGAACCAGAAACATTGTGGAGTAAAACCCTGTTCCCCTGTGGGATTCTGGAGTGGGATGAATGGTGCCTTGATCCAGTAAATCCTGTAGAAACAGAAAAATGAGGAAGATGGTATGGAGGAGGTTGAGTAAGACCTGAGAAGGGGGGGATTTCCATGCCACCATACCATAAAATAACGATGACGGATAACGGACAGAACCCAGAAGTCTGAAGTAATCTGCTACCAGACAGTGAAAGACAGGGGAAGCCTGAGAGACGGGTGAATCATGAGAGAGGCAGATTTGTCCTGAAAAGGGGGTGTTTGAGTTTTAAACATCTGGGTGGATTTATCAGAGAACATACACTTAGGAACCCTCTTCACCTTAGAAAGCTGACAAGGCTGCCTACACACAAAGATTTTGGAGGATACTTTGAAATGTGGGTATGGGATAAACAGCAATTTGTTTAAGATTCTGCATCACTTTATCTTTGTCTTGTAGAGTCTTAAACAGCCATACGAGAGATTTTGATTGTCCAAAGGAGCATCTAGGAGCTTCCCTTTAATATCAGGTAAAACCTGGAGACAAAGCAAAGAGTACCACCTCATAACTAAATCTGAAGAAACAGCTCTAGAGGACTCATCAGCTGCATCATAACTACATTTGATGAAGTGAGGTGGTAACGAGAAGTGGAACTAAATAAGGAGAAGGCATCAGTCTTACCTTCAGAATCAGGAAGGTCAGACAAAACCCCCTGAAGTTGAAACAAATTGGCCAAAATATACCTGGTTATATGGGCTTGATAAGTTATGGCTGAAGGCCAAAGTGGTGAAATTATGCACCTTTTTCCCCAGTATCTCCATAGCCCAATTGCCTTTATCAGAAGGAAGAAGTTTGGAAGAGGGCAAAAGTTTGGATGTCTTGTCAGCAGAAACAGAGATCACAGGATGGTCTGAATAAGGACACTTGAAGAGGTACTTAAAGGCACCTTATTAAAATGGTCAGGCTTCTTGGGGGCCAGAGCCCGGCAATCAGGAGCCAAAGAGGTAGCTGCAAATGTATTCAACAAGGAATCAACATACTGGGAACAGCAGAAGGTATAGGAGATTGCAACTGCAACAGCTCATAATACCTCTTTTGAGTATCAGAGACTTGTAAGCAATCAGACTTAAAGTGTCCCATCAGGCAAACTGCTGTGTCTCCAAAGGACATCTCAATAGAAAAGTCGGGATTCAAGTAATCCTCTTCCTCAGAACTGGAGTCAAAAGCTAAGATAATTTGTGAGGTGCAGGCCAAGGATTCATCTCCTAAACCCACTTCCTCATCTGAAAAGTCAGTTCTTTGGCTGGAGTAGATGACCAAGGAAAAGCAGGAGCAGATAACCCTTGAGGTGGTCTCAGGGCCATCAGGGCATTGAGCAATCCCTGGGTAAAATCCTGCCATTCCCTCTGACTACAGTTGGCATAGTAGTTAGGGTGTTTACCTTATAGACACAAGGTGCAGGGTTTGATTCTCACATGGGCTAGTTGACTAGGCTTAAAATGCCCATAAGGCCTAGTATTGACCTATGAACCCTTCGAGGATCTTTAGCAGTGGGAAGAATGTGCTTAGCTTTCTGCTTCTTCTTTAGCGGGGCATCAGCTTTGACCAACCTAGGAGGCTTTGAGCATGCCTCGACTCAATAAGAGTACCAGGGACCTCTTCCCTAACTAGAATCTGGGGAAACCCCCTAGCTCTTTCGGAAATTATCACCCATTGGTCCACCTCAATGTTTGTGATGGATGTTTGCATTGCCTCAGAGGACATGCGAGAAGCCAGTTCCATGCCAACCTCCAACAGGGTCATGGCAGAAGAAACCAGTGTTAGCACTGGACAGTTCTCGGGGTCTTAACTCACCTCGAGATAGACACATCCAGCAGAGACTGGACAGCAACAGAGTCAGACAGAGAATTTTTGGTCTTCTTAAGAGAGAGAGTGGGCAGATTTTGCCCTTTGTAACCTGTATCAAACGTTTGAGATGTTGGTTCTCAAGACAAATGGATAAAGACGACAGATAGCTGTGAAGCATTTTGGGAACAAAAGCCTGACAAATGGCACATGAGTATGATTGTGTGAAGTACTTAAGCTGGATAAACACATCTACTGATGGTCTTTATGGGGAATCTGCCTTCCACATGGGCATTTTCCCTTCCTGGATGGCATGAACCCCTAAGTACACAAATAAAGGAAGAAAAAGAAGGAACCTCAAAAGGCCACTTATCTGTAAATGGCTCAGAAGAAACCAGTTCAGTAAAGGACATTCAGACGAACATTCAATGTGGCGTTTAGACTTTTGGCAAAGAAGTTCTGAGTATGGACCATATGTACATCATCTTTATGCTGTACATCTGCACAGGGAGCACATACCTGACATACGATGCTGGGAGGATGTAAAGGCTTTGGTATACTGGCTGGATGGTGGACTGTCCTTGACAGGAGATCCCACATGTTATGAATACTGCCACAGTGATAAGGAAGGACATCAGTACTGTTTACATGAAACTGTTCACAGAAATCCTATACAAGCATGTTAACAGCTGCACAGAGGCAGCTGTACCCATCAGGCATAAGTACACAACTAACTCAAACAAGCCTCTCTGGTGGAATCACAACAGCAGTAGGCTATAACTGAAGGAAGAAAATCACAGCAAAATATAAGTGGTGTAGCACCTATAAGGATAAAATCACTCCTCAAACTAAACACCTCAACCTTCACTATCACCTCGTTAGACAACACCATCATCAATGTTGAATCCCATACCAAACTTCTAGGGGTCATAATTGATGATAAACTAAAGTTCGACCTTCATATAAATTACTGTATCAAAAATACTAACCAAAAGCTTGGTTTACTATACGATAACAAAAGATATCTCACTATAGAGGCAAGATGGTTAATCTCTCTAGCTTATCTCATACCCTGTCTCTTATATGTCTCCCAAATCCTCACTAACCTACAGGCAACAGTACTGTACAAGATGGAAAAACATATCACAAAATAGCTAGATTCACCGCCAACATTCAACCTAACTCCCTTCACTGCCTGGCCTTGAAAACACTGAACTGGCTTGAGTTCCCCAATCAACTTCTTTTCTTCTCAACTTAATATTATCCACTCCATCCTCTACAAACCCTCCTTTTGCCCAAAATTTCCAACATCTTAAATTACTACCTCCCAACCAGAAAACAAAGAAACACCAGCCAAAACCTCCTTGACATTTACAAACCTAAAAAAAATCAATTGGCAAAACTCTCTACAACTATCTTCCCTCTATCCACTGGAATAAGCTACCTTTAACAATCAGATCTATCACACAGTCCCACCCATTTAAAATGGCCCTAATAGTCCACTTTACTAATATCTGGACTTGCAATGCTCCTGTACACAACCACCATGAACTTAATCACCTGACCCCCTTTGCATACAGCCCCTTCTCAGTTCATCCTTAATTCCAGCCAAAGACCTCTAACTCCTAATGCCTTTTTTCAGTAAATTTCTCATGTACTCATGTTTACCTCCCTCCTTTTCCCACTTAGAATTAAGTGATGTCTGAGAACGGGGAGTAAGCTAACTACTACTACTGTCCTCTTATTTATAAATTTAAAAAAATCTCTAATCCTCCCTCTTTTATCCATAGCTACCCCCCTGTTTTCTCTTGACACTTAACCTTTTTCTATCACCTGCTCCTTCCATCAACTCCCCCTCTGCTTCTGATTACTGATGTACATGCTGTTGCCTGTAAAAACTAAGATTTGGTATACAGAACTTTCTGTACTCTTATCCTAAACTCGGAGTTACTTGTCTTTACTTCTCCTCTAAATGGGGAATTTGTTATGTATTGGAGATGTATGAATGACTTTAATATATTGCTCTATTGCCTTTTTTGTAAGTAACACCTTTTAAACTGTCATGATACAAGTGGGAATCTAAGCATTATAATGCATGTTTATATTACGTCATGTATACTGTACTGTTTGTAAACATTTTATGGTGTATGTAGTAGTTTGTGGAGCGTTTCTCCCCGGGCCTCTGCTGAAAAAGGGTGCAAGCTCAATCAGACATTTCTGGTCAACAAATGCCAAATAAATAAACAACTCAGAGGACAAAGTCTATTAAAGGTAAATTTGGCCTCCAAGGACAACCACCAGACATTCTTTAGCTATGTCCACAACCTCAAAGGGAATACACAGTTGAGTGCAGAGCTCATTATTAATGGAACCACCTATACTGAGCCTGAAGATGTAGCAGTTTAGCAAACTTACTGGCAGACAAATTCAGCTCTAATTTTACCACTCTCCCCTCTTTAGTCTCCCCCCAGGAAAGACCATCAAATAAAATTCCACCTACTATCGTAGGACCTCAATGCTCACTCTAAGGCAAGGAAAACTGTATAGATGGACCCAGACAATACTCCAGGCTGCCTCCTAAATAGCATGAAACATAACCTATCAGACCCTCTAAAAGCACTATTTAAACATAGCCTCCAAACAGGCTTCATGCCTAATGAATAGAGAACAGCAGCTGTCATCCCTCTGCACAGAAGTGGGCCATCTGCAGACCCCTATGTCTCACTACTCTCATATGCAAAGCCATGGAAATGGTCAGTTATGACATAGGAAACCTCCAGACACTGGACCCAACCCAGTTTAGTTTCAAGGGCAGGTCATGCCTACTCAACCTGGTGGACTTCTTTGAATAGGTCAACGAAGCAATGGATGATGGTAAAATGGTTCACACTGCATAACTTGACCTGGCCAAGGCATTTCACACAATACCCAACTCAGGCATTGTTGACAAACTCGAGGTTAGGTATAAACCCTTATGACACCTGGTGGTTAGCCAGCTGGCTCACAGGGCCCAGGGAGCTAGAATAGGAGAGTCCTCTACAATATGTCAGTCACATGCAGGGTTCCTCATGGATCAGTTCTAAGACCTCTCATTTTTGGCATATTCTTCGCTGAAGTCAAGGCCAATGACAATGGCCTCTGACTGACAAAATTTACAGACGATTGCAATTTAGGAGCAGTACAGAATCCTCCAGCGAAAGTAATATTTTCCAGGAAGGGCTGACATAGACAAATAACTTGTGTCAGAGCCATGGACGAATATTGAATGCCAAGAAATGCATAATAGTATCCTTTGGGAAGTCATCAGCTCTGGTAACTAGTATATTGTCAACACACCTAGTAGTCAGGGACTTGGGGACACACAGTAATCTAGCCTTTGACCATCAGGTGTCTAAAGTAGTGAGGAAATCATTCAGTTTTGTGCAACTTAAAAACAAAAGTATGGCCTTTCGGTCCAAGAAGGTCATTGCTTCACTGTATTCAGCATTCATCAGACCTATCATTGAGTACAGTGCACCCTTTAGTATGGATCTGACCAGGCACATCCAACAACTGCAATGTCCACAGACGTTCCTCACTAAAAAAATACAGGGCACTATCCCAGTGTTCTGACTCCTATGAGCTGTTGAGGAGTGATGTATGCCTGGCATATAAGGCATTGTCAGACCCTACCCTGATGGACCTCCTGCATATCTGCAAAACAAACAGCACAGGAATTACCCATTCTAAAGACTTAAACATTGTCTGTGATATAAATAGGACCTGCTGGAGAGGCAGGTATGTGTCCCAGAGACAACTACTCCTCTGAAACAGGCTCCCCATGTTTGTGAAGCAGTGTTCCTCCCTATCCCAATTCAAGTTTAACTTGGACAATTGGATGGGGAACAGGAAATTCATCCCTGGTTTGGCATGCGTCTCTAATGGACATAGGCAGCCTGTAAATGGTTCATCTCCCAGGCCCCTTCTAGTAAATGTTTCCCCTCCCAAGCATCTGCTTACACTTATCAAGGGTGCCAGAACTTGTTAGAGATTTGAGATGTATGGTTAAGCTTAAAAAGGCCCCAGTGATTGTTAGCCTAGTACACATCTATGAACATAGGACAGTTGTTTGTAATTGCTGGTCTTTGCAGCAGGAAGTGAGGGGCTTGAGGCCTATGAACCTATCAACACAGGACAGTTGTTTGTAATTGCCTGTCTTCTTTGCAGCAGTGACTGAGGGGATTGAGATTGTCAAGCAGATTCCAAATGGATCACCGGTCTTTTGCCATCAGATGACTACAGTATACTCCACTAGATATCTGGATGCCATCAGTAGCTGCAAAAATAATGCCTCCATTGCAGATGTGTTGTGGTTATTTGGTCTTCCTTGCATACAATCACCATGCATTAATACCGCCACTGCAGTTACAGGAGCCAGACTTCATTTAGAAAAACAGCTTCATGAGCTAAGCGCATCTGTGCAGTTCTTTAGCTCCTTCCACCTTAATATTCCGGAGTCAGTTTAGACAAAGATCCATTATAGAGGCATCTCAGTGTTAGAGCTAAAAGTTACAGTCTGACTGTACCATGACTTTGATGGGTCCAGATATTCTGCCCTCCACCCTCCTGAGATTAGAGCTGTTATGAGAATAAGAGATGCAGCTTTACCTTTGTATCACACGAGAGCCAATTATTTATATCTAATTGTAACTTTGCATTTGTTCTTTGAGAATGTGGGTGAGAGATGTTAACAGCTATGTCAGAAAAATACAAGTAACATCGGGATACAATTATTTCTGAAGTAGCTCTGCAAAGTAAAATGCTATGTGTTTGTGTCAAATATAAAACAAATATTCGTTTTATAAGCTGCAGTAGCTGATGGAAGATGTAGGAATGCAAGACTGATACTGCCTTGATAGTCTAATCAATAGGTCTACGACAGCTGTATCTCCAAGTCTGAGTGTATATCTGTGTTGTATCTATGTGACAGCAAATTTATCTTTGTGCTTGTTGTTGCCACTTCTGTTTGGTTAGTCTTTAGTAACTTGTTTTTTTTTTCCCTTTAAATTCAGGGTAAAATCTGGCTCATATCTGAGTACAGGATGGTTCACAATGATCCTGGCCATGGAGTTGTGTGATGACATTCAGATCTATGGTATGGTAAATGACTCCTATTGCAGGTATGCTGCTCCTTAACAAAAGTGCACTATGTTGAACTAAATTACAAATTAATATTCTGAAATAAGCCAAGTCACCTTTGAAATATGTTTGACAGTTGTGTATCCACCACTAGCAGCTAAAAGCCCACATCTCAAACATTGCCATCTACAGTACTGTTATTTCCCACGCGGCTAAATGGTCAGAGATCATGGAGGTATGACAACTGATATTTATGCTTCGTTGTTTTGTTGAGAAAATGGGTTTGATCTCTTGTATCATTAGTCTTGAAGTGTTATAGTCATAGAATTTAGAAACCATGCAGCAGTAACACAATCATTTACAATGGCAGCCCAGTCCTACCAGTTGTGCTGCAAATGGCTCACACAGGAAAAGGCTTGAATCACAAGTGGTATAGTATGTGAAGAGGACAGATAATGAAACTCCCCACTTTTGCAGATATAGGATATCCTTTTGATCAGCTCAAGATGTAGCAGCATAAATATTCAGAAAATGTTATGCATTGTTCCCTCAAACAAATTCACACATTGAACGTGTATAGACAGCTCAGATTTTATTTGGATAACACTAAGACTATTAGGAAATCTGATCAGCTTTTTGTTTCATTTCATGCCAGGTCCTTAGAATTAGCTGTGTCCAAGCAGACTATTTTTTCTTGGAGGTTCCACCAGACCAGGAAGGACATGTTTGCTACTCAAGATTAATTTTGCTGTTAATGAAAGCAGACTACCTTAGATCATAAGATAACCTCAGCAGCCTAAGCCAGTATGCATCAAAAGAAAACATCAAACTTTTGCAAGATTAGGTGAATTTATTTGATTTTCAGAAGGCCTAAGTATACATCAGTCTCACCAAGGTAGATATCTGCACTTCAGGGTCAGAGTCAGTCAGTCATTACCACTTTAGGACACTGTCCATTCATCTCACCACAGTCCCCAAGGTATTCACAAAGAGCATGGCAGTAGTAGCAGCCCACCAAAGACTATGAAGGGCATGTTTGTACAGAGATGAACTGAGGTGGCCTGCCACCCACAACTCTGTGCTGAGATACCAGACTTCTGAGCTTCAGAGGCTTCTGAGCTTCCCAAAAACCGTAAGTTGCCCGTTTTTTTTTTTGCTTAATTATACTATTTACTACACTTTTTTATCGCCTGCCACCTACTTTTATACTGTATTTGTATACTGTGTACTAAACTACACAGTTGTACTGCAATTGTCTGCCTTACTGTGCATGTTAAATCATATTTTATTGCTGTTTTCACTGTTTACAAATCTCTTTTTTCTATTTTGACTGTGAATTATTTTCTGCTACTTTTCGCTGTTGCAACGCGATCTGTTCTACTTGCTCTGGTTTTCCCACCAAGCAGTGTTAAAATAACTGATTTGTTAGCATTTTAAAACATTCTTTAGGGTCTCTTTTCTGTTTTTTAGTGTCTTGACTGCAATTTTTCTGTTGTGTTAAACATTCTCTAGTGTTTACTGCTGAAAGTAGGGTAGCATAGTCCAGATATATGTTTGCTGCACCTGGGTCTGTTTGTAGTAGCTGTTTTTTCTTGGATTGGAAGGGGCCTTTCTGCACTCTAGTGAAAAGAGTGTGCTGATTGGGACCTGTCTGGTGTTGGGTGGTTGTTCTGGGGCTTGGAGTAAACATCCTCATCGGTCCTTTTTAACCTTTTTATACATTATTTTTCAAGTTTTTAGCTTCTGGTGTTTACACCCTGTGTTTAAGCAGGTTTGTGCTTGTTTGTGCATTGTGCAGCACTGCTCACTGCCATGTAATTGTGCACCATAGTCGGACAAGTAAATTCAACAATTTTTCCCTTAAATACAGCTGTATAGTGCAGCCCTCATCATTCATACTTTCCCAGTCAAAGAATTAATGCTAAGTGAGCTGTAACCTTGATGGATTCTGAAAAGCCCCCCTTAGTGGACAGTTGGACTACATTTGTGTCTCCTGCCAGCCTTGTTGGCTTGGATCTCTTGAGGCAACGTAGCAACTGCCTCATGTACAGAACAGACAACCCTCTACTAATAGCTCAGTCTAGTACAGAGTGTGATAGATGTAGCTACACCAAGTATCTAAAATCCATGCTCTTTTGCACTCAAAACAGTAACACAGAAAAGTTTGTCAACCCACCCACCACTACACATGCACATAGTACCACTACTCTTACATATAGTGTGCATCAAATGCAAAAATCAACTTACGTGGAAGTTATCTCAAAAAACTTACTGAAACACCGGAGACCTCCAAAACATAAGACTGCTACAACCAGCACAGTTCCCACAGCACCCATAACATATAGTAACATCAGTGCCTCACCTATAAAGCCTGTAAGAAGTAACACTCAAACAACAAATATCCTTGTCGTTAGAGACTCAGTAGTGAGACACATGGATGTCCCACTTATCAGGTTGGACAAGGAGAAAGTCATGGTCAGCTCCTGTAGCCTGGGAAGCCTTGGTCAACAGACATCGCTGCTTTGTCAGAGACTGTTTGCACATGGCTTCTCTAGGGTTTTGGCTGGTGGCAAAGGCTCTTGCCTTCCCCATAGTGCCTTTTTAGGCAAGGTCTCAAAAAACAAACTTCCCAATTACCAATTATAACAAAATAAGGGTCATGCTGCTAAATGCTAGGAGCTTAAACCAAAAACTGCACATCCTAGAAGCACTTCTATCATTGGAAGATGTAGATGTCTATGCAGTTACAGAAATCTGGTTCAAGACCTTAGAGAGTAAGCCAGCCTTGCAAAGCTACAATGCCTTCCACACCTTCAGACTGCAAAGTGAATGTGTGAGAAACCGAAGAGGTGGTGTTTCTCTATATGTTAGAGATAAATTCACCCCCTGTCTAGTTAGACTGAACAACACCATGGAATTACTCACAAGTTCAGGTTATGGTGAGTAAGACCCCCATTCAAGTCATAACCAGTTGTAGATCCCCCTCCATGGGTCATGACATACATGAAATCTACTTGACCAAACTGGAGACAATCTAATTACCGAAACACTCTGGTTATGGGTGATTTAATTATCCCACCTTCAACTGGGAAAACTAAGCTAGCCTTAACTCACTAGCACAAAAGTTCCTTGACTTTGTTAACTCAATATCCTGGAACAAATTGTTCATACCCTGACAAGAGGAACAAACATGCTAGATCTGGTCCTCACTAACATGACAAACAGATGCACTGCTGCAACTGTCGAACCCTCATTAGTCAAATCTGACCAAAAATCACTCACCTGTGAGCTGGCACTAACACCTGACCTCATAAAGGGCAAAATCTGACTAAAAACATCACCAAGGCTAACTCTGCCCTCCTAGGTGAAGGTATAAATAACTGTCTGGCTAGCTTCACTTTAATCGGTACTGTTTTTCTGTACAACTGCTTGAGAAAAGTAACAGCCTGTACGCTGATTTTACCTGCTGTATATCTTTAGTGTTGCCTTTGCATTGTGATGCTGATGGTTTATTGCCCCTTACTCTGAACTGCCACTCACTAATAATCTTCTCTCTGTATTTTCCATAGCCTTTACCTCTTACTGTCTGTAATGGCCACCAAATCAGAAGTAAACATTCTCCTGCACCTAACCTATGCCCTTGCTCAGACGTGGAACATAACTTCTCCCAGTGCTCTCGACAAACTTTTTAAGTATGTTCTTTGGAGGATCCACTCCATAGTTATACTAATTGTCTAGCACCACTAGGTTAGTTAGAGATCATTCCCTACTAGGTTTGCTAGCAGCCATACCTACTTGTTTTTCTTCTTTCTTTTACATTCTAACTGATGTCTACACTAGCCTAAACTGAATAGCTAAGACTCTCTGGCCTTTCCCACTCTGTAGGGACCTTCCCAAAACTCCTTCAGCCTTCACTGCTCCATCTGTATTCTTTCCTTTAGTCTATCTCCATTGCTTTTAATTCTCTCTACTCCTTTCCTGGTTTTCTGTCATTTGTAACTGCAAACTGCAACTAACTTGTGTTAACTTGCTCCATCTACTGTGCCCTCTTTACCCCATTCTACCTTCTCTGAGCTGCTCTCCAATCCTTAGAAACATGTTTTTGACTCTGTGACTGATAGTCTACTTTCCTGCAACAGTTTGAGACTCGGGGCTAGACCCGCTCCGCTCAGGTGTACTTCGCTCACCTCCCACCCCCATATAATTTCCTTTGTACTTATCCATACACCACCCCCCTTCCTATCCTTCTGACCTGTAAGTACTCTTTCCCTCCTCCTTCTCTCTAGTCTACAGCATTATTCATTACTGATCCTGTCATCTCTACTGGTCCCATCCTCAACCACACACACACACACACACACACACACACACACACACACACACACACACGCCCTATTACTCTTAATACTCCTTCCTTATAAACTTCTACTTAACTCAAATAAACTGATTATTCTTATCCTTCAAAATGACTATCACACTGTATGTCATTATTTATCTCCCTTCTTTACTATTTCTCTCATTAACAGCCCTTCATCCTTATTTTAACTCCAGTCAACAATAGCCCTACAAAATCTCATGACCATATATTCTCTTATCCACAACAATCTGTGGACATTTCCTCATCCATCCTTCCACTAAAATATTCTTCTACCTAGAATCAGAATTCCTCCCTCTTTCACTATTCATTCTAAAACTAAAACTGAATATCTCTGCAGCTGTTTTAACAAATATAAGTCTCACCTCCATCCTGCTGCCCTACTTCTATCAGGAGACATTCACCCTAACCCAGGACCAGTCTTAGCCTCACCTTCCAATAATGCTATTCCTCCCAACAAACATGCCCCTACCCCACCAAAAAACACATCTCATTCTGTTCTATGAATATTAGAAGTATATTCAGTAAAACTACTGAATTCCACGCCTGGGTTGCTAACCATACCCCTGATGTAATCTCCCTCACAGAAACATGGCTGAAACCACATAACCCATTCAGTGTTATTCTTCCCCCCAGGGTATAACATACTTTGCCTTGATCGCCAGAAGAAAAAAAGAATGTGGAGTCACCATCATCTACTGTGACCATCTAACCCTTACTTGTACTAATGAACCAATCCCACCTTTCCCCCCCCAGCAGAAATCCTAGCAGCAAACTTTAAACTCAATAACATTGCACCATTACAGTATTGGCCATCTGTATTCCTCCAGGAAGTAATATTCCCCTGCTAGAAAACTTCCTCTCCTAGCTCACTGAACACTACTCAAATGAATTAATTCTCCTTGGTGATGTAAAGATAAATTGGCTAGCTCTAAATAACCCAAACCTCCATCTCATGCATTAATCTACATACCTTTACTCAACTAACATCTGAACCCACACACTACAATAACTCACTAACTCCAAGTAGCTTAATTGACTGGATACTAGTATCTTCTATATATCATAATCCTGAAAGCCTTCCTAACATACTTAGTGATCACTCACCAATAAAAGTCACTCGATTCACTCCCCATTTTACCAGATCCCATAGACACATAACTTGTCGAAAACTTTCCAATTTCTCTCCTGATACCTTTAAGACCCTTCTCACTAGAATGAATTGAAATCACCATAAGGGCCCTACTCTGGATGAAACAGTCCGATCTTTTAACTCTGTCTTCCTTGATATACTAAACTCTCTTGCACCTCTCCACACTGTTAGAATAAAAATCTAAAATATTCCCATGGCTCTTTAAGGAAACCCACACCCTAATGAGAAGTAGGGACAGGCACTGGAAAATCTGGAGGAAATATAAATTCCTCTGACTTGGAAAAGTACAAAGAACTTAGAAACCTGACAAAAAAACACATGGCTAAAGATAAAAATTAATATTATTTTAACCCTCATACTGCACTAAAATCCAATCCCAAAAAGTTTTGGAATTCAGTCAACCAAATACTGCACGTAGGTAACCTTTCCTCCCCGAATCCCTACCAAAATAAGACACCTGATGAAACTGCCACTATCTTTAACACCGTCATTGAAACTGTAACGAAGATGGTTAATACGAATCCTCCCCCAGCTAAGGATCCTAATCTCACAGTTGAATCTCCTATTTCTAACCCCCACAACCCCTTTTCTTTGCAATCTGTATCTACTATTTACATCAAATCAGACTAAAACTATGCTGTACTTCTGCTGATAACATTCCTTCCTACTTCCTTCAGCTAGAGGCTGATACTTTTGCTTTTCCGGTATCTATCTTAATCAACCGCTCTATCTCTGATTCAAAAGTTCCATCCATCTGGAAAGAATTTCACACATTACCTATCCACAAGGGAGGTAACTCCCAAGAAATCTCTAATTTTAGGTCAATAGCCATTCTGTCATCTCTCTCTAAACTACTTGAAAAATGTATAAGTAAACAAACTCTGCAATACTTAACACAGGAAAACCTACTTACACCTACTCAGCACGGTTTGGGACCAAAACACAGTACAACCACTGCCCTTATCTCCTTTACTAACGCTATTTCACTGGCTCGTGATAAAAACAAACTCATATCCTGTTTATTTCTAGACCTTTTTAAGGCCTTTGATACGGTCTCACACTCTCTACTTCTGGATAAACTGACTAATCTCAACTTCTCCCCCCACTTTCTCTTGGTTTTCTAGCTATCTCTCTGATTGATTACAATCAGTGAAATGGCTCTCTGCATTCTCTCCCTCCCCCCTGTAAAAATGGGAGTCCCCAAGGATCCATATTGGGTCCTTTGCTATTTATTTAATATAGTCACCAATCTACTATATATACCTCTTGCTCTCAGTCATTGCTTGTACAATATGCAAATGATTCTACTGTGATCACTATTTGTGACTCTGAGTCTGGTCTTAACTCTACTACTCAGGAAGCCTTTACATCAGTGGAAACTTGGCTCACCAACAACCAATTAATTCTGAATTCCAAAAAAAAAACTTTTACTCTTCCTCTCTAAATTTCTTAACCATCTAAAACTTCTCTATACTGTCTATAAATAAGACTCCAATAGTTCCTGAAGCTAGCACCAAACTCCTAGGTGTCACCATAGATGATCAACTTAAATTTGACTTGCACATAAATAACTGTATTAGGAAGACTCATCAAAAACTAGGCCTTTTTTATACAGAAACAGAAAATTTGACTTCCAAAGACAAAGTAACCCTATCCCATACTTATCTCCTACCCAGTCTACTACATTGTTGCGTCTTTCGGCTTTTCCCGGTTAGGGGTCGCCACAGTGGAACTCCGGTCCGCTAATGATTGGCAGTAGATTTTTACGTGTCAAGTTGCCAGCCCTGACGCACAACCTTCAACGAAGGTATGTCCATTCAAACATGTCTGTACACAGAAGACGCTTTAGCTGAGAATCGAACAGGACAACGTCTTACTGTGAGGCGACAACGCTAATGGTTCGCAAATACTCACAAATCTAAACACTACTCTCCTAACAAAACTTAACTCGACATACAATAAGGTAGCCAGATTCTCTGCCTAACATACCTATAAAACCCATCACCGTATCTCACTTCAGCAACTAAACTGGCTGGAACTTCCTAACCTGCTTCTTCTTTCTCAGCTCCAGATTATACACTGTATGTTATACCAACCAAGCTACTGCCCTAACTTATCCTCCTATGTATCCCACTACTCTCCTACGAGATAACTTCGAAGCTCTGATCAAGATCTACTACCTATCTAGAAACCTAGGGCTAATATGGGATGCAACTTATACAACTGTCATCCTACCATTGCATGGAGCAAACTTCCTCATCATATTAGATTACTAAATCAATCAAAACAATACAAAGCAGCTGCTAAAGAACACTTAAAAACTCTCTGGTCCTGCCTTTGTTTACAACCAGCATAAAATATTTCCCCATCCATAAATCTGACTACTAATTAAACACTATTCCAATCTTTTATCCTCCACTCTCCACCTTTTTCTACCTTCCCTACCTTGCCTATCAGTCCCATTTAACTTAGACGTATTATCCTTTTGTCATACTCTTCTCTTTTCTGAATACCTTCTCCAAACTGCCACCTGAAAACAAATAATGTTTTATATTGAACTATTGCTTTATGACTGTATGTTTATATATCTGACATGTAAATATATAATTATCATCTAATATGTCTTCTGTAATTTGTTTGTGTACATTTGCATCTGTAATTTTTAATTGTAACTGTACTGCATAATATTTTTCAGAGCTTTTCTCCCCAGGCCTCCACTGAACAAGGGCTATTTTGTTTAGCTCAGTCACACTTTCCCGGTCAACAAATGTAAAATTAAATAAATAAAATAAATGTATTCAAACCCCACCCCCAGCTGGAACAGGTAACTATAACGAAGCTTACACTAAAAGGCCAGTACAATCACATGCATAAGTGTGTAAAACCATGCCACCATCGTGGACATCCAGCATCAACAAACTTTACAATAAACACAAAAAGTTATTGTCCAAGAAAGCAAAGGTGAGACCCCAGCAATGAAAAAGCACCCTCCTCAGCCTGAACAGGTAAGTAAGGCAACTTGTCAAATCCTCTTAAGGGCTTCTTTGAGAAAAACTTAGCAAGCACAGTCAAGGATAAACATAGGGCCTTTTACAACTACATACATAGCCTAAAAGGTAGATGCCAAGCATTAGTGACCAATGGAATTACGTACACTGACCCCACAGAGATAGCAAACCTGCTACCAGACAGGTTTGTTGAAAGTTTCACTCCCTTATCCCCTCCAAACTTATCACAAACCTTTCCCCAATCTTCTCTCCCACTCTACATATCTGAAGACCAGGTCATCAAAGTCTTGTTCAAGGCAAAAAGCACAGCCTTTGTGGAACCAGACTACATCCCAGGCTGTCTCCTAAACAGGCTAAAACATGAACTAGCATCACCATTTAGTACCGTTTTCAATCATAGCCTAATCACAGGCTTTGTTCCTGTGGAATGGAGAACAGCAATAGTTATTCCCTCCACAAAATTGGCCTAGCAACAGACCCGGGGAATTACAGACCAATAAGCCTGACCAGCCTCATCTAAAAGGCCATGGAACATATAATTAATTATGGACCTCATAAATAAAGACATAGGTGACTTCCAAACCCTGGATCGTACCCAATTTGGCTTCATCAAGGGCAGACTCTGTCTGTTAAATCTGATGGATTTCTTCAAAAATGTGAACAGGGCCGTTGATGAAGTCAGATCTTTGCACACATCATGCCTCGACTTGGCAAAGGCTTTTGACACAATCCCACAGTCAGGCATTACTGATAAACTTAGCAAACTGAATGTAAACCCCTTCGTTGTAAGATGAGTTACCAACTGGCTCACAAAATGAACAAATACTATCAAAGTGGGTGACTCCACATCAACCAACAGGCCTGTTACCAGCGGGGTGCCACAGGAATCAGTGCTGGGCCCCCCCTATTGTTTAGTTTATACTTCTCAGTAGTTCAGGTCAAAACTAAGGGTTTGTGGCTGACCAAGTTTGGACGGCTGCAAACTGTGTGCAATTATTGAATCTCCAAATGATGTCAGGAGGGTCTTACACAGACCAACGTCTAGTGTCTTAGTCATGGTCTCAAAATGAATGGAAAGAAATGCATCATCATTCCCTTTGGCACAAACAATATCCTTTCACACTATCCAATCATCAATACCCCAAGTACCGATGAAGTGGTAAGGGACGTGGAATCACAAGTTGACTGCGACCTTAACTTTGACCACCATGTGTCTACTGTAGTAGGGAAGGCTTTCTACTTAGCAGACTTGATTAGTAAAGGCATCACCTCGAGAGTAAAAGAGGTTTTATAACCTCTCTATACTCAGCACTAATCCAGCCCATTATTGAGTATAACTCCCCATTCGTCATGTACCGTACAAAGCCCATGCAGCAATTGGATAGACCTCAGAGGTTTCAAACAAAGAAGATCAAGGGACTCCAGCATGTGCCTTACACAAACTGACTAAAGTTTCTGTCATTATACTCTGTACATACAGGCTTCTTAGGGGACACTTATGCCTGGTCTACAGAGCAGTCTCAGAGCCAAAATTAATGAACATCCGTCAATCAAACGGGACTAGGGCTACCCATTCCAGGGACCTAAATATAGCCTGCACCTTAAATAGGACATGCTGGAGGGACAGATTCATCTCTCAGCGACTGTTGCATCTTTGAAGTAAGCTACAGATTCATGTGACACAGAGCATCTCTATGACATTGTTCAAGAGGAACCTGTACGAGTGGATGGGGGACAGTAAATTCTTACCGGGGATAGTTCCCACAACCCTCCTGGATATGGGCAGTCATTAGTAAATGCAATCTTGTATATTCCCTAGCATTGCTATGGTATTACATTGGGATGAAATGACCTCCGGATCAGTAGTCTAGTAATCTCCTATGATCCTACAAGATCTTCCCCTTCCTATACAACTGGCTCATTGCTACTCTCCGGTCAGGATGATCTTGTGTCCCACACACGGTCTCTGATCAAGCTGTTCTACTCACTGAGCATCACAGTGAACAGTTCCAGGCTACAGCCAATCCAGCACATAGCCTTCATAAGGTGGGCAGTGGAAAGTTCTACCATGCCTTCCTACTGGATGACAAGGTTTATACCCTACAAACTGCCCTGTGAGAGCTGATAGGATACAAACACTGCACAGATGAAAGGTGCTTCAGTGGAATTTGATACAGTGGCTCTACGATTCAGTCATACCCCATCCCAGATTGCACATGGAACCACTGCAGTTATTAATGAATTTCCAGTTGAACCAATGCAACCAGTCATATTTCAAATGCATCACAATTACAGATTCACAGTTCACACAAGAACCACCTCAAGTCCATGTCCACATACATACTCCATATTTGACAGTAGGCAATCACTACCAATTCCCACAACTTGCACACAGGGATCACCGTCTCCATGGGAATCATAAGTCTGTATCATTGTTGTGGAGTTCAGTGTAGTATGCCTCACAGTGGAAACCTTGTAGGACATGCTCTCTCATGGTCCTGTGATCTCCTATAAGGACATGGCAACAGCAAATGAGGCATTAATTTTCCCCGCTGTACAGACGCTGTGAAGATCATGGAATGAGCAACATCCCAGAGCAACTTCTTGATGGCAGTCAGCATTCCTGGATAAAACAACACCCGGGGATAAAGGCCAAGAGTAAATGATCATTGGCCAGAAAACAGTGAACCAAATATGCAGTTGGTGAGGCTAGTTAATGATAGACCTTTTTGCATCTGCATTAAATGGAAAATGCTATCAGCCCTTCTGCCTCAACTCATTATCAAATTAACTAGCAAAGAATGTCCTAACGGAGTTATGGCTGCAAACACTTCCATATGCTTTCTCTTAGAACTCTCCAGAAGACAAAGTGACATCACTCCAAACTAACCCTTATCCCCCCCTCCACACCACACACACACACACACACACACACACACACACACACACACACACACACACACACATTCTATTGAACCCTTTCCAAATCATTCCATTAAAAGGATTACTTGCTCACTCTTCAAGGAGTCATCGGCTTCCTAATACTATCAGCATAGTTTCTCTGATTCTAACATCTTTGCAAACCCTGCCACCAAAATGATCTGCAAGGATGACTAGAGACTTTTCACTCACTGGACAAAATAAAGATGTCTGAACCCAAGGTAGACCTACTAGAGGCCGTCATATAAGTACATAGTGAAAAATGTATCACTCACTCATCCTTAAAAGTGCATGCATGCATCCACATCACTTCCCTTTCCTTGTTAAACGTTAGGGAAGTTTTTCTCAATGCTATCTTTTACTTAAAGCCCCAGTCATTGGGTGCCCATGGGACCTCTACTTCATTATGGATAATCTCGCTCAACCATCATTTGAGCTAGTAGTAAAGTAACACCAACAGTAGCTTTCTTGGAAATCCCTGTACCTGGTAGCCATCTTAACAAGGAGGATTTCTGAATTACAAGTCTTGTCAGTCAAACTCCTCGATCTGGTATTCCAGACTGAGATGGTGGACCAAGGGACCAACCCATAATTCATTACCAAAGTAGCCACAAAGCTCAGCCTAAACAAGTCCATTAACCTGTCAGTTTTCTTCCATTTTTGTATCCGCAAAGAAAAATACCTTCTGTGTTTCATGGATAGCTACATTTCTACTTGAACAGAACACAGCTCACAAAAAAGTGATCAAATGTTCATCTCCAGGAAAGGACTAAAGGTGTACAAAGTTTGTGTCAAGTGTCTATCAGAGAGCAGTACTTTTTACTACATAGAGGAAGACAAATTTCCATGTCTGGTCTCTACAGCATCCTCCACCATGACTACCTCACAACTTTCTTGGACAGTATGAAAGTGGATGATAATTGCAGCAGCTATTTGGTCAACTACCTTCAACACCATCACAAAACACCACAAACTAGACATTATTTCCAGAATACGTTCATTGTTTGGATCTGTAATTGTCAAAGAGATGCTCTCAGGGCTGGATTCACCTACAAATGACTGCTATGGATACTGTCTTACAAGTTACTGAAGATTGAACACTTTTTATGGACTAATTATAATGTTAAGACATGCATTCATCTTTGGTGACAAAATCCCCCATCCTGGTCTTGGGCTTGTAGTCTAGCCTACTCGTGTGAGACTTTCCATCTCTGAGCAAACTAACTGCTAATTAGCTGGCTTGCTTGTCTGAGATAAGCCATAGCTGTTGCCTGCCTGATACTAATATTAAAACATTGCACCTTAAAAATACAATATTTCCTTGAATGAACTGATAGCTTAGCTTTTATCTCAACAATTAGACATATTTTCTGTTGAGTACATGTTGTGTGATTAGTAAGGACCAATGTTAGCAATCATATTTGCATTGATGTATTTCTTATTGCAAAGAAGGGAAACAGCCAGTCTAGGTGTTAAATGGCCATAGACGTGTTTATTTTCCATTCTCTTCAGACAACAAAATTTAGTAGAGACGTAATCAAAGTACAAGTTTCAGAAAGACCTTATTAAGGTCCAGCAGTTCTCTAATAACTACAAAGTTGGTTACACAGGCAGTATCCATCCCTTAAATAACAAACCAAAAATCACAATTCGGTATCACTTTACTACTGCTTCACATTCTGGGTTGCCCTAAAATCTACTGAGGAAGATCAGGCTGAGTTCCTAAACCTGCCCTGGGGCCAACAGTTTTGTTGAATGATTTCTGCAACCTCCCCCTTCCTTATCATATTTAGTCTCTCTCCATAATCCTTCCTGCCTTCTTCCACAGAAAGATTGGAGAGCTCTCCCCATCTCCTACACATCCTACTCAGTATTATTGTCAGATCTGCATAAAAGCCAAGTATCCCTGTTATAGAAAGGTGAGCTCCATCCTGCTTTATACATCTTTTGCCACCTGATCTAGTCTAACTGATAAATAAATACCATCCGTCTCCCTTTCTCCATCAGTAAATTATCCATACCATTATGAACTACATGTCTCATCCTCTTTGTTGAGCAAATGGAGGCAACTTTGAGCCATCTAAGCATTTGAACTGCATCTGGTCAGAATAAACATACTTTAGGCCAGTTATGTCTTATGGACCCTTACCTCTAGCCTCATTAACTTTATCAAGTCTTCTTTTGGTATGCGATAAAGTTCATTAGTCCTCCAAATGAAACAAAATGACATAAGGCATGACCCAAATCCTATTGCACAGCTCAAATCATTGTTAAGCTGAGACCATGTCAGACTTGAAACCCACAGTCTTCTAAAAAGCAGGTGCAGATTAATTTCAAAATTCTAGCAGAATCCTACTTGCTGCAGTCGTTGATGCAGTTTGGCAGTGACTTATCATCCAGAGGTTATTCAGAGTAGCCAGTCTTTCCATTGTAATAAGGAGAAACATAGTTGAAGCAATCAGCTTAAGTCATTTTTTTATTTTTTGGTCATCCATCAACCTAATCTTTAGTGGTTTCTGGCAATGCTCCCTGCCCAGCTGCAGGGGCCACCCCTTCTTAGAAGGAGCATGGTGTATACTTCTCTATATCCAGGCAACACTCCTCCCTTGCTGGTTGAAAAAATAGTCCCTTATTTTCTGCTTTGTTGGCCAATACTAATTTAGCCAGTTTTCTATATCTAAAGGAAGGCTGGCCAGTGGCCGTAGTCAACCCATTCGCCTCTAATTTATTGGGCTGTCTTGGACATGCGTATCGACAAGTGTACTCCATCCTCTGAAATTCTAACATTTGCTAGCTGCAAAACAACTGTTGTTCTGCCTTATCACTTGGCTGTACCACTTTTGACCATGTAAATTCTTCATAGAAGGGCAATAAGAAACAATCTCTAAGTAATAGTACTCCATAACCACACACGCTGACTGCTGGAATTTCATTCCATGTTTGCAATATTTTTAGGACAAATGGCCACCTCTTGACTGTTATGTGAGGGAACTGCCTTTCTCAGACTGTTGGCATGCTCTTTACTTGAAATCACGTTCATAAACCTCCCCAACTCATTGCTTTCTTTAACCGTTTTAATGCAGCCAAATGACTGCTGGCTTCCCATAACGCCAAACTACATTGATTTTTGCAACAATGTCCTAATGTGTTCCTCCAGTACAGACCCTGTCTGGTCTTCAAAAAGTGTTTCACCCATTTTTGTATACTACTCTCATTACATATTTAGTAAGCTAACCATCACAAACAATTCTTGTCTTTCCGCAAAGCTCATAGATGAAATGGTGCCGGATCTCAGAGTGGCAACATTTTTGGTACCAAAGTCCTGAATCATGCCCACTATCAACATGAAAGTGAATCTACTAATGGACTTTCCATGCTACATAAACACAGAGCTTTTATACATTCAGTCCTAAGTAATCCAAAGTGAAATGGGTCATTAACCTGCTCATTTTTCTGCCAGTTGTTTGTTTGTGCTGTGTATTACCCTGTGCTATCTGAACCAGGTTTGGCAGTCTGACCCCCTTCACCTGTTCCCTTACATCAGTTCCAGTGTTTTCACTACTAGTTAAAAGTCAACGTACATGATTTCTAAATGATCTCAGTGAACTATTCCTAATGGACATGTTTGACTGAACCATCTCCCTTTGAAGTATCTCCCAAAGCTTATACTTCCTTCTGCAGCTGAGCTCTGCTGCTTCTTCTGCAGCAGCCCACTACCATATCACCACCCCACTGAGGTATTGTACAAACATGAGCCATATTAAGTTCACCTTGATTTCCTCCTTTGTAAGTCTAACTCTGTAGTGTAGCATGCCACCATTGCTACTACCCCTCACTTGAACAGTCTAAGTGGGATCACCATGCACTCAACGTTTGGAGTATGTCAGCACCTGTAATTGCCTTAAATGACCTGTTCATTTGGATGCAATTTGGTTTTATCGCTCCTGTCTGGCTGCATTTGATTTTGATTTGAAGCTCTTCATTTAAGGTTTGATCACTTCTGTTTTGTATCTAATTCTAGTATTACATTTGTTTTGTTTTAAGTTTTCTGTTATGTTGGAGTTTCAAGAGTTCTTGCCTAGGGACAGTTAAAAAAAAGTTCCCAAAAAATTCCTTTGCAAACTGTGAATAGCATCAGTTAATTAGTGGGGGGAGCTGAGAAACAGCATTGCTCTTTTATATATCTGTAGTTAGCAGATGTGTTTGTGTGGCCTGCATGCTCTAAATATTGCTCTTGTCTGGCTGCATTTTTCCTCTCCCACCCACCCAGTTCTCATTGGGTTCTTAAATATAGTGGCTTTTGAGTTGCCAGCCCTTACTATAAATCTCATTTGGGACACTCCTCCCAGTCCCTTCTCATTAGCTCATTCTACTGAGTAGAGAGATCATTTGGGAAGGCCCGTCCCCTTAGTTTCTCAGCCTTGAATTATCTCATTTCCTCCCTTCCCACTTAACCTAAATAATAATAATAATAATTATAATACAAATTCCACTTTTTTCATCTGCTTTTACTGTATTTATGTTTCTTCCTACTTTATTACTTTATTTTGCTTTTGCTGCTTGCTCTTAAAAGTAATGGATTGCATTTATTCTTGCTTGTTAGTAGCCTGATTAAATTGTAACTGTTATTCTAAGCCTTTTGGTTTAAACACTTGGGCTTCAGTCTAGTAGTTTCACATTAGAAAGGTTTGTGGTCTACACTCTTGTGGCAGGAGAGGTAGCTTACATCCTTCTAAGTTGGGGATTGCTGGTTGAAGGCTTAGTTTGTCTGTTATTCTAAAAGTGTCTTACTTTTGGTTTAAGCACTTGGGCTTCAGACCACTTGTTTCACATTAAGAAGGTTTGTGGTCTATACTCTTGTGGGAAGTCAGGGTAGATTCTGCCCTTCTGAGCTGGGAATTTCTGGTTGAAGGCTTATTGTGCCTGCTTATTTGAACTGTTTCTTTCTGAAATTGGTGCGCCTTGTTTATGGTAGTATAGACTAGATTCAGACCTGCTGAGTCTAGGTTTGTTTGTATAACTTGAGCATTATTTCAGGCCATCTCTTTTTGGAGATGGTTCCTCTGCACCCTGGTAGACTGTGCAGTTAAAACTCATCTGATTGAAGGTTGCTGGAACAAGGCTCAGTTTTGAGCTTTTTATTGGTTTATTTGTTTAAATCAGTTTGCTTTTGTTTGCTACTGTTCAAGTGTGTATCTCTTCTCCTTTGTTAAATTGACCTAACAGAGTTTAAATATCTTTAGCATAGTCTGGTTAGATCTGTATCCAGATCTGTTTGTATGATTCCTGTATTTCCTGCTCCACCATCTTGTGTTGGCTAGGGCCTGCTTGCACTTAGTGGGAGTAAGTGAACTGGTTGGAATTGGTCTAGCATAGGGTGTTAGCTCGTCTTCAGGGACAAGGTAGACCGGTCAATTCCAGTGATTCTTTTTTACTTTAGTTTCCGTGGTATTTAAGCAACACAATTGCATGGGTTTGTGTTTGTTTGCATGTTGTGCGTCACCGCTGTGCTGTTTTAACCCTTGGAGAGATATCTCAGTTGCATTTTCCCTTACCAGCACTCCTGTGTAAGGTAGACCCTCGCTTGCAGCTACTGTATAGATTTTATCCAGCCCTACTCACACCTATAGGTACTCTCCTCAGATAATACCCACTCTGCTATCCCTGACCTCTCTTTCAAAGATTCTGATAACCGTGGATGGACAATTTCTTATGGTTTCTTCTGTTAGTCTGGTTGATATGGGCATCCTAAGACAGTGTAGGAATTGCCTTATGTGCACGGACAACATTCTACTACTACCACCCAGGAACAATATGTGAGAGATGCAATTACATTAAGAACCTAGAATCCTTGCTGTATCAGTGACAAGCCAGTACATCTGGCACTGAAAAGGTTGTCTGTGCACACACTATGAACACCACACCTCCAACACTACCCACACCTGTACAACACACTCCTACATATGTGGAGGTTGTCAACAAAAACATACCTACACAAAAGAGACCTCCGAAGTAAAAACACACACGCACATCACAGCCCACAGCACCAAGCATCACACATAGTACACATGCCTGTGTCTCACAGCCTCTAAGACCTAGCCACAAACCAAACATACAAGTCATAGGAGACTTTATTGTGAGAGAGACAGATGTGCTGCTCACAAGGCTAGACAAGTAGGAAGTCACCGCCATGTCACACATGCACTCAAGTCTCTTAATGTTGTAACTCTGTCATAGTCCATGTTGGTGTGTGTGATTGAGATGCAACTCTGTGGACTATATGGAGAGACATGATTGAGCTCACTGAATATGTGTCCCAGGCAGGTATGTCCTTAGCCTTAAGCAGCATCCAGCCATCGCCCAGAATGATGCCTCAATACGAAGAGAAAATGATTGACTTTAACAATTGGCTTAGTTTCTGGTCTCATTCCAAGGGGATCCAGTACCTGACAGCTTGGGATGACATGACTAACAGTCCACAGTACTTTGCCAGAGATGGCCTTCATCTGTCTCCCCTGGACTTCAGGCTTCTGGCAAAGGCTATTGCCTCCCCATAGTACCTTTTTTAGGCAAAGTCATGAGCACAAAATTACCAACATGAAATATTCTTCTAAACAAAATTTAAAGGTTGTGCTGCTAAAGGAGTCTTAACATGAAACTGCACTCATTGCAAGCATTCCTTGCCCTGGAGGATGCTGACATTTGTGCAGTCACGGAAATCTGGTTCAAACGTGCAAAAAGCACCCCAGCCTTACCAGGTTACTCATCCTACCATACTTTCAGACCACAAACAGAGGGCTACAAAGTCAAAGGAGGTGGAGTTTCAATATTTATCAAAGACATAAACGTCTCTAGGCTGGTCAAATGGTATGATGCACAGGAGACACTCCAAATGCAGTTAACTGTTGACAAACATCTATTCAAATCATAGCTAGCTACAGGCCCCCAAACCATGACTCAGGGCACCCACTCCACCTATTTGGACTTCCTTGAATCGATTGAGATTCAACCCTCTACCCTGATCCTGGGTGACTCTTAACTACCCAACCATAGAGTGGAAGACCTTTTCAAGCCCAAACATGAATGCCCCAAGATTCCCCAACTTCTCAATGCCAGTGCATTGGATCAGCTGATCGACATCCCTATGAGAGGTGAATATTTTCTGGACCTGGTTCTAATCAGCATGAGGAGCCACTGTAGCACCCCTACATTGTCATCCACCTTGGTAAGATCTGACCATAAAGCAATCACTTTCAAAGTCATCTCCTCTGACCCCCTCCCCCCCTTGTCAGGGTCAAACAAAAAAACTTTTCCAAAGGTGACTACAATCTCCTGAGAGGAGGAATAAGTAGCTTCACAGCCACCTTCCCTTCAGTTGGAACTAGCACTAATGTCCAAGCCTACACTAAAAAAACTGTTTGAGCACGTACATAGCCGTATGGACTCAGCAGTACCAGACAGGACCAAATCATCTTCCTCAAGGAATAGTAAACCTGTCTGGTGGACAGCAGCGATAAACAAACTCTATAATAAAAGGAAAAAATGCTGTCCAGGACCAAGAAGGAGCAGGTGCCAAGTTGGAAGCAATCTCTCCTTTGTCTGAACAAGCAAATAAGGTCACTGGTGAAATCCTCTAAGGCTAACTTCAAGTCCAAATTGGCCACATCCACTAAGGACAATCAGAAGGCCTTCTTCACATGTATCCACACTCTCAAAGGTAACAACCAAATCTGCTCTGAACTGGTGGTCAGTAACACCACAAACACAAATGCCATAGATATAGCCAACCTGTTGGCAGATAGGTTCAGTGAAAACTTCACCCTCTCTGTCCCTCCATCAGTAAACCAGGACATCCCCAGCACCTGCCCCTCTCCCCTCATCAACATGGAGAATGTTTTTAATGCCCTTTCAAAGGCAAAAAATACAGTCTCCATGGGAGTCAACATCCCTGGCTGTGTCATACATGAACTTGAGCTTGAGCTCTCCGCTCCATTAGGCACCCTGTTCCACCAAAGCCTGAGCATCGGCTTGGTCCCAGCTGAATGGAGGACAGCCACTATCATCCCTCTACACAAAGGTGGAGTGTCCACTGACCCAGGCAATTATAGGCCCATTAGCAACTAGCCTGCTCTACAAGACCATGAAACACATTATGATGGACCTTATAAACAAGGACATTAGCAACCTGCAAATGCTTGACCCCACACAGTTTGGTTTTGTCAAAGGGAGATCATGCCTGTTAAACCTGGTTGACTTATTTGAAACAGTCACCAAAGCCATGCACAAGGGGAAGATGGGGCACACTGCCTACCTGTACCAAGCCAAAGCCTTCAACACTATTCCCCACTCAGGCATAACAGATAAACTCTCCAGGCTAGGCATCAACCCATATGTTACCAGATGGGTAGGTAGCTAACTGGTTCGCTAATAGAACCCACATAGTCAAAATCGGGGAAGCCACCTCTAGTACTAGACCCGTAATGAGCGGCATACCTGAAGGATCGGTCTTGGGTCTCTATTGTTTGGGATGTACTTTTCTGAGGTGCAAGTCAAAACTAGTGGTCTGTGGCTTACCAGGTTTGCAGATGACTGCAAGCTGGGCACTGCCTTAAATTCCACTAGTGATGTGAACAATCTTCCAAGAGGGCCTTACCCAAACTAATGACTGGTGCCAGAAGCATGGCCTCAAACTGAATGACAAGAAATGAACCATTATCCCCTTTGAGGAAAATGGCATCCCCACTAATTCTCACATTAATAACTACATGGCCCACCTCATAAGGGTATTTCATCCAGCAACAAGGAGGTCATAACCTCCCTGTACTCCTCCCTTATTAGACCCATTGTTGAGTACAATGCCCACCTAGGCATGTACCTTGCCAAGCACATGCAGCAGCTGGAGAGACCACAGAGATTCCTGACCAGGAAAATTCAGGGTCTCAAACACCTATCCTATACAACTAGGCTAAAAGTCCTGTCCCTCTACTCAATCACTTACAGACTGCTCAGACGTGACTTGTGTCTGGCATACAAGGCCATCTCAGACTCAGCCTTGATGGAGTTGCTGCATATCCGTAAATCAAACTCCAGAAAAGGCCTCAACCTGGTCTGTGACATTAATAGAACTTGTTGGCGGGATAGATATATGTCCCAAAGACTCCCCCCACCTGTGGAATAGACTTCCTCTTCATGTCAAGCAGACCTCTCTAGCCCTGTTTAAGATGAACCTGGACAACTGGTTGGGAAACAGAAAATTCACCCCTGGGATCCCACTTCTGTCTCTGCTGGACAGGAGAAACAGGTGCTGACTTTGTTGGAACATGGGCAAAATTCTTGGCTAGGTTTATAAGGGCCTCCAGGCCAGTAGCCTAGTATTATCATCTGTATAATTTCTCAGTTTGTCTGCTAGCCCTACCCTGTTATCAAACTTCACCCCATGTGCATGATTCTGATGAACAGTCATCTGCTTCCTCAGGTGTCAAAGGTGACTATCTACATAGACTCACAAAGATTTTAACTGACCACTGGTATTATTGTGAATTAATTTCTCTTACAAAAAAGACACATTTTATATATATATATATATATATATATATATATATATATCTATATCTCCTCATGGATGGTGCATGAACCAACGGCTAACCCCAAGTGAAGCTGTGCATGGACAGCAGATTACAAACACACAAAATTACCCCAGCACCAACTCTCACCAGCTCATACAATAAACGTTCCATAGTAATAATCCACACCACACCGCCATAATTTCACCTTTTAATAAAGATGAAAAATACACACTTCAGTGCAAAATACACTCTTAAGTGCCCATTACAAGTAAAGAATAATCCCAAACTTTCTTGCTTATACGTTCCAACCATAGTTGTGATAACCTGAAATATTTTCTACAGAGTTTGTTGAATCTATCTAAAGTGTTTCCTGCCTTCATCTCTAGCTCCAACTTAGCCCTCACTGTAGCTGTCCTTTCTTCTGTCATTTTTCAGATTTAAATTCACTCCTTTTCTTTGTTCCTTTAACTGGAAATCTAAAACCCTATTTAAAGCGTCATGAAGTGCTACTGATGCATCTCTGTTAAGGTATCTGTAAGACATAGCTTATTTCATTATGAGCTCTACCACAGAAATGATAGCAGCTCCCAATTTATGCTACTGAGAGATTCAGAGAATTGCTCAGCAGTATAAAATGTTCACTGTTGGAGAAAAATGTTGTGGATGAGTAAAGCAAAAATGTGGAAGTGGTGGTGTGTTACTGTGTGTGGGTGCACACACACACACGTTTTGTCTGTTGGGGCATGACCTGGATGGTCATACTTTTGGGGGGTTAAGTAGGTAAGCAAGAGGCTGTGGGTAGTATAAATAGTCCAAGAGTTCACAGCTCCTTAGTGGTTGTTTGTGGGAAGCACTGCTACACATACATAGAGATAAGCTAAGCACGGGATATTAACGCTAAGTAAGAAAAAGTGAAGGTGGTTTGAAATACATGCCCACTTAGGGCAAAAGAGTAAAGCACCCTAAATTAAGCATTAACAACATACATAATACTACATAAAAGCCGTAGGCTTCATATTACTTTATATGTTTTTGGATATTGTGGACAGATGTGGCTATGTGTACAAACATTAAAAACACTTAAGACAAGAGGCGGAATGTGCAGCTTGTATTATTAATATTTAAAAAAAAATAAAAGAGTTTAAAATTTATAAAACAGTAGTATCCTTATGTGGACACCTGGATGTATTCATTAGAGTAGAAGGGGGAAGACAGGGAAGACTGAAAAAGGGGAGACAGC